>NC_083277.1:23377124-23747124 GCF_963506605.1 Zootoca vivipara | reverse complement strand
TTAAGAGTAGACCTTATTACAGTCAATGGGACTTAAGTCAGTCGTGAGTATCATATGTCCCATTGGTTTCAATGGGCTACTCTAATTATGACAAAGTCTAGATCTAGCCATATGTAAGCACAAATCCCTTCTTTCTCCCTTTCATGGGTGCCAGAGGAAGGCCTCGAGATTTCCATTGTACCCATGGGTGTCTTGTTGGCGACCTAAGGTGATATCCAACCAAGTCATACTACTAATCAATTTCAGTGGGTCTACTCAGAGTATGGCTGGATCTCATCCTTCCTCCCACCCCGCCACCCATATGCCAAACCTTGCTACTCTATTATAGTTGAAGCAGAAGGAATTTTTCACTTGGTGGTAACTCAACATTTCATTCTTCATCCGGAATGGTTTGAAAACATTACATCATATTTACATGGAGTAAAGGCAACACAAATATATAGCTGGGCAAAAGTGGCTTGGAAAAGCAGCTGAACACACAGAGGTTCACTGCACAAAAATCTAATTCAGAACCAGTTTTGTGTCAGTGTCTGTATTCAAATACATTGGCTGGGATCCAAACAAAGAATAGGTGGTGCACAGAGCGGAATCACAGACACACAAACAGAGTTTTGTTTTTAGGTTTCCATGTGACGTTTTCACATAGGCCTGTCCTTTGCACATGCATACCACTTCTTTGAACCCTTAGCCTTAGATGCACTTTCCCTGTCACATCCCGCTTGAGATTATACTAAAACGTGGGCTGTATAATACGGCTGTAGCCAATGTGCTGCCCTCCAGATGTAGGAACAGCCAACAGGGAGTGAGGATGCCACACTACTGCCTTCCTGAGAGTGGCGACATTGTGGCTTACCAAGGTTAGAAGCAGAGCAGGAAGGTGGCAAGGTCCGGGCTTTGCTGGTGCACACTGCAGCCTCGATGTTGCTGCCACCCTGCCCTGCCCGGTCATGGTCAGTGGCAGCGTTGCCACTCTGTTGGGAGGACACTGGTACAGCACCATCTCACTGTGCCAACCTTTGCTGGCTGTTAGGCTACAATTCTCATGATCTGTGACATTTGGCCTCTAGCTGTGGTTGATGGCAGTTATAGCCCAACAAGTTCAGGAGGCCACAGCATTGGCTCCCTATGGTGCCAGTCACATTTTGGCATGGGACAATGAGATGATGCCAATCAAAAAGAAAAGAAATTGATATGCAAAATGTTGGCCACCCTCACATACATACCAGTAACTTTCTCAAGTGTACAGTTCTTTCTATGACTTTAATCTGGTTGCTGGGATTTGCTTTCATAATGAAACTGCAAGGAATTTCTGAATTAATCTTGCTCTGTGGTGGGTGGTATATAATTGTATGGAGAGGAGTTTCATTTCTCTTTAAACTGGGCAGATGGTAGTTAAATCATTTTGATTTTTATATTTTTTTAAAAAAATGAATGATATGAGAGTATATCTTTCTTACTGTCATCTCTGGAATCTGTCTGCTATAACCAGCTGTCCTCAGTGAGCATTGTTTATGTCTAAAATGTTTGTTTCCTGTTGAGAGCATCATAAAAATCCTCAGAGAGTGGATTTCTAGGTACCAAACTTGCAAGATGTTTTCATTTGTGAGGTCATTATTCTGGTCGCATCTGTTTCGTCAGATGAAGCGTCTACAGTCACTAACCCTCCCGTGTGTATTTTTTATGGAATATGTATTTTATTACATGATAATGTATTCAATAGAGAGAGTCAAATCACGTTTCAGGGACCAGGCTTGGTGGAATCATAGCTCTCATTGTAGTGATAAACTTTTATCTAGGCTCCACTGCACCACTTCAGATGAGTACATGACCGAATGCTTCTCTGTACAAAAAATGCCCCCCTCTCCAAGTAGTTATCATAAAGTAGGGTTTCAGCCTCCCTTTCTTCCTGGTTTGTTATATACAGGGGATTTCCTGGCATGGAGGAGTATTCAGTTATGTGAGCCACTTCCTGCAGTCAAATACTGCTGGTTGGACGTGGTTTTTACCACCTCTTTGGGAGCCAGGTATTAGGCTGAGAGGTTGGCACCTGCTCATCACAGTGTTCTTGTTTGTTTGTTTTTTTGCTCCAGTAGCCCCAGAAAACTTACCACCTTGTTGTCGATTAACATTATTAATTGGGAATGGGATCATATGATCATAGAATTGTAGAGTTGGAAGGAACCCCGAGGGTCATCGTGGTCCAACTTCCTGCAATGCAGGAGTCTCAACCAAAGCACCCATGACAGATGGCCATCCAACTTCTGCTTAAAAACCTCCGGGGAAGGAAAGTCCATCACCTCCCGTGGGAGTCTGTTCCCCGGTAGAACAGCTCTTCCCCTCCGAAAGTTCTTGTGAATTTGAAGAAGAGTCAGGAAGGGAAATGGGTGCGCAGAAACAACCTCTGCTGTTCACAGCAGGGGCTCGACTGATTCTAGAATGCTGAGTGCTGCGGCCCCAGAACAATAATTTTGCTCTAGAGCAGGCATGTCAAACCTGCGGCCCTCCAGATGTTTTGGCCTACAACTCCCATGATCCCTAGCTAGCAGGACCAGTGGTTGGGGAAGATGGGAATTGTAGTCCAAAACATCTGGAGGGCCGCAGGTTTGACATGCCTGCTCTAGAGGTTAGCCGATTCCATATTGAAGTCATGGGGAGTATAGGAGAATAATGGGTGGAGGTCAGCACAGCACTAATGAGATTGTTCCGTCAGTGCAAACTTATGATTGCCTCATGGAATCATCTCCCTCTCCTCCCCACTACCATACTGTCCTGGCAGTTCTCCTGGAGCAGGTGAGGCGCATAAGGGGAAGCTCCCTTTCACTAGCGGGAATCCTTGTGCTGGCTTTCACTAGCAGAAATGATTAGCTGAATGCACATCACACTGAAAAAAATGTACCCAAATCTCATTGTGTCCCAGAGCACTAAAAAGTGCTTCTCTATTATTATTATTATTAATCATATATTTATGTTACTATTGCTAATCCTGATCTGCAGTGTCTGGGGCTGAAGTAGGTTCTGAACTCATATTTCAAGTCTAAAGGGTAGCAAATCCGCAATCTTACAAGCTCGTTCCTTCAGGCATTCATTTTGTCACTAGAATTAGGAACGAAAATGTGGGTATAGATTGCATAACAATCCCCAGGAAAATAATATTTTTTAAAGAGCCGCAGTCCTGCACATATTTAATTTGGGAGTAAATTTCATAGAATACATTACCATTTGTATCTGAGGAGACATACATAGAACTGCAGCATAAGGATGCAGTCATTTGGCACATTTATTGGGAGTGAGTCCTGTGAAATCAGTGGCCCTTAGCTCTTGTTCATATTCATAAAACTAGACTTCATGGCTATAATCCTAGACCCCCTTACTTGAACGTAAACTCTGTTGAATTCAGAGGGAGTTAATCCTGAGTAAACGTGCACAGGATTGGGGTGAATAGTTTTTCTCCAGTCTAGAAGTCTGCTGGAATTTCTCGTGCTACTGGAAAATCAGCCTTGGATTCCTGAAGCCAGTTCAATCAGGAAACCCTACGCGAGTCCCTAAGATGGTTGGATGGTGTCTTGTACGTACTCCTATTTCTGGCAACTTCTGCAGCCAAACTGGTGCCAAATGTATTGCTCTCATTTCCTTTGCACCACGTCAGCTACTGGAAAACCAGCCTTGGATTCCTGAAGCCAGTTCAGTCAGAACACTTACAAGTCTCCCTGGGTTCTGGTGGCTTCACAAGCTTTCCCCTACCCTCTGTGCCACAGGCCAGGAGATCTCTGCACCTGCTTACAAGTCCCCTATAGAGGCTTACAAATCTCCTATAGTTCAGTTCTGCTGTGGACAGAACCACACATTCACCACCCAATTCTGTTTTGAGCAGAATTTGGTGGTAATCGCTATCAACAAACAATAAGTAACTTTCTGTGGCTGCCAAAGATAACCCATGCATGTAAGGATTCTCTCTCCACTTGGATGGGAGAGATAGTTATAGGTATGTGTGCATGGGATGCCATGTGTCCAGATTTTCCCAGTATTCTGGATATGCCCGGGAAATCCTGGACATATGGCAAACCTACCCAAATTGTAGGAAGTGTTTGTTTCAGCTGTTGAGAGTTTGAATACTGTTTCCTGAGTCCATAACAAAAAAAAAAAAGTACCAGTATTTATATGGAGAAAGGAAGCTCAAATTCTATATTCTTTAAAAGAAATTTTAAAAATCAAACATATTCCTCTTAAGATTTATAGTGCAATCCCTATGCATATTTACTCAGAGGGAAGTCCCACTGTGTCCAATGGGACTTACCCCCTAGTAAAGTGTATATGGGACTGTGGCCTTAGAGCAGGCATCCCCAAACTTCGGCCCCCCAGATGTTTTGGACTACAATTCCCATCTACCCCGACTACTGGTCCTGTTAGCTAGGAATCATGGGAGTTGTAGGCCAAAACATCTGGAGGGCCGCAGTTTGGGGATGCCTGCCTCAGAGTAACTATGTCATTGTGTCCTCCCTATTGTACATTTGGATCTCTGAAGTACGTTCCCTCCTTGTAAATAGGAACCAGTCTCTGTGCTTTGAAAAGTCCTCAGGATCTATGTAGGTTACGTCCTTCTGTATTGATGTTTTAATTTGCTACTTTATAAACGTCTCTTCTTTCGTTTTCGTCCCAGCTCTCTTTTCTTTTAAGCAACTTGTTGTTTGTCATTGTTATTTTTAATTGCAGACTGCTTTAAAAAAACAAAAACCCAAGCCTTCCATATTCATGCTTCTCTCTGAAATGTTTTTGGTTGGGTCTTTTGACTGTCGTCTTGCTGTGAACTTTGCAGATTTGTTTATGAGTGCCACTGTGCTTTTGCTGCATCTGCATTGTCACCGTGATGGTATTTTTTTCTTTTTCTGTCTGTTTCTTCCACAGGAGTTTAACAAGTAATCTGCCCAATGTGAACCTACCAAATGTGAATCTCCCCAAAGTTCCAAATCTACCAGTTAACATCCCGCTAGGCATCCCCCAAATGCCTGCCTTTTCTGCACCGTCATGGATGGCTGCTATATATGATGCTGAGTGTGTATTCAGTTCAATAGATCTCATTTAAATCAAAAGTTTCCTTGGCATGGATATGGATTGTTTATTTCTCTTCGTCAGACTTTGCTAGAGCCTCTTTAAGAGAACAAGCGAGATCGATGTCTCTTTGTAGAGAAGGACTAAATTTGGCGTGCGTTCTGTTAAAATTTAGCACGGATGTCTGTATCGAACGCATTTTTTTCCTTCCACACTTGACACTTGTCAACATACCTGTTGATAAGATTTGGATCAGCGCACCAAAAAAATACTATTGTGTTTGTTGCGAACCATGAGATAAGTGTCAATGGTGTTTGCTATTTAAAAAGAAACTATCCTGTACTGAGCTAATTTTGCCATTATCTTTATTGGGATCTAAAAGCCCATATGCTTTACCTGGTTGTTCCTGCTTTCCTGAATGATTGTTAAAAAGAAAGAAAGCAACATTTACATTGTTGGCATAAGTGCTTTCAAAGTTGGCCCTAGCATACTGAATCACCTGCCTCAAGCGGCGGGTCGGGAGGGGCAGCAGAACGAGCACTTTCTTGCTGCTAGGGAATCAGAACAGGAATGCCCCTTTGCCACCTGCTGCTCTGGACACTTTGGCAAAGCCTTGTGAAACTTCAGGTGGCTTCTCTATGGTGCCTGAAGCATGGGGCGGTTTCTGATGCTGCGAAATGCAGTAGCAAAGGGGGATGCCTTGTCCTAGATGGCAAAGTTGCTTGGGCCCAACCCTAAATGCCGCTAGAAGATCTGCATCCCAAAGCTGCTGTTGCTTAGATAGCTTTCCTCAAGTTATCTAGGACTATGGCCTGGCACACCAGCCCTATAACCACATTACAAAGGGAAGTGGGGAAACCATGGCAGTCTGTGACCATCATGAGCTGACGTCTTCCATTCCTGCAGGCAGTTAACCCTTGCAAGTAGCTGCTCACATAGGTCTCCTTGCATGAGTAGTGGAATGTCAGAAGAGAAAACTCTGGCAGGATTTA
The DNA here is from genome assembly GCF_963506605.1 of Zootoca vivipara. NCBI lineage: Eukaryota > Metazoa > Chordata > Lepidosauria > Squamata > Lacertidae > Zootoca > Zootoca vivipara. The sequence continues at coordinate 23,741,086 of NC_083277.1, read as the reverse complement.
CGCTCCTCTTCTTCTGTGAACAGGAAAACTGCAGCTGCATAGGAAGCTGCCTCATAATGAATTGGACCAGTGGTCCATCTGGCTCAGTATTGTCTACACCAGTGTTTCCCAAACTTGGGTCTCCAGCTGTTTTTGGACTACAACTCCCATCATCCCTGACCACTGGTCTTGCTAGCCTGGGATGATGAGAGTTGTAGTCCAAAAACAGCTAGAGACCCATGTTTGGTCTACACCAGGCATAGGCAACCTTGGCTCGCCAGATGTTTTGGAACTACAACTCCCATGATCCCTGACCGCTGGCCCTGTTAGCTAGGGATCATGGGAGTTATAGTTCCAAAACATCTGGAGAGCCAAGGTTGCCTATGCCTGGTCTACACTGAATGGCAGTGGCTCCCTAGGGTTTCAAGAAGGAGTCTCTCCTAGCCCTACTTGGAGATGTCAGTGGGGATTGAAGCTGGGACCTTGCTAGTACATCCAGAGAGGCAAATGTATATGAATGTTTTCAGTCTCACTCCCATGGAAGTCAGTGGGACGCGTCTGGAGCAACCAAATTAAGCATAGCCGTGCCAGAAGTGTGAGTGTAAGCACAGGTGTCAACTTCCCACCCACAAGCGTCGCTTCTGTGCTTCAGCCTACCCTCAGCCAACCTCCCGACCTGCCTGCCTTCTTACAACTCATCCAGAGAGGGGTCGCTGGCTGTCATCTTCCTCCTCCTCTGCCTCAGTGTTTCCCTTGTAGAACTCAGCAGGGAGGAGGGTTCAGGAAAAAAACCTGGAACTAGTTAGCTCTGCCTGTCATTGGCTCTGGCGCCACCTACTGTTGGACTCCCTGCCTTCTACCCTACCAGGCCCAATCCAAGCATGACGAAACTTAACGTATTGCCTTTTTGAACAATCATTTGGGGACAGGAAACTGTATTCAAATTTTAATCTAAAGGCCATTTCCACCAAAATGTTATGATTTTGAAAAGCAAGTCAAATGAATCGCTGTAGAAGAAAATGCTGTATTCAACTATTAAATTGTTTATAGAGAGAGAGTTTTTTTTAAGTACCAGAACTGATAATTCCATGAAATGCAACTCATATTCATGCTAAGCTGGTTTATTAAAGGCTAGACTAGACTAGGCACTGTGTGTAAATAGTTAACTGACAGTTTTACTTTCTCTCTGTGCATGCTCTGTGATATTGTTTCGTTTTGTTTTCGAAAAGATAAGAATCAAGGCCTCAATCCTGGACATGCTCACTCATGAGTAAGTCTCACTGAATGACTTGAATGTCACTTTCTCATGAGGGCATGCATTTAGGATGGCAGTCAAAGACAAAGCAGTCATCTTAAGTTTTGCGTATGATTTATTTTTTTAAAAGAATAAAACTTGAGAACAAATTCATCTTGAAAACAGTATGATGGGGGGAAATGAGCTACTGAACTTGTCAGCTTTAAGCCAAATGTGTGATATTGCTCTCCGCTTTTCAAAATCCAGTGAGCTCTTCAAATGGGAGATACAAAACAACCCAGAGATTATTTTTTTATTTGAAAATTCTGGAAGCAGATGGGTATCGCCATGTTGTAATACTAAATACCAAGGTTTTTCCCCCCATTCCTGGATATCTGATTGCTTAAAACATAAATACGCTCTATTCCAAAGGCAGGATTAGACTGGATTTAAATAATAATAATAATAAAGAGAAGGTAATTATTCTCAATGTATGTTTAAATCAGAAGAACTGAAATGATGCTAAGCCAATTATGCCGCTGTTATGATGTGTGCTACTTTTTTGCTTAACCAACCATTCAAGAAAAAGCCTGATTCTCTTATCTTTTCATTGGGCCCATCTCCCTTCTACTCATTACGGACATGTTTCAGTGTTTTCACGCCATTACATAGATACGTCTATTTATTACAACTGAGTCGATGCTTTCTTTGAGGGGGAAAATACCTTTGTTAGTGCAGGATTCAAAGGACTGCGCCCCCCCCCCGGCATGTTGGGAATATAGTCTTCACCCTGCAGTAGCCATGTGTGCATTTAGCTATATCTTTCCTTCTGTAGCATTAACTCAATGCAGCTGGCATCTGTCACAATAGAAACACCCATCCTTATTTGTTTCTATAGACGATATCAGCATGACCCGGTAATGCATGGTGTGTAAATACGAATTATTGTGTTAGCATTAGTGGTATGCGAGGAGTCGGGTACGCTTCTTCAAGTTCCCTTGGTCATAATCAATGTGGAGAGAGAGAGAGAGAGAGAAGGAGAAAGGTGCATAAATTTCTCAGCATGAAGCACAATCTGAAGCTCGTATCTTATCCTGTAAGTAGAGGCATTAGGCATAATTGTAGCTGAAGAGAAGTCTAAATCAGCAGCTGGACTGGGTGGTCCCGTCTGTATGGAAGATCTGGGTAAGAGAACTTGCGCTTTATTGAACCTGCACTGAATTGTAAAGGCATAGCAAAAAGCAAAAGGAAACTTACAGAAGTCTGGTCAGATATATTTATCTCTCTTTCTGAAAAAGAGAAAGGAAATTGAGGGAGGGGGAAGAGTCCCAAACTAAAAAGAGGTAGAGAAATCAACAAAGCCCAAGCTTTCTGAGATATGTAAAAGGATGTCTCATTGTGAATTATTCAATTGCCTTACCCTGATTTGTTTCCAGCTGTTCAAAAAGTGTGTCCTCGCTCACCACTTGTTAGCACTGTTCTTGTTTTTTCCTGAAACCCTTGGGGATTTGGGAAGGAGAACGAAGAGAATGAAGCTTGCAATGCGGGAAGTGCATGAAACCGAAGAATAACCACATGCGTTTGTGTACTGCGGTTATTATCAACCAGAGATTTGCCTTCACGTTGTATAGCCTTCAGTTCAATAACTACATACCCTAATGTGATTATTGAAAGAGGCTGTTTTTTGTTTTTTATGCCATATGCACTGTTTCCAGATAAACGTCCGTTACCCTCTTCTGTCTGATCTGGAAAGACTTGTAACAGCTAGGTAGATTAGAAGAAGAAAATGTATAGTGTAAAATCCTGATGATGGAGATTCTCCCTGGCATTGTTCTGTGTCTCCAGTCACTGTTATGCCCCCCCGTTATATGTGCAAGAACGATCTCCACATTAGGTTTCCAGAGCCAGAGAGCAGGCTGTAACCTCTCCTGTCATTCTTATTTTCCCTTTTCTCCTGGCAGCAATGGATCAGGAACGTCAGAAGATCTGTTTTGGAAACTGGATGCCTTACAGACCTTCATTAGGGATTTACACTGGCCTGAGGAAGAGTTTGGGAAACACCTAGAACAGCGCTTAAAACTTATGGCTAGTGATATGATTGAGTCCTGTGTGAAGAGGTAAGTGGAAACCAGTGGCGTAGCGTGGGTTGCCAGCGTCCGGGGCAACACGGAGGTGATGGGAGGGAGGGAAACGGATGGGGAGTGCGCATGAGCATTCAACTTCCTCACGGCATCTGCATCACCCAGGAGATCGTTGTCTGGAGAGGTCACTTCCTGGTGTACATGGAGAAGCTGTTTTCAACAGAGCCCAGCAACATAATTGCACAGTTGTAGGTGGCGCTGTGGGTTAAACCACTGAGCCTAGGGCTTGCTGATCAGAAGGTCAGCGTTCGAATCCCTGTGACGGGGTGAGCTCCCGTTGCTTGGTCCCAGCTCCTGCCGACCTAGCAGTTCGAAAGCACGTCAAAATGCAAGTATATAAATAGGAACCGCTACAGTGGGAAGGTAAACGGTGTTTCCATGTGCTGCTCTGGTTTGTCAGAAGCGGCTTTGTCATGCTGGCCACATGATCCAGGAGCTGTACGCCGGCTCCCTCGGCCAATAATGCGAGATGAGCGCGCAACCCCAGAGTCGGTCACGACTGGACCTAATGGTCAGGGGTCCCTTTACCTTTATTGAGGCAATGCCAGGTGTTGAAATTTTGCGCCCCTAACAATTTTGTGCCCAGGGCAACCACCCCTGTGCCCCTTCCCATGCTTTACCACTGGCGGAAGCAACTAGTGTCCACATAGCATGCATATAAGTTTTGAAATCACATCCAATTGCTTCTGCACAATTATGCAGTTCTGCTTTATGCAAATAGGGCAATGCATGGTGGAAATGAGTTCCCAAAAAAATAAGTACTAGATGAGTAGCTTCTGTGAGAGTTTTAACTTAAGTAAGCCTTAGCAGGGATTCCTCAATGAGAAGCTCAGCAATGGCGAAAAGCCTTCTCAAATCAAACAAGAGCAGTCGTTCAAGGCAGAACTACATACTTGGGGCTACCGCCAAAAAATAGTAGCGGCATTCTTCATTCTCTCCCTCTTTCCCTCCCCCGCCCCCCCCCAAATAGCTGGTACAACTGATCATATAACATGGCATCATGCTATGTTATGGTGAGCCAGTGGGATGTAGTGGTTAGAAGAGTGTTGGTAGATGGCAGGTCGAGGTTTAAATGCCTGCTCAGACATAAATCTCACTCTGTGTCTGTGACCTTGGGCCAGTCACTATTTCTTGCTATGAGGATGGAATGGAGAGCGGTGAGAACCTTGAGGTCCTTGGGAAAAAGATAGGATAGAAATGTTGTTGTTGTTGTTGTTGTTGTTGTTGTTGTTGTTGTTGTTGTAAAGTAAGATGCTGATGCTGAAGATGAAGATGTTTTCCCCCACCCACTCACCCAATTCCACATCATTGGCTGTTGTTGGAATAGGTTGGGTAAATCGCATAATGAGAAGAGAAGAAATAAACCTGGGGCTCCCGTTTTGCAATAGAACCTGAAGAGGTGTTGTATATTTATTTGACAAAGAATCAACTTATAGCAGTTTATGTGACGATTCAAAAGAGTTCAGGCAAACGAGTCACATTATGACAAAATGAAAATGCGACAATTCAGTAATATAGTGAAGTTAATCAATTAGCAGGTTTGTGTAATTGGTGCTGAGTAATGAACACCCATATGATTTCCTATAGTGCTGCGAGTTTTCTGTTTGGTTCCTGGTATACTTCAGTTATAAATTAGTTTGGAACCTGCAAAAATAAACTTTGGTAGCTTTGGCAAATCACTAAAGGAGAAAGCTAAAAAGTGTGAGTTTCCATTCATGAACTTTTTTTTTTTACATTCCACAATCTGTTGGGCTAGGAATATTGCAGAATTCAGCTGAAAATGAAATCAGGAGTGGAAACTGATGAGCTCTGCTTATCTGCTCCATGTCTGGAATAGAAATCAGTTGTCATGGACTGGCTGGATGCAGAGAAGTGGTGGGAGGTACAAGGCGAGGAACCCCTAGGGAACCCCCAGATGAAGAAGGCTCAGAACCAGGGGGCTGGTGGTGGGACAAAAATGGGTGGTCAGAGGGAGAAGGAGTAGACTGGGGGGAGGTGTTAGGAACAGAAGAGGCAACAGGATTTAGTGAGCAGGGAGAGGCTGTGGCAGATAGCAGTGCAGACTCAGAAGGGAGGGGAGTCAAGAGGCTGAGTGAGGCAGGCTGTAGAAGAAGACAGGGGGTCTCCTTCTCCTGCTGTGACCAGCTCCCCTTCCCACTGGTCTTCCAGAACACACAGGAAAATGAAGACAACAGAGTATTGTATTGCTCAGTCAAATTAGTAGCGGCAGTATCTTAACTTTCAAAATGTTCCTTTTATTTTATTTTTTTATTACTTTTAACAGAACCAGGATTGCGTTTGAAGTAAAGCTGCAAAAAACAAGCCGATCAACAGATTTCAGAGTCCCTCAGTCAATATGCACCATGTTTAATGTTATGGTTGATGCCAAAGCTCAATCAACAAAACTTTGCAGTATGGAAATGGGCCAAGAGGTAAAAATTTTATATATTTTTATTATTTAAAAAAAAAAGTTTAAAGGGGGGGGAATCTGCATCTTATATTCTGCTGGTTTCAGAAACATTCTAACAGTTGTGGATTTAGTTTTCCATATATAGACTATGCAGATGAAAATGCAGGGTCACTCCGTCAAACAAATCCCCATATTGAATATGGACACTCAGAACCCCTGTCACTTAGAAGTGACTGTTGGCAAGGATTGTGATGTGCACAAGGTACCTTTAAAGCCTATTTATGCATGACAGTGTTTTATATTGAGTCATTAACTCCACCTTGGAACCAGACACACGTTTGCCCCAAAGTCTTGATTTTTACATGCAACTTTACCAGATTGCAAAGGCATGATTATTTTGACCAACAGGCAAAGAAAACCCAATGAGAAACAAAGCAACCTGAGGAAAAAGGACTTAAGGGGAAATAAATTGCCTGATCCTATGTAAAATGCAGTCCTGCCTGATTGGACTTTTCCCAAAACCTACATTTATAATACCTCCGGGTCCTTAATGACTCAAAGGTTCCAAACTGGTCCAGTTTTATCATCTGCTGGTCTAATGTGTTTTACTTCTCAAAGACATTATCACAACTTGAACATTTCCACATGTGATGTTGTGAAGTAGAAAGACATGCTGAATTGGGCTCAATGGAATGCATAATCATAATCCTCTTTTGTTTGGAAGGCTTGAACGCTGTTCAACATTTTTCTCATCTCTGTTTATGACCAGTTCAGACACAGGGCTTGGATTCTCGTATCTCATTTTCAGTAGTGCATACAACAACAACAACTCATGTTCAGAATCCGTCAGATGGGTTATTCTAGCTTTTCTTATTTTCTTGAAATATTTATCTCATTCTGATACTTACAAAAGAAAGTGCCAATCCAAATGGATTCATGGGGAGATTAGACTTTGAGTACAGTGAGCACTGGACCAGGTCCTTTGGACCAGGTCCATTTGTTTTGGTATGCCATTTGTTCTATTAGATGCCCCTCTTTTTATAGAATCCCAGGATGCAACCTTACCGTTGTGAGCACTAAAGGCTTCCCTCACCTAAGTCAAGTATAAAAAAATTCCTTCAGTAGCACCTTAAAGACCAACTAAGTTTTTTATTTTGGTATGAGCTTTTGTGTGCATGTAAAAACTTAGTTGGTCTTTAAGGTGCTACTGAAGGAATTTTTTAATTTTGTTTCAACTCAGACCAACACGGCTACCTACCTGTAACTAAGTCAAGTATGTACAGTGGTACCTCGGTTTAAGTACACAATTGGTTCCGGAAGTCTGTACTTAACCTGAAGCGAAGTTTCCCATTGAAAGTAATAGAAAGTGAATTAATCCGTTCCAGACGGGTCCACGGAGTACTCAACCTGAAGCGTACTTAACCCGAGGTATGAGTGTAATTGGTTCTGGAAGTCTGTACTTGACCTGAAGCGTACTTAACCTGAAGCGAACTTTCCCATTGAAAGTAATGGAAAGTGGATTAATCCGTTCCAGACGGGTCCGCGGAGTACTTAAACTGAAAGTACTCAAACCGAAGCGTACTTAAACCGAGGTATGACTGTACTTGAATGAACTCCCACCACTCCTGGTCTGAAATTAGCCCAGAACCACAGAATTTGCCTTGCATCTTCTGTCTTGGTGCAGCCTTTTTGTTGCACTTTTTCAAAACAACCTCAGGAAGACAGTCGTAGTCAGGGCCGTCTTAAGTATAGCTGGCGCCGTGGCGCGAACTATCCCTCCAGCGCGCCCCCTCCCATTTCCAAGTGCGGGCGCAGCACACACCAGCGCAGCGCCCCCCCTGGCACCTTGCGCCACCCAACCTTGCCTTAGGGCCGGCCCTGGTCGTAGTGAAGCTGCTGCAGCAGCTCAATTATTTCTGTGCCATAATTCCTTGTTGTTATTGATCCATTATGATCTATAGCAGGCATCCCCAAACTTCGGCCCTCCAAATGTTTTGGACTACAATTCCCATCTTCCCTGACCACTGGTCCTGCCGCAGTTTGGGGATGCCTGATCTATAGGAACGTCTGCTAGAAGTTTCTGGCAACTGGCCTGAAGTGACACTTCTAAACTCTTCCAATAGTCAAGTTTGTAAAGAGCCGCAGCATTCAGTGTCCCTGGCTTAAGCCTAGTATCTCTTTACAAATATAGCTTTCCAGCACCTCTAATAATAACACTATTACTTGAAATAAATTCTAGGCCTTACACAAATGCCAAGGCTGGGAGTAAGCGTAAGCTGCACTCCTATGCACGTTTACCTGGGAGTAAGTCCTGTTGAACTAAACAGGACTTACTTCTGAGCAGATATGCATAGGATTTTTCTACCAGCTACCTGTACATGTGATGGTGAGAAATTAGATTCTTTAGGTTTTTAATTTGCCATTTCTCTGTTGTATCAGTTTCATTTCCCATCAGGTATAGCATAGGTAAAAGGTGCTTGCCAGCCTCAGTTACCCCTGTCCAACTCCCATTTTACTTGATTTGTCACTCGCATTGTTCTTGCAAATCCATGACCCATCATGGTTGATAACAAGCAGCAATTCAGTTGCACAAAGAATCAGCCTTTAATATATCTTAGGCAAATCCACATGTGCCTCTTTGAGAAAGTATTGATACTGTGGTACACAGATTGCATAGCTATTGTGTGAAGTAGCAGTTGCTCTGGTATGACGTTTTTAACAAAGAGCTGAACTAATAGACCTGCAAATCAGATGTGAGTTATCTGTGCATAAGTTACTGTTTAGGACTGCAGGATTACATACACCCCGCCTTCTCCCCTCCAAGTCTTTTGTTTTCTCTTTTATTCATTTTAATGAATTCCTACCTCATCCTAGTGTCTCATGCCACCTCATTTCTCTTTGCTTTTCTCCCGTTTCTCTCAGAAATGTATAACTGCTAATATATAAAGTGATTGACTAATAAGGACTGCAGTATGGCAAGGGATATTTATGCCAATGACACTAAATTAACCATTTTATCCATCTCTTTTCTCAAAGTAGCAGTGTATTTGATTCAACCCTCCATGTGGCCAAACCCAACCCAGTTCCAAAGGGATAACATTATTGACAGTTACCACATTCTTAGTCTCATGCCTAGAAGGGTTCGCTGGTGGGATGCTTTGCTATTCCCCAGGCTATCTGAGCTCTCTGCTCTGACTTACATCAGTGACTCAAGCTTGCAGACTCAGTGTAAACTGTGCAACAGAAGAGGCTTGAGGCTGTAGACACATACTAAACAACGCATTTATTATACATAAATCAGGACACAGAAAACATGGCATCTCTCCTTGCCGTCTTCTCGGAGAGAGACTAAAAACAAAAACAATACAGAGCAGAAGTTCCGCTCACGCCAGCAATCTGTGCTCGAATGTAAACAGACACGTGACACGCAAAAATCCCATGTCTGCAGCAAAGGATGGAATGGAATCCCAACATCAGCAGTGGGGATGTCTGTACAGTGCGGACATACTAGCAGGAGCATCAGATGGGTTCTGCCGGTGCATCTGCACCACACCAACCCCCACACCACCTCACCGTCCCCCCTCTTAAGTGACACACCTGCCAGGGAGCCAAGCAAGCTGCTTCTGACAGTAGACCTGGGACATAATCTTGCCCCTCCTATCCAGTAGAATTTGAATATTCCAGTAGTAAAATTTCCTCAGTGTGTTTGCTGTCCTTATTTTCTCCCCACATCCTTAACAACTGATAAAAGGCCTTTCCTCTTAATCAATCATGGGACTCATCTAAGTCAATTGCACACATAGGAACAGTCAATTTGCAGCAATCTCCCACTCCACCACATGTAATAGAACTAGCAGGCACTATACTACTTCTATCCTCCCACCCCACCCAATCCAATCCCAGTAACAACTCCATTTGAACTGTGATTTAGGGAGCTTCCAGACCAATTCTTTATTGAGTGCTCAGAGTACAATGTTGCTATGAATGATGCTTACCAGACATTCATCCTGATATGTTCATGTGGAGGCTATACAACATTGCCAACGTTTTCCAGCATAGTTTTCCATCAGTTTTCTTATCGGACTTTTTATGGTTAGAAAAGACATGGGATAATTGCACCAGAAAATTCAGGATAACCACCAAATGTTGTTATTATTATTATGATTTATTAGATTTCTAATAAGATATTCATCATAAGATCTTAGGGCAGTCCACAGAAGAAAATACGGAATAAAAACAAGTAAATCAAACCAGCAAAACAATAAACAACCCATCTTGAATTGACAGCCTGAATTTCCTCTGTTAGAGCATCCACAATTCCTTCCTTTGGAGAAAAGGAAACCTATATAAGGTCTGTCCACTGAATCCTACTGAGCCTCCAAATGTTGCCACTATTTCTCCAATTTTTTAAAATGATCAGATATGGAATAATTTGAGGCATTTTAGGGAGTGCGTTCTGCTGAACATATACACCCGTATTCTCCCTGTGTCCTTATATTCAAAGGCAGCTGTTCAGACATTTGGCAGACATAATTTACCACCTTAAATATTTATATTTCTTCTGAATATTTAATGTATTGACAGGAATAACTTGTGTATCAAATATTTCTTGGTGGGTCTGGTATGTTTTTCTTCTCCAAGGTCAGATGGCCGCTAATAGAAATGCAGCATACACACAATCTGTTGGCGGTGTCGTAGTGAAACATGCCTCTCACATGCGCACCCAATGTCAGCCTAGTAAAGTGAATATAGATGGACTGAACTCATCTGCTTGTAAAGCAGGCCAAAGTTTCTCACTAGTTTAGCTGAATTAGCAGCCCACTCCTACAGAGCACTTTGGAGGACCTGGGTGCTGCAAAGCTTCCTAGGGTGTATTTTCCCCACACACTGATTTAATGGGTCAGCATGACAGGAGCACCAAATCCATGCCTTTCTCTGCCCAAAGAGTTCCAGTGTTGCCATACAGGTGGGACCACAAGAGGAAGAGGCACCTGAGAGTTATTATTCCCCTCACACACCTACAATTCCCAGGAAGGGGTTAACAGTCCTTCTTGCCAAGGGTCTCTGGGAACTGGAGCTCTCTGGGGGGGATAAGAATCTCCTAACAACTCTCAGTGCCCTTAGCAAACTACAGCCCCCAGGATTCTTTGAGGGAAGCCATGTCTGTTTAAAATGGTATCAACAATGCTTTAACTGTATGGTGCAGATGGGCCCCTAGTTTAGTCCTGAGCTGGTATAAGGTATGTTCTCATGTTCTTTCCATCTTCTCCACTCTGAACTAAGCACTGTGGATCTAGTGGCAATTCTGTGACAATCATTATTGTTGTTGTGGTGGTGGTGGTTGTTTATTAGGACCCCACCTATCTGACTGGGTGTTGACCTTTAAAGCCCTAAACGGCCTTGGCCCAGTATACCTGAAGGAGCGTCTCCACCCCCATCGTTCTGCCCAGACACTGAAATCCAGCACCAAGGGCCTTCTAGTGGTTCCCTCACTGCGAAAAGTCAAGTTACAGGGAACCTTGCAGAGGGCCTTCTCGGTAATGGCGCCCGCCCTGTGGAATGCCCTCCCATCAGATGTCAAAGAGATATACAACTATCTGACGTTTAGAAGACATCTGAAGGCAGCCCTGTTTAGGGAAGTTAATTGACTGATGTTTTAATGTATTTTTAATCTATGTAGGAAGCCGCCCAGAGTGGCTGGGGAAACCCAGCCAGATGGGTGGGGTACAAATAATATATTATTATTATTATTGTTGTTGTTGTTGTTGTTGTTGTTGTTGTTGTTGTTGTTGTTATTATTATTATTATTATTGCTGCCATTCTGGGCAGCTTCCAACAGAATGTAAAAATACAATGAAACATCAAATATTAAAAACTTCCCAAAAGAAGGCTGCCTTCAGATGACTCCAGAAAGTGGTGTAGTTGTTTATCACTTTGACATCTGATAACAGGACGTTCTACAGGGTGGGACCCACTACTGAGCAGGCCTTTTGCCTGGTTCCCTATAACTTCAAATCTCACATTGAGGGAACCACCAGAAAGCCCTCAGAGCTGGACCTCAGTGTCTGGGCTAAACGATGGAAATAGAGACACTCCTTCAGGTATACAGGGCCAATGCCATTTAAAGGTCAACACCAACACTTTGAATTGCGCTCGGAAACGTACTGGGAGCCAATGAAGATCTTTTAAAACCAGTGAGATATGGTCCCTGTGGCCACTCCCAGTCACCAGTCTGGCAGCCATCTCCTGGATTAATTGTAGTTTCCAAGTCACCTTCAAAGGTAGCCCCATGTAGAGCACATTGCAGTAGTCTAAGCAGGAGATAACCAGAGCATGTACCACTCTGGCAAGACAGTGTGCAGGCAGGTCAATGGAATGGGTAGACAGCGGCCCTGGACACAGAATTGACCTGCGCCTCCATGGACAGCTGTGAGTCCAATATGACCTCGAGGCTGCACACCTAACCTGCAGTCTAGGAGGGCTGGTACATATTTGACCCTTGTTGCATCAGCTTCCTTTTTTGCTTGCGGTAGCTCCCTGCCCCCCCCCCCAACAAGCTGATTCACCAACATGTTCATTTCAAATGGGAATAGCAACTTTGAAGCCACCATTCAATCTACATGGAGAAGGGCTGATTATAGCATGCAGGATAAAATGGCAGCTTCTGCTGATGGGACACACTGGTTGGGAAACACTGCCTTAGACAAACTGAAGAGGGCCACAGAACCTCTGTGCAGTGAGACCCAGAACAGGCACCCACAGAGTGCCCATCATTCCAATGTCTGCCAGAAGTAGGATTACCCACCAACATCCTCCCCATACATCAACAAACATCATCCACATCGTGGAGTTTCATAATTAGAGAGTAGACAGGATGCCCTGCATTGCAGCTATCGGCAGTAAATGGGTAGCTTTAAAATGAGCCAAAAGGCATATTGTTGATGTAAATTTTACTTTACTCCACTGATCTTTTTTATTACAACCTGATGTAAAGAACTATGAATATGGTATGAAGATACAGGAGACTACTGCCTTGCTGAAGCTAAGCAGGTCTGGGTCTGGTCAGTTGCCTGGGTGGGTAACGGTTGCCTTTGAACCACAATGCTTTGGGTTCTGTAAGGGGAGCACAGAATAATATAAATGTCAGAAAGTAAGTAAACAGGAAGAACTTCCTAACAGTGTGGATTGTTCAGCAATGGAACAGGCCTCCTGAAAAGACAGTGGACTGTCCGTCACTAAGCAGAGGATGGATGACACTGTATTACCAGATTTCCTGGAAAGGGTGCCTCCAACTTTATTATTCCGTGATTCAGATCCACTGAGATCCAGCGCCGAGGGCCTTCTGGCAGTTCCCTCATTGCGAGAAGTGAGGTTACAGGGAACCAGGGCCCTCTGAGTAGTGGCGCCCGCCCTGTGGAACGCCCTCCCATCAGATGGCAAGGAAATAAGCAGCTATCCTATTTGTAAAAGACATCTGAAGGCATCCCTGTTTAGGGAAGTTTTTAATATTTAATGCTGTATTGTTTTTAACACTCGATTGGGAGCCGCCCAGAGTGGCTGGGAAAACTCAGCTAGATGGGCGGGGTATTATTATTATTATTATTATTTTCTATTTAGCCCTGCGGGTTCAGAATAGGGAACAATGTAGTGCTTCTTTGAGTCAGTGCCCCTAGTGATGGATTCCTGTAGGTGAAGGGCCCTGTCGGTCTCTAAAATATACAATCCTCCCAGCACTTCCACCAGCGCAAGCTTTGTTCGTGACAATGGAGCTTGCCCTGGCGAAGAGGTTTGAGGATCAGACAGCTAGTCTGCAATCTTTCTGGCTGCATTCTAGTGCTGCTGCTGTTGCTGCTGCTGCTGTTGTTCTCATTTGCGTTGTAAAGGAGATTTTAATTGAAAATATATTTGTCAATACATTTCACACTGTATTATTTTGCACACACCTAGGCCATCCTTTTAGTTAAATCTCATAATTTATCCAACGAAGATGAACACTTAGCGAGAGAAATGTCACCCGCCCTCACCTCCAACAAACAAACATCCTTGATTAAAACAATATGATAATGTGGCAAATTAAGCATGTCTTTTGGACTTGTATGCGAAGCCCAGATTTTTAAAGAGAGGGGGGAGGGAATCAGTCAAGAGAATCTTTTTATTTTAAATTCCATGCATTGCCACCATATCCCGTGGGCCGCATTTTCAAAAGCATAGATGCACTTTAGGGAATGTCCAGCTTGCACGTTCACTACCTCTGGTGTACTTCTGCTCAGCCTAACATGCTTGTAAGGGTCCCATTTTCCGCGCATGCATCAGAGCCAGAGCGTGCCAGGTTTGGGCATGTCCTGCATCGTGCATCTCTTGGTGCTTTTCAAAATGAGGTCCCAGCCGACATAGTTTTCACTGGTGTGCATGGTGTGCATTTGCAAGCTTTGTTTGTCCTGTGCTTAGTGGGTAGCACGTGTACATATATATATGTCACGGGGTCACGTCCTCCAGGAAACGCCCGCTGCTGTTTCCCGCGTCCAGGGAGTTGTTCTGTTCGGCACGTTCTTCATTACGTAGCATGCTACTCCTCAGCAGCGCTGCCTGCATCCCACCATCCAGAGTAAATATCTGCAAAAGTGGCTGTGGCTGCTGGAGAAAAGAGGGATTCTGCACGCAAAGTAATAATTTTTTAGCAGGTGGAGAAGCGGGAGCTGTGGAGGGTTTGCACAAAGCACCTAGTCCCTTGGGAAGACGGTGTCTTTTGGGTGACATCGCCCCCAGCAAACTAGAGGAGATTGCCACTGGCTTCTGCTTCCTTACCTCAGTTACCTGCATCGCCTTTCCCCAGTCCCCCTCTCGCCTGTGCAAACACAGGGCAGCCAGCAGCCAGTATATTTTACACCAGGCAGGGGAGGTCAATGAGGGTTACGTCTTTATCTTCCTCTCATGAGGGACAGGGCCAGAGATAAGCACTAGAGAGGATTCTGAAACACAGCTGCTTTTCTTAACGCATCTCTTGCTGATTTTTCCTGTGCAAATTGTATAAAGCACCGAGTCAGGAGATTCCACCCTCCTCCCTCCAGCATTTCTATGCCATTTCCAGTGCCTCTAAACACGTACACAATCACATGCAAATGCTGGCTGTTCGGTCTAAGTTACAAACACCTGTGCCTTTAAAAAAGAAAAAAAAACCTCCCTTCCGAGGCTTAGCATGAATGTACACATGTAGCAGCACATGGGTGGTAGAATGACTGCCACTTTTATACTGTAGGTACAAGTTCTACTGCTCTAAAACTCCCCTTATTAGAATAAGGCAGTTAAACGACATGGTGTAGCCCAGGCATCCCCAAACTGCGGACCTCTAGATGTTTTCGCCTACAACTCCCACGATCCCTAGCTAACTGGACCAGTGGTCAGGGATGATGGGAATTGTAGTCCAAAACATCTGGAGGGCCGAAGTTTGGGGATGCCTGGTGTAGCCTCATCCCGCTCAAACTATTCACCAGCCTAGCCCAGAACTGGCTGGCTGGCAGCCGTTGCCGAGGCATTTCCTATCACCTGTTACCTGATTCTCTCTTAACTGGAGAGGCTTGGGGCTGAGCCTTGCACCTTCTGCATGTAAAGCATGGGTTCTGGCCCCTTCCCAAATGTTGCCATTCAGCCCGTTTTCTGCTATACCTCTTTACGCTACCTGCAGTGATTCATTTATTTTTAACACAGGGTAGGTTCCAAAATGCACATCCTCCATCTACAGCTTTCCAGAAGTGGTAGGGTCCATACCTCTGGGGTTAGGATTCTGCCCCCTGATTCTGCTGCATATGTAGATTCAGCCTTGGGGGAGGAGGGGGTCCTATGTGGGAAAAGTTGCTACGTTACACACACACACACACACACACACACACACACACACACACACACACTTTCATCCCTGCGAGCTAATCCAACACAACCTGAAAATGCAGTTAATGGAAGAACAACAAAACAGATGTTCTACATCCCATTGGAAGTTGTAGTTGTAATTTACATTCAGCCACAACCCAAATAAATTGACCGACCGCAGATATGGGAATGGGTCTTTAATCAGATAGACTCTACCGAATGAACAAAAACGTTATTTTAGGTTGTAACATTATGACAGTTAACCTAAAATGCTGAATACGAATTTTTTATTTTTTAAAAAAAATTGTAATCAAAAGCCAATTCTCTTCTGGTGTTGTAAAAAAAGGTGGTGGACAAAACTCACATGTTAATTCTGGGGAAATTGCCTCTTCCCAAGTGTCAGCTTCCTCATGTTGATTCAGTAAACAAGGGGGTACCATCAAACTTTAGCCATCCCCAAACTGGAGTCCTGTAAGCCAAAAAGAACAAAACAGCTGCCATGCCACTGAGCCTCTACATGTATTATTATTACTATTCCTTTTTTCCCCAAGTTGCAACAAAGATGATATTTCTCTGCCTCACTAGAGATGTTTCTGTGTATGTGTTCTGTGCAACAATCACTTTTCAAAAACCCGTTTTGTATTCTGCGTGTGGCTCTCTTTGGTAGCAATCTCAGGTATTTCAGTGAAAAGGGATTATATCCATTATATTTCATTTCCTTGTTGCTTATTGTTTCTGTGCATGCTGCTGCTTTTTCATGGCCCCCATTTAGAAGGTCCCATTTTTTTGGAGATTTTGTTTTTATTTATGGTTTACCTTCATATGTTCTTTTTCCTGTCTTCTGCACCTTCCTCTTTATTTCTGTCCCCAATCATCTGAAAGTTTGCTAAAGAGTGGGTAAGTGTGTCCTACATTTTCTTTTGTTTTCTTCCAAGTTCCTGTTGTAGTATGTGACTGTTCCATTGAAAGAAACAGAAACACTGAGCAGTTTAAACTAGCAAGGAACTCTTAAGTCAGTTCCGAGGGACTAGCGTCTCACACTTCTAATTGCCCCTCACACTCCTTATTCCCCAAAGCATGATTTAGTATTTATAGCAGATTTGTCTCTTTTAATGTGGTTTTTTTTTCCTGGTTGGATGTTAACATTTTAAAATAACATTAGCGCAAACAAGTGGAAATAAATACAGTGACTGAGATCAGCGCTTTCAATGTTTTATTTAATGTAGAAGAGGAGGAATGTGGAAAAGAAACTTCATCATATATTAAATATTTGTTCTTCTGTGCTTTGACAAAAACAAAAGAATGCCCCCTGTAGTGTTTGCTTAGTAATGAAAAGCCTGGGTTGTTTTTGTTTTTTTTTGAAAAAGTAGAAGCTTGTTTTGTTAAAATTTGGCAGAAAGCTCTTGTGCCTTGCCTAGAATCACAGGCTTTTGGTGATTCTCTCAGAGCTCCATAGGACAGCAAGGTTTGATCTGGTCAGTCGAGTGGGTGGGTAGCAACTCCTGTGTCAAAAGTGATGCTGAATGTTCAGTTGGTGTCAGTCTTTTCTATGAGTCGTCAGCACTAACCCAACGCCCCAGCATGGTATTAATTGAGGGGCCTTATAGTGTAGCAATCGCCATCTTTTGCATGAGTCAGAACACCCATGTCTCAATCATTTTTTATACTTGGTCATAAAGGCTCCAATTCGCTCAGGTGCTTAACAAGCACTTGCATTTGGAACTTTAACATCCTTAGCTAATTTGTTTCGCCAAGAGTGGAGTCTAAACATTAAACTCCACTTGGCTTCCTGGAAGTGGGTGACCCTTTATACCCAATGCAGCCTGTCTGCCTAAACTCGGGCTCCTCTGTACGTTCCCTCGGACCAACAGCAGATTTGCTGTGCGCCAGGAAACAGCTGCTATGTTGCTTTTTCAGCGTGGGCTGTGTTTCAGGAGTCGTTTAAAACCTTAAAGAATGTGAATGCCTTAATTGCAACACTTTGGATCAATCAGAACTAAGAACAGATGTAAAGCGCTCTCCTACCGCTGCCCACTTTTATCATGATTTGCATATAGCAAAAAAAAGGGGGGGGGGAGATGCCAGATTTTGTCCTCTGCTGCATGATTTGACTCTCATTAATGTCGGCTCAGCTGCATGCAAGGAACTGAAGCTAGGATTTGACCATGATTCATGAAATCCTATCAGAAGCTTCTTGCTTTTAAGAAAAGAAAAAAGAAAAACGCATTTTTTCAATCCATTCCTGCCCACTACACTAGAGCACGTGCCGATCAACATTTAAATATCACAGCCGATACAACAACAAACTAGACAGAAGTGTTTGTTACCAATGATTTATGCTAATAATATTTTGCCTCCATCTTCTTCCCCCCTCCTTAGCACCAGTATCACTCAAAAATAGATGAACTAATTGAAGAAACCGTCAAGGAAATGATAACGCTCCTAGTTGCAAAGGTAACCTTCAGTTTCAGGTGAAGCGATTCACTGTTAACATCACTCTCCCTCTCTCTCTTTTTCTCTCTCCCTTTTTTAAACAACATTTCCATTAAAATGTGACACATTAAGAAATTTGGGTGGTTTGTTGTTTCTCACAGGAGGGATCATACATCACTCAGTCTCGACAGACGGAACATTTCGTGATTGCAGTCAGTACGAAGCAACACAGGGGTGCTGAACTTACAAAGTGCAGTTCAAGACGAAGACTGCAAAGCTCTTGTTTTCTGAACTGGATCACATTAGCTGGACTGATTGGTTATAGCCATTCAGTGCCAGTTTGCAGGCAGAGTCCTAGGACTACCTCTATGGGTCCACACCCCCTCTTTCCAGGTCCTCTACTGAGCTTTCCATCATGCACAGTTTCCATCATGCACAGTTGCACTAGAGCAGAAAGTAGCCAGACTGGGTCAAACCCCAACACTTGGCCAAACGTAATTTGTTTTGGTTCCCTCTTATCTCTGGGTGGTAGGTTCCAAAGTTTTTAGGAGGATGTTTTATGTGGTTTTAATCCTTATAGTTCTTATGGCTTTTTTAAATGTTGTGATTGTCAGTCACTTTGAACCGTCAAGAAGGGTGTAATGCAAAATACAATGAACTCAGAAGCATTCTCATATATATATGGCATATTGTGTGGCGTTGGCAGCCATTTATCAATAGTACTGCTTCATCTAGTTTTCCATTTCCAGACTAAAAGAAAACATCTTGCAACACAGACTTCAGCCTGTGATCCTTGTAACACTTTGTATAAATGTTTTAAATAAATTAAATAAATGCACCATGCTTGCATTTCTTTTAACTTCAATTAGGCAAACCAGGGGAGGACTATAAGGATCACAAAATAATTACAAGGACCTGTAGAACATATGGGACAACACGTGCCATTCTGGGTCTCCATCAAGGACCTACCAGCTGTTCTCCATTTGGTATTACTCTCGAGGAGTAACATATTTTTTGCACCTTATGCTTGGGAGTTGCACTCTCATTAGCTTCTGCAATGTACGGCACCAACATAACTGCCTTTCTCTACACAGAATGACCAATATAGCAGGCAGAGAGCAGCTGAAAGAGCTTTAATGAACATGTGATAAATCACACACACAACACAAAGGAGCTTCGCTTTATTTTTAATTTTTTTCGCTTTTGATCAACAAACATTGAAAATGCAAGGGAATCTCAGAAGAGGGATTTTCTTCCTTGTACGTAATTTTGTTGCCAAAACAGAAAACCAAATTAGAAACCTCCTAAACATTTGAAGATGAAACTGTTTTAGGCGGAAGCAAGAAAGGATTAAACATTTTCCATTGATATGCTTGTCCTTTGAAAGCAACTGCTTTCCAGTTACTTATATTATTATTAATAATAGCTAATAAGCTTGGTGATACCAAAAGAAGAATAAGTCAGTAGATATACTTGATTCTCTTTATTAACGTGTTCCATGACACAGTGCTAATTTAGGACAAATGTTTAGTTATAGACAATATCAGCTCTTTACTCCAGAATAGTCAACTAGATTACCCCACACACATACAACTTGACTTTTCTTAATCTTCTGCAATGGCTTTCTTCCCTGCTAATTAGAGGATAGAGTTCTTTATCTCGTCATTGAAGTGTCATATCACTATAAGCAATCTACGTAGTTAGAAGCTGGTTGATACACTTGGAAATCCCTTTTTACTCCAATGGACTTAATACTGATTTGCTCAGTTGCAGTCGGGTGATTTATTCTTGCAACTGAAGTATATCTCCTTTTGTTCCTCCAGTTTGTCACAATTCTGGAAGGAGTCTTGGCCAAACTATCCAGATACGATGAAGGGACACTGTTTTCTTCTTTCCTGTCATTTACTGTAAGTTGCCTTCTTCATCCAACCACCCAATTGTCCCTGCTTTTTGCTCCTTGCACTTTTTAATTCAATGTTCATAGTTTAAAAGTAGTTTTTTCATGGACTGAAGGATGGTTCTGGTTAAAACCACAAGGAAACATCTTGCATGGTCTGAAGTTATCTGATAAAAACCGCCTTGCTGAAGCCCAGCAGGTATGGGTTTGGCCAGTGGAAAAGCAGTTCCTGGGAACTGTATAAATGCCACTTTGAGTTCCGTGATGGGTGAAAAAGAGCACATAAATATAATGAATATATTAAGAAATACCAAAATAATAAAGGAGGCTTTTACTGCCAAGTAAAAGTCAGTGTGTTATGGTGGCTAGTCAGGGGAGACCTGAGTGTGAATCCGTCTCAGCGGCCAAATTTACTGGGTGACCTTGGACTAGTTGCCATCTCTCAGATTGATCTACCTCGCAGAGTTGTTGTGCAGATTAAAGGAAGAACCATGTATGCTGCCCTAAAGGCAAGATGAAAGTCGGAGAGGGAAGTGTTCTTCATCTATTTCCCTGCTTTTATATTTTTCTGTTCAATTAAGAACAGAAGAAGAGCCCTCCTGGATCAGGCCAAAGGCCCACCCAGTCCAACATCCTGTTCTCACAGTGGCCAACCAGATGCAGAAAACCCCATGTTCAATCCCTGACATCTCCAGGCAGGGCTGAGAGAGTTCCCTGCCTGAAACCCTCGAGAGACTCTGCCAATCAGAATATACAATACTAAGGTAGATGAACCAATGGTTAGACTTAGTATAAGGTAGCTTCCTATTCTCCTGTGTTCCCATGTTGATGTACAGAGGAGGTCCATATATAGATTAGAATTTCTGTCCCTTTAATAAACTGCTGGATCAGGGCAATTAACTATAATGGGGTTCAGAGATATAGACTTGGTTTAGATGTAAACATTTCCGATGAAACATGAGCATGGTGCGCACTCTCCCCCCCCCCCCCGCCGCCCCCTTGCCTTCCTCCTATCGCAAACTGAGCTTTGAGGAAGGTATAGTAGTTTGTTAAACCACAGTTTCTTGTGACATCCAAACCAGGAAACTTTTTAATTACAGCTTTCCAAGCAAGTTGGATACCTTTCCCATGCAACATCACAAACAATAAACTACTAAGTCAGCCAGGCGGCCAATCACATGTGGGGAACTTTACCACTTCATGAAACTCCTAATTTTTAACACACAGGAGAATATGGGCACATCCACCAGTAACAAGTGGGGAAGAAAATTTTGTAGTCCCTTCCAATTCTGTTATTCTACCGTATTTCTCCGAAAATAAGACACCGTCTTATATTCCTTTTTCCTCAAACAAAAAAACCCACTATGGCTTATTTTCAGGGGATGTCTTTTTTTTTCCTCCTGCTGCTGCCGCAGCAGGCATTACTGCTGTGCCTATCACTGTGTCTTAATTTCGGGCTATGGCTTATATGCCTTGAATGCTTAAAAATTCTGCTACGGCTTATTTTATGGCTATGTCTTATTTTTTGGAGAAACAGGGTATGATAGACATGCTCTTATCGATCTACTTTGAGCTCTCTTGCTCCTGTGGATCTTGCCGCCTGAGGCAGTTGCCTTGCCTTATGAGCTCTGGTGCTCATAATTTTTTGAAGGAAATAATGTGTTTTGAAAGTGTTTTAAAGGTCTTGTGTGTACACAGCCTCAGATGAATATGCTCGCTAACAAGGATCTTAAAAACTACAGCCTGAATGGTTTAAGATCCTGGTTAGTACACTGGTGTTAAACCATAGCTCCTTATTTCAAAAACAGTTGTTACCAGTAATTGGACTAATTAAATGAGGCTGTAAGCACCAAGAAAGGAAGGGGCAAGGGGACAGGGCGAGAAAGAAGTGTTTAGTCTTGTTGTTTGCTCCCAGCTGCTAAACTGTAGCTTAGCAAGGCAAGAACTGAGCATCCAGACTGGGCCAAATATTACAAACCTTGGGGGGGGGGGTATCCCGTATGCTTACAGCACTGCTTAAAAGAAGCATCAGCAGGGTAGCATAATTCTCTAAGTCTGTAGCATCGTCCTTAATGCAGAAGCATTGTTCTTATTGTAGTCCATTTGCTTCTCCTTTCACTATACAAACAAATCATTTCAAAAAAATTGGATATATATCTCCAAACACCCAGCCTTCTACCAACTCCTTTTATCAAACATTGTCCACTTGCTTAGAAAATGACATGTCACCAGGGGTCTTATGACAAGCCGTTTTATCACCTAGTAGGATACCCTCATTTTCAATTCTTGCTGTGAAATTCAGCTTAAAATTAATGCATCAGTTGTCCTAATAGCATTCTCACTAACCACATCATTATAAAATATTCTTTGGATTCCCCCCCCCCCTTAATGGAACATCATTCTGCATTTAGTCAGGGAGCTGGAGAAAGCTGTTTTCTACAGTCAATAGTGTTTCTTGGACCTGGAAGTCCAGTCATTAGGTGGGTATCTCTGTCGAAAGAAAAGAATTGCGACCAAGCTGATGACAGCTGCTCAAGATTCATTTCATCTGAAGCTTCTCTTCGCTTTGAACAGCAGAGCGGGGAATGAATTACTGCTACATATTAATTAAAACTAGAGAGTGTATTTTACCCCCGGGACAGGTTACTGGCAATCTTATTTTTGTTCAGCACAAATTTTTGTCATAAACTGAGAAATTTCATGGGAAAAGTCACATAATTCCTGATGAGCTGCAGCCTAGCAAAGAGATCACACAACATCCGGCAGCATGAAAATTGCAATGTATGATAGCCAAGTTTTACACTAAAGAAAAACAAGCAGTTGTGGTTGGCTGGTTGTTGTTTTTAGGTGGGGGGAGAAGCTCAGGGTTGTTTTGTGAGAAGGCAATGTGGAAGACAGACTGAGTCATTGCCATATTATATCTCCATTGCGGCAAACGTTCATTTTATTTTGCCGCAGTTCCATGACTTCTTATTTCTGGTCTCTAATTTTTTCTCTGCTTCTAGTTTTGTTACAGTAGCAAAACACCTATTGTATTACTCTCTTCCTTTGCTGTGTCTACGAATACATTTATGTCAGTGAGATAACAATAACTAAGTTACTACTTTTTGTATATTGTTTTCATTAGTTTTTAAAATATACGAATAGTTCTCAACTACAGTATGTCGTCAAACGAACAGTTACTGTTTTTATGGTTGTTGCTACTTAACCTTCATTTAGTGTCAGCTATCCTAGATTAGCTCCTGCCAACCTAGCAGTTCAAAAGCACGTCAAAGTGCAAGTAGATAAATAGGTACCGCTCCGGCGGGAAGGTAAACGGTGTTTCCGTGTGCTGCTCTGGTTCGCCAGAAGTGGCTTAGTCATGCTGGCTACATGACCTGGAAGCTGTACACCGGCTCCCTCGGCCAGTAAAGCGAGATGAGCCCCTTTACCTTTACCTATCCTAGATTAGAATGTGATTAACAGGTTTTTTAAAATGTTTTAAAATGCTTTCAGAATGTGTTTGATGATATTGTTATTGATGTATTTGAAGCGCTGGACTCCTTTGAGAGGAGGGGGGGATATAAATTGAATGAAGAGAAAGAGAATGAGAGACGGGAGGGGAAGGATAGTGTCTTCTAACTAAAGAGTTGGGACCCAAGGGAGGTACAGGGATTGGGGTGGGGGCTCCAAGTATAAAAAGGACTGCCTCTTCTGTCCCACCCCACCTGGGGATTCCCTGGTGGCAGGGGGATGCCTGGGATGGGAGTTGGGGGGGTAGGGGTAGGATGTTAAGGAAAGAGTAATAAATGAAAAGGATTAATAAATTATGATATATGAAATTGCTAAAGAGGATTATGAATTGGAAATCAGTAAGGGGGGAGGGGAAGTCCACGAGATAATGATTAAGAAAAATGGATGTCTAAAAGTTATATATTTTTTACCGTCTGTTTGTTGTTTGTTGGTTTTTCCTTTTTTTGTTTTTTCTTGTTCATTTTTGTGGTTATTGTTCTATTGTGCTGTGATGGAAAAATTGAATAAAAATTACTTTAAAAAAAAGAGTTGGGACCCACAAGTACATTGAGTGTGTCACTCAAATGACAATGCTGCCATATTGCTCTTTGTTGCTGTTTAGGAACCTCTAAGGCAGTGGTTTTCAACCAGTGTGCTGTGGCGCCCTGGGGTGCCTTGAATGATAGTCAGGGGTGCCGCAAGCAACACTGGCCTCTTTCCCTCTTTCCTTCCTTCCTTCCTTCCTTCCTTCCCTCCCTCCCTCCCTCCCTCCCTCCCTCCCTCCCTCCCTCCTCTGATGCCCTCTCACATCTCTGCCTCCCAAAGGCTTGCACAGATGTTTGTTGCAGCAGCCCTGGCTACAAGCTCCCCAGGCAGGTGGTGCCTCTCTTTGGGGCACCTCTCTTTGGGGCGGGGGGGCAGCTCAAAGACCAGGGGTGGCAACTGTGGTTGCCCAGAGGACTCTCAGGGAGAGGGGAGGAGGTTGAAGGAACACTCCCCAACAGAGGGCGTTTGGAAAATGGTTAGAGGCTGCCAGCTCTGAAGGCAAGGGGTGACATAACTGGGCCCCTATGCCTCACAGGGGTGACACAGAAAGAATGTAATTTGTCAAGGAAGCAGTGGACTCAAAAAGGCTGAAAACCTCTGCCCTAAGGGAAGAGGAAAGATTGGAGGGGGTGCAAAAGTGTGTGCATGCTAAGCACCAAAGGAGATGGCTAGGGTAATGAAATTGTTTTATTTTTAGTTATTGTTCTAATTGTTTCCTTGTGGTCTTGTTTCAGAACTATACTGTAGAGAAGGAGGTATCTATGTGAGGTCCAATAAACATACACTGAAGGCCGATTTAAATATTGTGCCACTCTAGAGTACAGGGCAAGGGAGACCTTGCTTGGGAGGCAGGGTTGCAATCATTTTCCTAATCTCTAAGCACGGCCACATATCATTGACTGTGGATTGCAAGCAACTTCTCAAGGGAAGAGGAAGGTAGAGTGATGCCAACGATCGCAGGTGCTCTCAGGCCCCTGGTCTTTTCCTGCTGGAGGGTGAGATTGCCAGGCCCAAAATCTCTAGCAGGAAAGCAATGCTGCATGTGCTGTCTCTGTGGGGGGAGACAGGCCTTCCTCCTGCCTGTCTTGCTCTGCTAAGTTTAGTCACTTTAAAAACGCAAATTCCATGCTAGGGGTCATTAGGGAAATGGTTGAGAATAAAGCTGCCAATATCATAATGCAAATCTGTGGTGTGACCACACTTTTGAGTTGGGTGAAGAGCTCTGGTTACAGCCTTAACTCAAAAGTGATGTTGCAGAATGGGGAAAGTTACAGAAAAGGCATGAGGTTGGGAAGGTTGCAATATTTGGGGCTTTCCCGTTTCAAACAAAGGCGAGTAACTGAGGAGACACGGCAGAAGTTTGTAGTTTGCGAGCATGGTGAGAAGAAATGGAATAGGCCTCTCATAAAACTAGAACTCGGGGCCACCGAATGAAGCTGAATGTTGAAACATTCGGGACAAACCCCAAAAAGCAATTACTTCTTCTCACAGCACATAGTTAAAGCATGGAATTTGCTTTGTCAGGATGTACTGACAGCCACCAGCATGAATGTCTTTCAAAGGGTTTAGCTAAATTCATGGAGGATGCTGCTGTCAATGGCTTCTGGTCACGATCACTACGTCATACCTTCCATGTCAAAAGCGAGATGCCTCTGCTTCAGGAGTGGTTGCTATGCTCCTAGGGACCATGGAGCCTTTGCCCCCCCCAATAAAATATTTGAGGGGCTTGCCCCCTCCCCCCCAAAGGGCATTGACATTCAAATGGGGTGTGTGCACTGCATCATGTGTGGGGCAGGGCTTTCCTGGGCTCCCACAATATTTCATTCACGTTGGTACCCCTGCACCTGACCTCCTGGCTAGGGTTGCCAGACTCAATAGAGGACAGGACTTCTGTGCCTTTAACTGCCCTGCTCTCTTTTGAGTCTGGAAACCTTAAAGAGAAACCAGCAGACCCTTTGCTTGGAAATGAAACAAAGGGTCTGCTGGTTTCTCTTTAAGGTTTCCAGACTCAGAAGAGAGCAGGGCAATTAAAGGCACAGAAGTCCTGTCCACTATTGAGTCTGGCAACCCTACTCTTGGCAGCAGAGTCAATACCATTGAATGGGAGGGGCAAGGTGGGAGGGAGGGTCGGTCAGTGCTGTGTGGCTTGTTTAGTGGAGCCATTCTGGCTCTCCCCACCTGTACTATGCTGCAGTCACCTGCCAGGTTTGAACTCCGGCACAAAAAGTATTATCCCAGTGATGGAGACAATGATCTCGGACCTTCCTGATGTTCGAGTCTGTACAATTTACTTTTTTGTCGGGAGGAAATAATAAGTGGCAGCTGGACATGCATACTAGGCAGGGATGGTGGGGGATATCGGAGAGTAACATAGCACTGGTATGCGTTCCAGTGCACATTCATGTCCAACATGCATGTGCTATAAGGCACATCAGTAGGTACATGACTGCTTTTTTTTAGGCAAGGGAGCAAGATTCCCCCCCGGGGGGGGGTAAGAATTTCATAAATATCCAATACATTCTGGGCTTTCCATTGATATTAGAGGAGAAGGGAGGGATGGTGGCAAAGTGTAGAGCCCGTCCAAATGTTCACCTTAAATCCTTTTGGAATTCAAAGTCCATGGTAATTTATTAATTAAAGGTAAAGAAAGGTAAAGGTACCCCTGGCCATTAGGTCCAGTCGCGGACAACTCTGGGGTTGTGCACTCATCTTGCTCTATAGGCCAAGGGAGCTGGCATTTGTCCACAGACAGCTTCCGGGTCATGTGGCCAGCATGACTAAGCTGCTTCCAGCGAACCAGAGCAGCGCATGGAAACGCCATTTACCTTCCCGCCAGAGCAGTTCTTATTTATCTAGTTACAGGTAGGTAGCCGTGTTGGTCTGGATCGAAGTAAAATAAAAAAATTCCTTCAGTAGCACCTTAAAGACCAACTAAGTTTTTATTTCGTATCTGAAGAAGTGTGCATGCACACGAAAGCTCATACCAAAATAAAAACTTAGTTGGTCTTTAAGGTGCTACTGAAGGAATTTTTTTATCTTATTTATCTACGGTACTTGCACTTGATGTGCTTTCGAACTGCTAGGAGCTGGGACCGAACAACGGGAGCTCACCCCCGTCGCAGGGATTTGAACCGCCAACCTTCTGATCGGCAAGCCCTAGGCTCTGTGGTTTAGACCACAGCACCACCCGCGTCTCAATTTATAAATTATGCCTTCTTAATTCTAACTTTCCCTGAATAGGGTATTTTTAATAGATGTGTGAGAGTGATTTCCCCACCCCCAATACCTTTTAACTGCACATGGCTTGATTTCAGTGGTCCTATTTAGTGGTTCCTTGCTTTGCAGTCTCAAACGATGCATTTCCCAACCTGAACATGTAATTTATTCATCGCAAGATACAAGTGTGTGCCTGCATGTGTGTCTAATATTTAGGCTATTTTACCTGTAGCTTTTGAAATATTTAGAAGCAGGTGAGTATTTAGAACCCAAACAAGGATGCTGATCAGTGATTTATTCTAATTAGAGACGTGCTTGCTATAGAAATTCTCAGCCCTGCAGATGGGATGCATTATGGTACCTTTGCAAAAGGGTCTCTCTGTCCATCTGGAAACCATTCCGTTAGATATGTTAACTCAGAAATTCATGGACTCCCCAACAACAACAACAACATTCTGTTGCCAGCTGCAGAAATAACCCATTTGCTTTTACATTGCCTACCAAGAAGGGCCACAGAAAGGAGGGAAGAGCTTTTGACATTAATAATGCTGGAGGCATGATTGCAATACCAAATGCCCATAAGTCATTGTTCCCAACTCCATACCAGTCAGAGGCCCTTTCTTACATTATTCTGGTGGGGTGGGAGCAGGGCTCTTTTTCAGCTGGAACTCATTTCCGAACCCCTCTCAGGTGGGCACCATTGTCATTATGAGAGAACAAGGAAAGCGTTTGTGGTGAGTTCCGGGCTCCTCTTTTTCTATAAAACCAGCACTGGATGGGAGTCATTGCAATGCATTGAAACATAAGAGCCTGTTGGATCCAGCCAATGGCCCCTCAGGTCCAGCATCCTGTTCTCACAGTGGTTAACCAGATGCCTATGGGAAGCCCACTAGCAGGACCCGAGCACAAAAAGAGCCCACTGAGAGATTGAGAAGAATTAACAGGGACCTGTTTCCCTTGTCTCTCTCTCTCGACAGAGGTTATCATACATGGCGACCAAAGCAGTTTCTGTGCCAAAACAGGGCCTAAACTCCAATTGAAATGGATCCAGAAAATCAGTTTCTTACAAAAGCCCCTGGATCTGGTCTGCAATCACTCGCTCCAGAACCTTGCTCAGGAAAGGGAGATTAGCAAGTGGCTTATAGTTAGTTAAGTTTTATCTTCTAAGTGGTTCAGTATGCTTAATTAGAATCTATCCTTCAGTGCCATGTACATTGAATTGGTCTAATAATTACTGCATTTTTATTTTTTAGTAATACTGCTAAGTTGTCGTATTTTGCTTCCCTGTTTGTGTTTGTTTGCATAGCTCGAAAGCATAATCTAAAGTTGGCTATTTTTCTGTTTCAGGTGAAGGCAGCTTCCAAATACGTGGATGTGCCCGTAAGCACAAAAAAAATTACGATAATTTTTGCAATAGTTCCTGCTATGTATTTTTAGAAGAAGAAAAATGGAGTTGTTTTTTCTTCCCCTTTAAATCCTGTCTTAGCTAATGGTGTACTTGAGACTCCTGTTTACAAAAGTTTCTGAGAGCTGATTTATCTTGAAAGTTTCCTGTTAATTTTACCCTATAGATAGGCTTGCGTTTATGATTCTCTGTCCCTTGCATCATATGCTGTTTATCAGCCACCAATATGTAAAACAAGGATGGGGAACCGCAGGCCCAGAGTCTAAATGTGGACTCCGAGGGATGTCACAGAACTTTTCTGAATTTGGGCACAACCTGCCATTAGCGTGGAAAGGGTAACTTCAAAACTAACTCTGTAATAACAGCAGCGTTGGACCAAAGCTGCTGACTACCAACTACAAATTCACTCTTTAAAATGTTGGCTCAAACGGCAACTATACCACTGTAAGTGGCAAGTGTGGAATGGCCCTAAGATGAGTATTAAACTATGAGGCCTTACTGGGCAACAGGAGGCAGCAGTCCCAGGAAACAAAGGAAAATACTGTTGCGCATTTGAGTGGCATTGTGGGAAATGGTTCCTGAGAGCTACCAGCATCTTGAAACAATGGCCGGACTGCAAAGACTGGGGTCTGTCATAATTGTGGCAAACAGGCAGCACAATGAGTAATGTTGCCAGGTGTCCACTATTTGAGCGGACAGTCCGCTTTTTTCACATTATGTTCACTTTTTTTTCCCCACAAAATAGTGGACATTTTTTTTATTCAAAAGCTTTATGATGAAATGGTATGTAATCTAAAGCTGTACAGCCTAAGAGAATAAGGATAGGAGAATCGCGTTTTGTCTTTTTTTTTCATAAGTAAGAATGAGACAAAGATTGAATATCCATTGAACTCGATTCTCCGAAAAAATTATTAATCATACTCAATTGTTTCACAAGACATTTAAAAAATGGGGGTGGGGGAGGCGCCCCTTGCCGGAGTTCTGTCCCGCCTGTTCCTGACTCTCAGAGAAAACAAAAGGGAGAGGCGTGAAAGAAAAGGACGCCTCTTCCTGTTCCTGACGCACAGGAGCAGCAGCAGATAAGAAAATATATAATTTAATTTAATTATTTTTTTAAAAAAACCGCTTGTCTGCTATTTTTTGGAAGCAGACCTGGCAACCCTAAAAATGAGGCCTGGCCAGAAGAGGGGGCTTGTGAGGTTGAAGAAGGAGAGAGAGCAATAGTTCCGTTTGCTAGGCCTAGCAAGAGGAAAATTAAAGCCAAAGCAGAGGTCAGGAATGTACATTAGGAAAACATTTTTTAATGTTTTCATTCTTTCTTGTTGTCTTTCCCATTATCAATAAAGCTCCTTAAAATTAAAAAATTAAAAAAATGCCAAAGCAGTAAAATAGAAACCATTTCCAAACCACAGCAGTACAAAAATATAATGGCAACATGTCCAGCAAACAACTTTTCTAAAAACCATTACAGTGGTACCTTGACTTACGGAGATAATCTGTTCCGAAGGCGCCTCCGTAGGTCGAAAATTTCGGAAGTCGGAAAAGCGGCTTCCCTTTTTTTAAAAAAAAAACGGAAACGGAAACATTCGCAAGTCGAGTAAACCGCATCTAAAACTTCGTAAGTTGAGGAAACCGAATCTAAAAGTGCCACGTTTTCCCTTCGGAGGTCAAAAAAAATGTAAGCGCGCGGCCGTTTTTGCCGCTCGTAACTCAAAAAATACGGAAGTCGAGTACTTCGTAAGGTACCACTATATAAACTCCAGAATGACTTTTACAGAGGCCCAAACTACCTTATTCAAAATCAGATAAGCTGATGATAGTACCAGGTCAGTTCTTATTAACATAATTTAAGTGTAACCCAGATAGGCAGAAATGTTGAATTGGTGCTGTGTATACCAAAACCAGCCTTGAACATTTCTGCAAAATAACCACATTATATCATTCTTATAAGGGCAAGTAGTGCTGCTGCCTGCATCTCTCTGTTTAGAGCTTGGATTATAATGAAGAGAACTCTTAAAGATCTCAGGCAAAGCACTCTGCTTGCCAGAAATTAACATTTAAATGAAGTTTAAGTGCAGTATATAAATGTTGGTGGGAGTCAAGGATGATGACTGATAAACAGGAGGCAATTGCAGACAGACTTTTTTAAAATGAGAATTTATAAACATGAATGACTACTTTTAACTTTACAAATATGGATCCTTATGTAGAATTTGGAAGATAAAGATGTTTACAAAATTAGTACAGAGAAGCTATATGTGGTTTTGAGCAGTAAACTGTATTGCTTACTTCAGTATCTATTTATGGAAGTTACAGGCAAAGTTTAGAATTTATTCCTTTTTCTTTTCACATGATGAAACATCATGACCGTTGTTTTGAAACCCTCCCCCCCCCCACAAACGCATTTAAAAGGTCATAAGTAGTCAAATCCGCCAAATACCTGGTTGCAGAATATGTAGGTGCCAGGCGAGCCTCTCTGGGGAGTTTTCCACAAATGGGAAGCCACCCTCCAGACTTCTCATGGCCCCTCTCATAGAGGGAGCACATGAAGAAGGGCCTCAGAGTATGATTGCAGGGTGTATTAGGAAAATACCTGCCCCCCCCATGGCTCAGGAACCTTAACATCAGGTTCCGACAACATCTGCTTTCAGCTATAGGGGATTGCCAATCTCTGGACCAGTGCAGCATTAAACGGTGTGATTGTAGAAACTACAGGTGGGACATAGAATCGCAGAACTGTAGAGTTGGATGGGGCCCAAGGGTCATCCAGTCCAACCCTCTGCAATGCAGGAGTCACAGCTAAAGAACGTCTGTATAAAACCTCAAATGAAGGCGGGTCCCCCACCTTTCAAGGTAGTCCGCTCCACTGTTGAACAGCCAGGCAGAACAGGTAGGCATGTGGGAATGTTGGAAAAAGCAGCTGAGCATGGCAAGCTGGAATGAAAAAGAGATGTCAGAGCAGCTAAATAGGATACCCTCCCCAACTCCCTTCCTTGTAGAGGAAACCAAGAAGGGGGAAATAATGTAGGAGGAGACCCTCCTTCACGCCATCCCAGTCTCAGCACTTAGTCGGACTCATTATGTTCTACAACGGGACTATTGCAATCTGATTTTGGCGATTAAGTTGATGCCTTCACTCCCTTTGTTCCCCTAACCCATCCAATATCTCAACTGACTGGCAAATTCTTTCATTGGTGGGGAAACTCCCCAAACCTGTCCAGTCAGGAGAGCTTTGAGGTTTTATCTCCAGGTAAAAGCTTAGCTCTCTTAGCATCAACCAGATAACAATTGCTGCATCTAATTCTGGAAAGATGATT
Organism: Zootoca vivipara; assembly: GCF_963506605.1. Taxonomy (NCBI): domain Eukaryota; kingdom Metazoa; phylum Chordata; class Lepidosauria; order Squamata; family Lacertidae; genus Zootoca; species Zootoca vivipara. The sequence goes on along the minus strand of NC_083277.1, from coordinate 23,709,152 downwards.
GTTTAGTACTGGAGAATTACAGCATTTTTTATTGCATCCTAAAGCTGGCACAATCCGCTTGCGGGAAATTGCTTGAAAAACTATAACCGCCACATTTACATTGTCCTCATTGTTTTTTAAATTAATACCTTGTCATTGTTTCAGTAGGTGTTAAAAATGTTACTGGCAGCTCTGGGGCCAACCATTGGCCCTTTGCTTGATAATTGTATTTCTATTTATATATATATATATATATATATATATATATATATATATATATATATATAAACTATCTTCCTACTGCTTCTCAAACTGTCCTAATTTTCACCCTGGAAATTACAGAGAAGTGTTAACTAACTTCAATTTACAGTGGCTGACAATCACATCTCATACAGAAAATGATACTTTGTGATCTGCGGTAAATCACAGTAATACAAGTAATGACACCCATTACGAAGAAACTTCCAATGTGCCACAGACATTTAAGATTTGTGTGGCAGCTTTCATAATGACTCTTGTTTCGGCAGTTTAATGGGTTCCCTCTGAGATAAGTTCGATTCCAACATGTGAAGGAGTGTGAACTTACTTAGTGATGATTTTCTCCCAAATTATCTCCACGGCTTGCATCCTGTGAGGGAAACACAAACTGTGCCATGAGTGTCACAAATACTGCAAGCTTTAGTAGTTCTGGTTTCGGGGAGACATACTCCTGAGACAGGTTGGAGATTGAACAGGGGAGTCCTGTGCATGTTTACTTAGAAGTAAGTGCCACTATGTCCCTGGACACAGACCCGGGATCGCAGCCTTAGTAGCTATTTAGCATTTAGGGCCCAGTCCAGCAAAGGTTTCAACAAGAGAAAGTCTGCTAAACTTCCCACTACAGTCAATACACTGCCGAAGTATTTGTGCCCCTACCAGACATATAGAAATAGTTCAGTTCGGTTTTAATACAGCAAAAGCCAGCGATACAAACCAAAAATCAGCAATAACATCACCAGAAGCAGAACAGTTACACAAAATGAATTTGCAATGTATTATTCAAAAGAAGAGATTTACGTTTCTTAATAGCCTAAAGTGCAGAATTTGGCCACATCATATGATACTGGACTTGAGGAATCTTCCAGAAGGAATTTTCGTAAGGTTTCGAAGTAGAATTCCAAATAATATTGTAAGGGTATAAATTTTGATAAAAGGGGTAAAATAAGTTGAGCTTGTTCTTCACTATAAAATTCACAGAATAAAAGGATGTGAGTGACAGATTCTACCTTATTGGACATGCAAGGGCAAAGGCGCTCATGAATTGGTACCCGCATAAATTAGCCGTACAGCATAAAACGGGCTCTAGAAAAGGCCCATCTATAGGCTTCGTTAGTGATGTTAGATAGAAATAAAAGATAAAACTGCAAACTCTTTTTTATAATGTTTGGTTCTGATGTTTTTATAATGTGTGGTTCTGATGGCGCTTTTTGTTTTTTGTTTAATATATGCATGTACCTATTTCAAATGCCTTAGGGGAAAGAGACTAAGTGCTGGGTGTTAGCCTTCTAACTTTGTATAATAGGAGATTTGCGTACAGAGGACACAAGGGGTGGGGTGGGGGGTGAACCCAGCAGGAGTTGTTGCTTTGCTAATTAGGTCAATAGTACCAAACATTGCAAGAGAGGACTTCCTGGCATCAAGAGTGTCAAGGGAAAGTCTACCGGTATATCCATCTACGCAGCATCCCTCCAGGCGGTGATCTTTTTACGCTGTGCGAGCTGCACTTTGTGTTGCTTCAGCTAACTACCGAACAAGAAAGCAATAGCTGACACCCAAATATGCCACAGATACTCTGTAGGGAACGGAACCTCAGCCACAACGTCAGGAGGAATAGAGCGCAAAGGGCAGGCGGGCGGGAAGGATCCTTACAAATGAATAAGCTTTTCTTGGGTAGATGCCATTTTCATGCTGGGTTTTTTTTTTCCCTTTTCTTTCCCCACCCTCCTTCTCTCTCCTCTCCTCTTCCCCCCCCCCCCCGCACCTCCCTGCCCCACTCCTTTTCTCTGTGCAGAAACCAGGGATGGATGTCGCTGACGCCTACGTGACCTTCGTGCGCCATTCTCAGGACATCCTGCGTGATAAGGTCAATGAGGAGATGTATATAGAAAGGTTATTTGATGTAAGTAAATGCCTTCTCCGCCTTGGGGGAAATCCAAGGAGGAGAAACTGCAAAATGTGGCAAAATGAGACAGGAGGATAAGTCACATTTTGAGATTAAATTGATTACTTTTAGATTTTATTTTATTTTTTAAGTTTCCTTTTCCTTCTGAGTGAAATTCTCTCAGCTCTCTGTCTGCTCTAATGTTCTACTTGGATCCACTTTCTCTCTCTCTCTCTCTCTCTCTCTCTCTCTCTCTCGATTTTTAGATAAAAGCATCTTATGTACCATCTCGTATCTGAAATGTGTTAGGCTGCAATCCTATGCTCTCTTACCAGGGAGTGAGCCCTGTTGAACACAGAGGGCTTTACTTCTGAGTAGATATGTATAGGATTTGCACTGCAAGTCATTATTATCATCAAACGTCCTGTTTTTAAAAGGTGGGGGGAGGTGAAGAAGTCAGACAGGGTGCATGTGCAATTTGACTTTGAGATAGCATCGTTACCGAAAGACCCTTTTTTAATTAAAGGAAAGGGGTGGGAGGGAATGGCCTTTCCCTCCGGGAAATCTAAGCATGATTTTAAAAAAAAAATTAAAAAAACCAATAATTCCGATTTTTGCATTATAGAATACAATTGTAATGCTTTAAAACTAGAACTTGGGATCCTCTAGGAAATACTGGGTGGAACTTTTATGGGTTTTTTAAAATCTTAAAACCTAGGTTTAATACATTGAAAGAGGACGGCAGCTGTGGTGCCCGATAGCTCCCAAGTGTCAACTAAGATTTTATTTTGAATAGCATAGAGTGCATGTTCACAGACGTCTCTGCCTTTCTGTTGCTTCTGCTGTGCAACACATTTTCTGCCCTAGCAATTGTGCGCTTGCAGCAGGTGCTTGACATTACTGTTTCAGTCACTTGTTAGGTTGGAGCTCTGTTTATGTTGTTTTTGTGGCTGTAAAGCAGCTTCCTTTTTCTCCCTTTGCACCTCTCAGCGCTCTCTCTCTCTCTTGCTCTCTCTCTCTCTCTCTCTCTCATTTGTTTTGTGCTGTTTCTCTCCCCCAACCAGCCACTCACCCACTATTCTGGCATTCGGATGTGAATGCCTTCAGACCTACCGGCGCTTTATTTACGTGCTCCCTTGCTTGCATTGGGCAGGAAAAGCCTTTTCTCTCCCATCGTCACTGCTGCACCATCCCATACAAGTTCCTCTCCTGCTTGATGCCAATCTTCTCTCCCCCCCCCATTCCATTTTTCTTTTCCCACCAAAGCCTCTTCCCTACTGCATAATTCTCTCCTTTCACCACCACCCTTCTCCCCCCCCCCCCGATATTCTCCAAGATTAAAATGGAACTTATCTCTCATGTCAAATGTTTTATCACATTATATCAAGTGGCATGAATTGGAGTCAAATAATCTTCCTGTGTACATCTTCTAGCATGACCCATATCCACTGAGAATGCCTCATTCATGCATAAAGCACTCCAGAGATTCCTTTCCTCTTAAGAGAATTTCAAGCATTTTTTATATTAAAAAAAATGTCAAATACAAATCACCTATCCACTTGGCAATGACAAAGAGGCAGTCATTTCCATTCTGTTACAGATCTGCTAGCGCTCTGCCTGCCTATGCTGAAATCTTCCATTAGCAGTACATTTCCCCGGGACTGTTCTTTTCAGTGCCAACCTTTCCTTTGAGCAGTTTCCAGTTTTGTGCAGATCCCAGCAGACGGATAGTTGATCGAAATTGAATTTCAGTTCAGTCGAAACCGTGGTCTATATAAGGTCGCATCTCTCTGCTTCAGCTAGCTTTTAAAAGGTTTAGGCCCTGTCTTTGCAGAGGAGCCAACACACAGCAAGAATCCGTTTGGCTTAAACGTTGCATCGGGTTCCCCGTAAGAAGCACACCACTATAAGCAAGATGAACTCCATTTCAAGGCCACAGATAAACACTGTGCTCAAAACAGGGTTAAATTCGCAACATGCTCTCAATTTGGAACACAGCTCCAAAAAATATAAACTTAAATTCCAGTGTAAGGACACGGTTATAGCACTAAAAACCCTGCCTAGGGCACTCATTTTCTACTATTTCCCACTGTGGCCCAACAGTCTGCATACTCAAGCCATTCTTTTCTTTTTAATCTGGAAAATTTCAGATTAAAAACATTCATTTTAATCTGGAAACATTCTGCAAAAGAAGAGGGGACTCCTGTACCTTAAAGAGTCATGTTGAAGAGAGATGCAGCTTGCATGGCTATTCTGAAATTCCCTATCAAAGGTCCTGTAGTTATGACAAGGTGGCCTTGTGTGGCTTCCTGGCTGGTGCACTTTGAGCCTTTGTGAGCATTTCTGAGCTGTTAAAGATACAGAAGCCTACTCTTCCTTTTTATCTTGTCACCCTAAAGCAGGCATCCCCAAACTTCGGCCCTCCAGATGTTTTGGACTACAATTCCCATCATTCCTGACCACTGGTCTTGCTAGCTAGGGATGATGGGAGTTGTAGTCCAAAAACAGCTGGAGGCACAAGGTTGGGAAACACTGCCCTAAAGCAGGCACCCCCAAACTTCGGCCCTCCAGATGTTTTGGACTACAATTCCCATCATTCCTGACCACTGGTCTTGCTAGCTAGGGATGATGGGAGTTGTAGTCCAAAAACAGCTGGAGGCACAAGGTTGGGAAACACTGCCCTAAAGCAGGCACCCCCAAACTTCGGCCCTCCAGATGTTTTGGACTACAATTCCCATCATTCCTGACCACTGGTCTTGCTAGCTAGGGATCATGGGAGTTGTAGTCCAAAAACAGCTGGAGGCACAAGGTTGGGAAACACTGCCCTAAAGCAGGCACCCCCAAACTTCAGCCCTCCAGATGTTTTGGACTACAATTCCCATCTTCCCCGACCACTGGTCCTGCTAGCTAGGGATCATGGGAGTTGTAGGCCAAAACATCTGGAGGGCCGCAGTTTGGGGATGCCTGCCCTAGAGCAAGACCGGTGGGGAAGCTGTAGACCTGGACTACAGCTCTCATTCAGCCCTGACCATTGGCCATACTTCCTGAGGCTGTTGAGAGTTGGAGTCCAACAACATCTGGAAAGCCACAGGTTCCTCACCCCTTCTGTTAAACATGGGTGGAGATCCTGTGGTCCTCCAGTTGTTGGTGTTGGGATACAGCTCCCATCAACCCTGACTCATTGGTCATGCTGCCAGGGGCTGATGGGAGTTGGGAGTCTCAACAACTTCCCTGCTCTAAAACAGGTAACCCTCCCCAGTGGGCACATTGACCTGGGCTTTCCAAGGCCTTGCGTTGCCTGCTTTGTTTCCGGGTGACCTAATGCAAAAGAGGATAGGGCTCTTCCTACACAACTAGCAGAAGAGGAAAAATTAACAGGAGCAGCTTGTTATGCAAGCTATACCTGCTGAAATTCCCTCTTCTACCCATGTATTAAAAGTGCAGGAGCTCTGTCTCCTTTTTCACAAAGCTGCCTACTTTCAGTGAATCTCAGCAACAATGAAATACATCTTAGGCTTCAACCCTGTTGACATTTCCCTGAGAGCAAGCCCCACTGAACATAGCAGGGCTTACCGTACTTTCTGATTAAACATGCATAGAATTGGGGTGTTAATCAATAAAATCACCACCTTTGTTTTGTTTTATTTCTGAAGGTGGTGTTCCCTTTGGATTCCTCCTTGTCTTTGTCACATATTCTGCACTTTTTATTTTTTAAAAAATATTTTAAGTTATTAATATTATTGGCAACACATTTTCAAAAGGCTAATTTTGCTGTTTCTTTTGTTCCCGAGGCCGTTCATTCTACACTGCTTTAGTGTTCATTACCTCCCCAGTTCCTCTTCCCCATGTGAGCGGTGATAGCAGAATTATTCTCCCTGGTGGATATTGGGGTATGCAGGAGATTATCTGAATATTACTGTGTGGTCTACATTTTAATCGCCTTTATTCTGTAAATTAGTCGGGTTTACTGTGGAATAAAGTCATCATTGTCATTTTAAAAATCTTCTCTTCAGGTCACTGGGGAAAGAAACAGATTGGCTAGTAAGTTAGTCTGACAATCCAGCAGCTAACAAAGCTATTTTCTCCTCCAAGAGTTATTTACGGCAATTTCACATGACTTCTTTGTCCCATCATACTAAAAGGGTGGCCAGAGGGCCAGTAGTTATGAAAAAGAAACACAATAGTGTTATTGTACATTTGTGTTTTCTCGGCTAGAGGTGTGTGGTTTTATCTGTATATCGGTTCTATAACTCTGATTTGTGGTTATATGTTGGGTTTTTGATACGTGATTTTAGCATCTCTTGTAATCTAAAAACAGTAGCATTGTGTTACCTGTCCCAAGTGGGGTCCTGTGGTGTTGTTTAAATGATAAGAGAGTCGTGATTGTGTATGGCTAGGGTTTGCTTGGGAATTTGGGGTGCAGGGTAACATTCCCATGGGTTGCATTCCCTCTGAAGGAAAAGGTGTGCAGCCTGAGGCTACTCCTTGATCCATTAGAGGCCCAAGTGATGTCTGTAGCCAGGAGTGTTTTTTATCCGCTCATGCTGATACTCCAGCTGTGACCGTTTGGGGGGCGTGACCACCTGCTGATGACAGTGGCCCCATGCATTGGCAATCTCAGGACTTGATTGCTGTAATCTCAGGACTTGCTTTCATGTGGGGCTGCCCTTGCATCTGGTCCTGAAGCCGCAGCCGCTGCAGAATGCAGCTGCTAGACTGCTCACAGGAACAGATTACTGGCAACATGATAATCCGCTGCTAAGAGAGCTGCCCTGGTTGCTGATTTGCTACCAGCCCAGGTTTATGAATCCACAAAGCCCTGGACAACTTGGGTCCAGAGTACCTTAGGGAGCACTGAGCACTGAGATCATAGGTAGGCAACCTAAGTCCCGGAGGCTGGATCCAGCCCAATCGCCTTCTCAATCCGGCCCGTGGACGGTCCGGGAATCAGCGTGTTTTTACATGAGTAGAATGTGTCCTTTTATTTAAAATGCATCTCTGCGTTATTTGTGGGGCATAGGAATCTGTTCAATTCCCCCCAAAAAATATAGTCCTGCCCTCAGGTCTGAGGGACAGTGGACCAGCCCCCTGCTGAAAAAGTTTGCTGACCCCTGACTGAGATCCTCCAATGGGGCACTTTTGGTAGTTCCCCACACCCCTAGGGTCCAGTTGGCCTTCACTACCTTTATTTTGGTAAGACCCACCCTGGAGAGGTTTGGCAGGAATCGTCGCTGCCTCCTTTCAGACATCTTCTGAAAACTGCACTGTTTAGACAGGCCTTCGCAACGGGAATTTTTTCTTTATAACCAGCCAGTATCTACTGATGTTTTATTGATGTGCTCCTTGTGGATGTTTATAGACTGTTTTTATTGTATTTTTATATTGTAAGCCGTCTTGATATATTTCATGAAAAGTGCAGGTTCTAAATAGTTAAATGAATGAATGAACGGCTGGCTAGCAGTTGGACATAGAGTGAGAACCAGTACTGTCAGGATGTCATTCCCTTGCAAATGGCTCATCTGTGGGACATAAGAGATGTGGGCTTTGGTGTAATTAAGTTCCGTGTATTAAAACATACCATCTCTTGGGAATTCAGCTAACTAGTTCCACCAGCTTCAGCCCACGCAAAGACAGCACAGTGGGGCTTGCACCCCGCTCCTCCCTTCATGTACCCCTACCCCATGCCTCGTGAAATTGGCTGGGGGTGGGGGGAATCCCCAGAACAACATACAGCGGGGGAGAGGGGGATTGTTCCATCTTGCAAGCTGCCCAGGTATATATGTCAGTTAACAACAAGAAGTATGGCTCTCACACATTACTGCAAGTACAAGTTACAGTATGCAGGCCTGTAGCCGGCAATTCCTACATTGTGTGAACCAACCCTGATTTACAGTACTGGGGCAGAAGGTAAGGGGAGCTCTGGCAGGTTCCTTTCAAAGGAGAGAACCCAAATGCAACACAAACAGTGACAACATGGCTGCATGGGAGCTTCCTTCCCAAGAAATAGCAGGCACATAAGATAAGATAAGATAAGATAAGATAAGATATCTTTATTGTCATTGTCCCCTTGCGGGAACAACGAAATTACTCGGTTGCTACATCCATGGGCCCCTGTCTGGACCCAGACCATAGCAGGGGCAGTGTTAAAGCCCCTCTTCCTCCCCTCCCCCCCTGCACTGCATGCCATGATCTCCCTCTAGATTCTGTCCCCCATGACTGCTGTATAGTAAAGCCCAACACAAGCATGCAAAGACCAACCATGTGATTAGTGTCGCATTCTAGCTTGGCCCTGTGCCACCCTTGGCTTCAAGAGACTTCAAAGTCCATCGCCAATAGATCTCACGATGAGAACCATCGTTTTGGATATTGTGAGGAATGCATTCTTATAGACTGCTACTCGGTAGCAGCAGAGTATCAAAAAATGAGATGAGAATCCAGGTGCTATGTGGATCTTCGGATATTGATGCAGAATCCACAAAAGGCGCAGATGGCATTTTCCCTCCTCTCAGATGATTAATCCAATATCTTGCCCCTTGCCCAAAAAAAATACTTAAAAAAACAACAACAACAACATGCTTTTGATATGAGAAATCAAATCATCCAGCGAAGCTCCCAAGATTGCAAAGATCTAAATAAAAATTAATTTATTTTCCCCCACCCCTCCTTGTACTTCTTGAAGACACGAGCCTGCCTGACCAGAAGATAAGGATTAAAACAGATGTGCTTAGCAGCTAGTTCATCTGCTTAAGTCTAGCAGTCTCTGAGATCAGTGATTAAAAAGCCATCTCGAACTTTGATGAAATCCACAGCCCTGGTAATATGCAGTCCCTGATAGCTTTCTTTTGCAGAGCCCCTGTCTGTCTAAACCGGACGTAGGAAGCATTTGACTGGAGATGATATGTGGATTATATGGGTCAATTATACACTTAATCTGCCTTCTCTGCAGAGATTAAATGTTCATAGATTGACTCTGTGTATTTGGCTTGCCCTTGGCAGTTACCGGATCAGGAAGGTTGCCCTTACTGAAAAGTCTGGTAAGAACTTAATCATGTAGTGATAGGGCCCGATGATACTGGGATGCTAACTGCTCTATGCTTTTTCAGGAGACTTGACTTACCATTTCACTGTCACTTTACAATCAGCTGTACAGTATGTGCCTGGACGTTTTCCGAGAGGTATATATATTTTTTTCCTCCACTTAGAAAACACTTCTCCATGCAGGGCAAAAGTGGATCTAAAAATGAGACTTCAGAACAAAAGGAAAATGTATTAACAAGCAGAAAGGAGAATGGCTTGGTCAATATCATACCCTTCAACTGCCCCAATTAAATCGAGATATCTCATTTTTAGGCTCCGTACTCTCATGTGGGTCATGTAACTCACCTAGGAACATGGCCCAGAAGACATGTCTCCTGGGTTTTGGCTACGACAGGTTGGACTTACCTGAGACAATTCATCCCGAGTTTGAACGGCTCCAGCATGCACACAAATTAACATGACATGGGGAGTTTGTGCAGAGATGTTTCCACTGTTTTGGAAGGAGGGGGAGCTTGCACAAATTGGCCTCTCTATTGAGGCCCTGCTGGAAGTTCCAGCCTTAAGGGAGGCCCAGGGAGTCTTCTCAGCACTCCAGATATGGAAAGCATTCCCCCTCCCCATGAGGTTCAGCATCATAGGAAGCTGCCTTACAACCTGTCAAGACCATTGGTCCGATTCTAGCTCAATATTGTCAGTGTCTGCAATGACTGGCAACTGCTGTTCAGGGTTTCAGGCGGGAACATTTTCAGCCCTAACTGCAAACGCCGGGGATTGGACCTGTTGCCTGCTACATGTGGCACATGAGTCTCTACCACTGAGCCACAGCCCTAGTACCAATGTTGTTCAGCTTTCGGAACCAGCTAAAGACCTGTGTTTCCTGGCAGGCATTTTAATGTAGATGCATGCCTAGATCTCAGGTAACTGATGATATTGTTGATCAAGACTGCATCTTGTTTTAATATTTGTTGTTTTTATGTATTTATTGTTGGGATTTCAGTGCAAAGGGCAGGATATAAGGGGTTTTTGTGGACATAAATAAATGTTACATTATGTGTGCTATTAGGGTTGCCAGACTCAATAAAGGACAGGACTTCTGTGCCTTTAATTGCCCTGCTCTCTTTTCAGGCTGGAAACCTTAAAGAGAAACCAGCAGACCCTTTGCTTGGAAATTAAACAAAGGGTCTGCTGGTTTCTCTTTAAGGTTTCCAGACTCAAAAGAAAGGAGGGCAATTAAAGGCACAGAAGTCATGTCCTCTATTGCAGTGGTTCCCAACAGGTGGTCCGCGGACCCCCAGGGGTCCGCGAGCTATGCCAGAGGGGTCCGCAAGATGCTATTAGAATAAAAAATATATTAAATATATTTCGTATGATAACAGATTTTTTGTTTTGGCCGCTTCCTGCATGAGCAGAGTCTAGCGCAAAACTAGAATTAGATGAGGCAGTAGTTCTGCTGTATGCCGTTAGGTGGCGCTTTACAAACACTACTGTTTTGCAAAGAGGCAGTGCGCGCATTCTACTAACGCTCACCTCCCCAAGATGCTTTGCGCGCGTCGGCTTCATTTGTGTGCTACTGCGCAGGTTTCCTGTCTTCTCCATTCCCCTCCCTCCTCCCTGGACTCTTATAAAAAGACTCTTAATTTGGCTCTCACTTTTTAATTTTAGGATTAAGAATTAATGGGGGTCCTTGTCACAATAGCAGCTCGATGAGGGGTCCTCGAGAAAATTTTGTTGGGAACCCCTGCTCTATTGAGTCTGGCAACCCTATGTGCTACGAGGCAAGGGGCACACAGAAACCTAATTTTTGCAGCGCAGGAAAGGAATCAAGAGCTGGGTAAGCATGTGATTTCCCCCCGCTAGATTCAAAGAATATGGAATCAGGGCTCTGTGATCAGGTCTAAATGTTACATCTTCCCAGTTCTTTTTTTCTGGGGGTACTCAAGGGTACAGAGAACCAGCACTTTTTATTTTCAAATGTTAAAAGTGTGGCGCCTGCTGTAACAACTTCATGGTGAGTACCAGCACTTTTTTTCTATTTTAAAAAAAAAAGCATTGCATGTACCGTGTTGATAGGTGAGCTGTTGCTGTAAGCAAAGAGCAACATTGCTGCGTGTGTTTTTGCTCTCGAGGAGTCTTGTGTGATATGTGATATTTCCTGTCTGCACCCTTGTAATGGAATGCCCTTTTTCACTGTATTTGTGGGGACCTATTTCATTAGGCATAAAATGAAATAAAAATTCCTTCCAGTAGCACCTTAGAGACCAACTAAGTTTGTCATTGGTATGAGCTTTCGTGTGCATGCACACTTCTTCAGATACCTCATTAGGCATCTTTAGTATTGAAATAGAAGTTCAGTCTTTTGTTTCTGGAGTGTTTGCTCTTAAACTAATATGGCCAGCCCTGGTCAGGCAGATTAATGCCAGTACTTTGACAGACAAGCATAGAGGAAAAGGGGGCTAGATTGTCTCCACAAGATTGGCCTCCCGCCTGCCACACAAACGCACAAATTAATTCCTCCCAAGCTGCATCCCATGTGAACCTAATAATAAAGATTCACAGCACCATGTGATCAGGATAGTGTAGCAAACTATCAGAGGATTCTTAAGGTGGGAAGTGTGACTTTCAATGCGTCACCCAAGTTCGCCTTCAAGCAGAAGCCTCTCATTACAACTCCAAGCATCTCAAGGTGAGTGTAATGTTCAATAACCTGTGTGAGATAGGACTGGGAAAAGGGAGGCGGGAGGAAGCCAAGAGTGCCTTTCGTTATTACAAATGACTGCCATGTTGCAGATTCGCATCCATTGACAACAGAGAGTCTCCTCATCGGTTTTAATGTGTCTCCATAATGTTGAGTCTGACAAAACAACAACATGCTCTCTCCACAAACAAATCAGAACGAATGCTCATTAAATAGCCAGCGTTGTCTAATTTCCCTACAAACAAATCAGGATGGGAACTCAGTAGGTTGGCTGGAAGCAACCTGAGCATGCTCTTTTCGAGGATTTGGGCATTACTTAAGGCCTCTTGATATCCTGACTTTGTGAATATGTATCGTCGTGACAACGCAGGAAATAGTGTGCAGTTCCAAGTATGTAAGGCGCGTGGGCCCAAGTTTGCAGTGCTACTACAGCATATGAGCGGCACAGAGCCACACCAAGATATCTGGTAGGGCGGCTACATGTCCTACTTTAGAGAGAACAGTCCTCTACTTTGAAGGGCTGTCAGAGAACAGGTGTCTGTTTCAAGGTGTCCTCTCATTGAAGCACAAACTGGTTTAAAGATAACCATAAAAAAGGGAGAGCAGGGACCTTGAAATGGCAGCCAGGAGACTGAGCAGGCACACCTGTCACTTTCTCACAGCCCTCCCCTACTAGGGTGAGTAGTGATGCTTTCCTATTTAATGTTTAATACCGTAATTATGTCCAAATTTGTATCTAGAAATATAAAATATCAAATGCAAATTTTATGCAAATCATTGTCCTCTTTTTGGGGGGCCATCTTAGTGGGGCCAGAAAAAAATCAGGTGGCTTTCTGTTTGAAGAAGGGCCTGGTCTAAACCTGGTTAAAAGACAAAGAACCCTTTGCAATTGCTCATTACCTGGCCACGGCCTCTCCCACTATGGTGAGATGTGCTGTATTTCTGTTGAAATTATTGTAACGGTTTCTAAATTTGCAAAGTAGCATGTGCAGATTTTATGACCTCTTTTGAGCATGTGTAAATGACCACCCTAGGTGGAGGGTCAGGGGTGGGGATTTCATTAATATGAGCACTGTATAAATCATTATTCCCCAGCACCCCAGATCTTTTGGACTGCTACTTCCACCATCCCTGCCCATCAGCCATTGGAGGTCTATTTCTCTGGTGTAGATTTTTACGGGAGGTGAAAGGGAGAACAGTTTTTTGGGGGGGCTTCAAGAACATGCTCCCATCACACCAACATGCTAGCCCCGAGGCATTTCTCAGCTTACCCTCAACTGCACATTCACTACCGAGAAAAGGACAAGAGAAAGGTTTAAGGGGGTTGATTAATCGTGGAAATGTTTTCTTGACAAATGCAGAAGAGTTGCACTTGTGTAAGAAATTGCTATCTATAGTATGTCAGAAGGTTTATTCCCTTGTGAAGTATTTAATTTAAGAAGGGCTTAGTCTAATTTATTTTAGATAGACTCTTAACAAAATAAGTCCTAGATTTGTCACTTGGCTTTGCATGCTTGTAGGAGTTTATGCTCCCAAAGATCTTTATCGAAGCAGCTTTTCGTGTTCCAGCAGACATTTGGTAAGACAGTTAATTGGTTTTCTTTTCCAGGGGAGACTGTTCCACTAATCACTTCTACACTGGTGCAGACCCACGTATGTTAATGGGGCTGCATCAGTGTAAACAGTCGCCGAATTGCTGCTTGAGAAATCAGACCAATTATTCTGTTACTTGAAACTCTCACTGACATGTTTAGTGTCATATTTTCTGTGTCTGAAAATGTGGTTACATTTTTAATGGCAGATTGAAGGCATCAGACAATCCTGGTTTGGTTTGTGCTTTTTTTGGAGGAGTAGGGAGATTGTTGTTGGAATTAAATATTATATTGTCAAGTAGCCCAGCAGAAGACTGCTGTTTCTTTTCTCCTGAGAAGTTGTCACGTTGATGTTTATGAGCGATAATACAAAATTATTAGCCACCTTGGGTTATATCCAGTGAGGGAAGCAGAAGTACTTCTGCTCATGAAAGGCTGGACCCCCCAAAAAGCTACACCTGATGGTTAGGGAGATACTCCAGAACAGTATGGGTAAGAGGATCAGCAAAAATTTGGATGCCCCACCTTGCCTGAGCAGAAGTTCTCCCACTTCCTAATGCCACTCAATAGTATTGAGCAGCTCAAACAAGGAACCTGATGAATACTTTTCTTACAACTCTAACACCAGAATCAAACCTTGTTCAAGCTGTAGGTTGGACACAACATAATACAGTCGGCCTATGGATAATCAGCTGACATGTTTAACATGTATTTGGTTCCCTGTATCTCTCTTGTGGTTGCATTTTATTTTCCTGCAAACAGCTCTCACCAGAACTTGCTGGTGGGCAGACAATGCAAGAGGTGTATTGCACTCATGATGTCTTGCTTTGTGGGCATCCAAGAAGCGTATGACTGGCCACAGCGGAAAACAGGATGCTGGACTAGAGTGGCCTGACCTAGCAGGGCTTTTCTTAATGAGCTATGATTACCAGTTGCTGAGTGAGAAGCAAGTGCGGTGGGGAGAGCTGTTGCCTTCATGCCCTGTGTGTGAGCTTCCTATTTACTCTTGCAAACAACGCTTGACTAGATGGGCCTTTAGTCTGATGATTCACCAGAGCTCCCCTTCCCTTGTACAGGGTATTTTTTAGTGTTCCGTGTATCCTGCCTGCACCCCTACACCAGAAGGTATTGGCCATGTTATTATACCCACATTGTAGATGGGAGACTGAGAGAGAGAGTGGCTTGTGTAAGGCTACCCTAGTGAATTCATGGCGAAGATGAAATTTTCATTGTGAAATTCTCGATATGTAGTTCAGTTTCTCGGGCACGATATTCTGCCAGAGTAGCTATAATTATTTATTGAATTTCTATCCTATCCTTCACCCCCCAAGGAACCCAGGGCAGCAAACAGGTACGCAATTTAAAAGCAAAACCATTCTAAAAGCAGTTGCACTTAAAAACATCCCTCTGGTTTCGGGGTCGGCAGGGGCAGTATTCTTCGCCCATCAAATGTCCGCGTAAACAAGAATGTTCTCAAATTCCTTCTGAAAGTCAATCATGGTGGAAACAGGTGCACCTCACTAGGGAGGGAATTCCACAACCAGGGAACCACCACTGAATATACTATGTGACAATTTGGCAGCCCCCGGCGGTGGCACCACCAACAAGGCCTCACCTGCCAATCGTAGAGTCCAAGATGCTTGGTACTGAGGAGGAGATAAGAGCTTGCCAGCTGTTACTATCCTACCAGCTGCTCAGGTCATTAATAAAGGAAGAAATTGTACAGAGCAACCCCTTCTCTAGCTGAACAGATATGCTGATGGCAGCTATGCTTATGGAACATCTCCGGCAGATGGGACATTACACGTAACTGCTCACCCCACATCCTGAACAAAGTATAGCACTGACAATGTGCTGATGATGTTCCAAGAGGAATACCTTTCCTTCTTAAATATAATCTGGCAGTTTAAGTGTTGTCTGCATCAGCCTTCACCAACCTGGTGCCCTCCAGATGTTTTGGACTACAACTCCCATCAGTACCAGCCAGCATGGTCAATGGGAATGGGGGACAATGCACATGCCCAACTCTGTTGCGTGTGCAGTTTATAGTAAAAGCAATATTTTAGAGAGAGAGACGGTGCAGAAAACCTGAAAAGCCCATCACATTTGCAAACAAATCTCAGAAGGGCTGCAGAATTTTCCCTGATGCACTGTATAACCAAAAGGAAGAAAATTGACTGTAAAAATAAAAAGGCCACTAATCCTACTTTAGATTAAAGGGGGGTGAGGAAAAAGGGAGTCCACCCAAAAAAAAACATGCTGGGGGGAGAGAGAAATAATGCTGCACCATTCAAACTCTTCTTTAAAAGAAAATGTTTTTCTTTTTAATTGAACTGTGGCATGGTTCAAATGAGAGGATATAATATTTCTTAGGGGCTGACAAAACCTCAGCTGACTTTAACTGAAGGTACCCAAGCAAAACAGGACTGGGCCTGAAATTTGGAAGTGACAATCAATGCAGTAAATCCCCTCTTATGCAGACCTATCTAATCCAAATCCTTCCTTATTCTGGACATGCCTTATGTCACACATCTAATGGGAGCAAATATTTTGTCCCCTCTTCTTCGCCTGTCCCTTCCTCCCTAACACAGACAGAAAACATGTCAAGGAGATAAACAACTATACAACTTTTAGAAGACATCTGAAGGCAGCCCTGTATAAGGAAGTTTTTATTGTTTGATGTCTCATTGTGTTTCTATATTTTGTTGGAAGTCGCCCAGAATGGCTGGGGCAACCGTTGTTGTTGTTGTTGTTGTTGTTGTTGTTGTTGTTGTTGCAAAGTACATATCTTTCCTTTTCACTCTCTTCACTCTCTCTGGCATTTTCAGCCCATTCCTAAACAATGGTCACCTCCAACAAATAACATATCTTTCAATCTCCTGTGTGCAGTAAATGTATTGCCAGGGCTGGAGACCTAGAAGCAAGCAGGTGTTACTGAGCAGCAGGGTGGCACAGTTGGAAAGCAGACAGGCTCCTAGGGGAAAGCAGGCAGATGGATGGGCAGGGACAGGTGATCGTAGAACACCTCAAGCACTCTCTGAGTAACATGATCTTCATACTGCAGAATCGGGCCATAGTGAGAAGTTGTGCTGGACCAATGGTAGCCCCACTGGTGCCTTGTGACACCTGACTTGTGCTGTTATGGTAGCTGCAGTGCATCTCTGTCACCATCCAGACTTGAAGGTGCTGAATGCCAACTTGGGAACAAGCCAGCAGGTCCCTTTTCCTGCTGCCATAGCTCCCAGGTAAAGACTCCCGGTGGCTTATTTCAGCCCTCTGCTGGCTTGATGGAAGCTGCTGCAAAGCAGGCAGCTGCACGTCCCAGTGCATGTTGGGCTCTACTGCCCTTTTTTTGGTGAATACATAAAGTATCATCCACGTTAAAATGTACTTGATGTTGTACACAGGCTTAAGTGCAACAATCAAGTGCTTGCTTTCAGATATCATGAATCCTGGACCCAGGCCCATGCAGAGGGTGGGGCAGCCGGGTACACTTCTCCTGTGCTTCGGAGAGCTAAGCTGGCTGGGCGGACCTCGCTAGGGATCTGTTGAACCTATGCTGTCATGCCAAGAATATCCTGGGTCCCCAAGCCACCCTAGGCCTCAGACAAGCTCTGCATGGGCCTGCCTGGACCAACATCATTATTTTAAGGGAGTGCAATGCTGCTGTTTTATGCCTCTGGGAATTATTCAGCACAACATTTGGTGGGTTGAGAGTTACTGTGGATGACAAGTGTCATTGTTTTTTGTTCTAGGCCAGCCTGGTGTCCTCCAGTTTGAGGCTACAACTCCCACCAGCCCCAGCCAGCCCATGAAGGGAGCTGTAATCCAAAACATACGGTGGGCGTCAGTTTGGCAAAGCCTGTGGCATGCAAAAAAGTAGTGTCCTGCTGGTGGATCAGCATATTCCAGTTGTGTTTTGCTATAACTAATATGCAGGTATATGGCCACCAGAATTGATGGTAAAGGAAGCGGGAGTCATGAGTTGTCAGGACTAAGCACCAGCAAATGGCCTGTGAACACAGATTCGTCTGTGATAGGCTCTGGGGCATCCATAATTTTGCTGCTCTTGTAAGCGAAAGAGGCGAGATAGTTCTACAATAAGGGCACTGATGCAAAGGAAGCAGAATTCCCTCCAGTATTAGAGGCAGTGTGATTCCGAGTGCAAGTTCTTTAGAATTTAGCTGCATACAAAACAAGGCTACTACCGGCTTGCCCTGGCCAGTGGGCTAAGGAGACACTTCCCAGCATCAGACTGAGGTGGTGCTTGGCAGTGTTTAGTCCTCTACCTCAGCAACAAAGGTCTAGCCCAGTTCCCTACAGAGTTCCCTCTCTTCTTTCTCTTTCTCTGTGGACTGCCCAGTCACACACCACTGGCAAGCAAACCACTGGTGCATATTAGATTAACAGTCATAGGTCACTTATTCCTTCTTGATCTGTAGCTCTTTTCTTTTCTACCACCCAATATCCTTTTAAATCTTGCCCCCACCCTGCATTTATGATATCAGCCTACAAAAATGCTCACAAATAGCCAGGAGATCCATTTGCAACCCCATGTATGGCGCTGGAAGGAACGGCGAGGACATTATTCAGCCATTCAATGAACATCCAGTTCACAGTGAATACCTACCCTGCCCTTAAAACACTCACTTTACAATGCGAAAGCTACACAAGAGGACTCAATTAAGGTTACTGAGTCCAGTTTGTGACGTCTTTTGATTCCGCTTCTAGTGTTAAAGCATAAATACCAGTACAATTAAAGTATTGTGTGACTGTCGTTATTCTATTGCAATGTGCAAAATAACATTACATCCCAATTACGCTGGTGCTGGATTGCAATCCATTGACTAGGAAAGGGCATGGCCCTTCACAAAATTGCTATGTAGGTAGTCTGTTTAGTTAAGGACCTTTATAGGAGAAACTGAGTGTAAAATATCAACATTCTTTTTTTAGATAGAGAGAACAAACAAGAGAATACAGTATTCAAAAAGAGGCCTTTAAAAAAAAACAGCAGAGCTATACATTTCCTTTGAGACCCTCTACAATTCACTGTTTCAGGTGTCTGTTTAAAAAAGACCTAAATAATACACAGTTTATGCAGGGTTACAAAAACCAGATTATATCCCACAGACTTGGGAGCTAGTGCTACATAGCTGTTATTTCATTCCGAGCATTCACAATGATCCACCAGTCTCTCACACTTCCTCCCGGGAAACCTGTAATGATCATACCTTTCCATCCAAGCAGCAAATTTTCACTGTGTCATAAGGTCAGGGCATAAATTTCCCAGAGCCATTGTATTCAGGGGTGGGGGGTGTTCCTCTGGAATCACAGTGTTTGTTCAATGGCAAAGATGACCAACCTCTCTATTCTCTGTGCAGCGCCATAGGTCTGGGGGCCAGGAGTGTGTCTTCTTGCACAAAGAACTCTTGCCATGAAAGTGGGGACCATTACATAGGAACACAGAACACTGCTTTATTCTGTTGATCTATCTAGCCCAGGCATCCCCAACCTTCGGCCCTCCAGATGTTTTGGACTACAATTCCCATATTCCCCGACCACTGGTCCTCTTAGCTAGGGATCATGGGAGTTGTAGGCCGAAACATCTGGAGGGCCGCAGTTTGGGGGTGCCTGATCTAGCCCAACAGCTCACCCTACAGACAGGGACATCCCCAGTGGTCCTACTTGGAACTGCCAGAGATTGAACCTGGGACCTTCTGCATGGGGAACCTTTGGCTCCCCATATGTTAATAGATTCTAATCTCTGTTAGCTGCAGGTGGCATGGACATTGGTAAGCGATTATAGGACTTTTAGCCAGACAAAATCCAGATGGCCACAGGTTCTGCGTCCCTGCTGCTGCTGCTGCTGCAAGCAAACATATTACCATATCTTGATTACAATTCAGATAGGGTGATGGTAAGTAGCTACATTTAGACGTCACCTTTCTCCCAAGGTGAAAGCTAAAAGCTCACCGTTTGCACACCTTCCAACTTTATATCTTCATATAAACATAACAACAGCCCTGTGAGATAAATTGGACTGAGAAGCAAGGTGATCTTCCTGGCTGAGGCAGGATCTGAACCTGGATCTCTCCATTGCTTGTCCAGCGCCTCAAGCACTGCACCGCAGTGACCTCAAAGTCAGAGGTCACATGCAGGCTGTCAATGCACAAGCCTTGTTCTGTGGAGTTCTTTGGCACCAAGGGTGTTCTGCAAATGAGATTTGTTTGCTCTAAAGCTCTGGATAAAGGAATGTTGCGTTAAAGTAAAGAATATCTGGTAATTCTTTAAGAAAATCTTGCATGCCACTCATGCCTTTCATTTCTGGAATCTCTCAGGTCACATTCTTCGTCCTTAATTTTAAACCATTTTGTCCCTCAGTACCGATTATTCTAGTTTATAGCTGCGACAAGTGTTGGCTTGAGACCATTCTGGTGTCCACCAGATTAACAATGGGTGCATGGGGGTCAACCGATTTAAGCACTCATATTCAGTACAGAGCAGCATGTGCCTAGCAAAAACTGGGATTGCAGGAGGCTGAGAACCACGGTACTGAATTCACGGTACTGAGTTCTTACTTTTCAAATGGCTCTCTCATTCACATATCAGTCCCTGTGCAGCTTCACCTCTGAATACCATTTGCTGGGATCCACAAGTGAGAGCAGCGTCCCAGGCTTTTCTTGGCCACTGTGAAAACAGGGCGATGGGCATATTCTTAAATGTACCAACAGACGTGTCTTGTTTCATTATCTGTACATGCATTGGGAAGCTGTGGTTCGCCACAACTTCACTTGCTGTGTACATGCAGTCAAGTAAATTTGTATATGCATTTTCCTTCATGGAAATGATACCCATAAAGAGGAAGCTATTTGCCACGAAGCATCATTTACACAGGGAGTAACTGTGTTCATTCGTTGGTGCGATTGATTAATTAATAGCTGCTGGTGGGCCAGCCGCTAGAGGGAGCATTGCACATATTAGCAAGTGTCTTGCAACAGCACAAGGGAAATCCCTTTCATTTTGCTAGGAAAGTGTGAAATGTTTTCAATGTAAAAACATTTTTGATTTAAAAAAAAGATTGTTTTTTTTTAAAAAAAATAATGCAAAACAACCCAGTAAATCTTTTGCTGCAAAGAGAAGTAAAAATATATTAAGAGTATCAATAAAGACTGCAACAAAAGGGAAATAAAGACCTTTTTAAGTGTGCAACAGAAAGGAATGGAGATCATACACACACACACACACACACACACACATATATATATATATACACCAAAGGAAAATCATTTTAGACTCAGGTTTAAGATAGTGACTTCCCAAGTCACTTATAAGCAGAGGTGGAATTTGAATATGCATCTCCTAAATCTGTTTCCATTCTATTTTGCTTCCATTCATAGTTTGCAGAGAGGTTATAGGATGTTGTGTCAAGCAAGTGTTCCCCTAGGCCTTCCAGTACATTTTTCTGTCACTCTCTTTATCGTAAAAAATATATACTGTATATATATATGATTTTTGGTGGGGAAAGAGGTTTGCTGTACAAGAGCACGAAATCAGAATTCATTTGCACTACCCAAATTTGCTGGTGGGCAATTGATCCCACTTGAAGATAACAACAGTCTGAGAGGGCCCTAAGTCAACATGGTCCAGTGGACCACACTTCCTCTCGTACTGTACTTGGTACTAAACAAATGGACAGTGGTTCAGAGATGGATGTTTATAGCCACCTGCTCCTCCACCTTTTTAACACTTTTCCTGGAAGAAGTCCACTGCTGGCTTTCAAATTATATTTTAAAACCAAGGGCATTTAAAACTCATTTATACACATCGTAAGAGTCAGTGTGTTGTAGTGGTTAGTGCAGCACTATCAGAGTTCAGGGGCATAGACATGCCAGGCAAAAGTGCTCTGAGAGGATGCAAAGCAAAAGCCAGTGAAGTGGGGAGGGAGTTTCATTTGGCCCCATGCCTGAGGTCCCCTTCCCCCCCAATCCTTGCTAGAGCACCACAAGCTACAACCTAAACCAGAAACAATGGCTCAGTCACATCTGTTTTATGCATTTATGCGTCCAATTTGCCATAAAAAAAAAAGAATGGTGCAAAGATCTGTTTCTGCCCTCCTCCCCATGAAAAGGGCCCACGTAGGGAAGAGATTTTGCTTTTTAATATTATGGAGCCTGGATTAAATAATAAATAACGCCATTCCCCCTTTGCCTTATTCCATTGCCTCAAACCATTTCCACCCAGCCCACCTCTGATGTTGGAACAGATCATGACTGGTAGAAACTTGCTTGAAACAACCACGTGTACTGAGAAGTATACGTTGGGGCAAAAGAGGAGTGAGAGGTATAGTAGTAACATCGTCGTGACATCTGTGCCCCCCAAGAGAGTCCAGAAAGGCAGGCAGCTGGGTGGTTTCATTATTATTGATAGTACCCTGTTTCCCCTATTTTAAGATGTAGTCATAAAATAAGCCATAGCAGGATTTTTAAGCATTCAAGGAATATAAGCCATATCCCGAAAATAAGACATAGTGATAGGCGCGGCAGCAGTGCCGGCCGCGGCAGGAGGAGGAGGGGGAAAAAATTAAGACATCCCCTGAAAATAAGCCATAGTGTGGGGGGGGGGGGTTGAGGAAAAATAAATATAAGACGGTGTCTTATTTTCGGAGAAACATGGTAACACATGTACATACACATGCACACAGCGAAAGAGTAGCGTGAGGCTCAGCATAGCTGTCTGCAATCCTAGGCATATTTTCTTGTGAGTAAGCTTCCTTAACCTCAGTGGTACTTAACTTCAGACTGTGCAGGTTCAACTTGTAAGACCTAATGAGCTTTAACAAAAGATCTTCAGCCGGCTGAAATGGAACCTTTACCAATTTTGGTTTGTTGGGCGTGGTCATTAGGGGGTTTGGAGCCTGGTGACATCAGTACGCTGGTGACATGCAGCTCTGTTTCTCCATAATACCTGAATCAGGATGACCGTGCGAGCCCTGGACTGGTGCCTGAATGCAGTAGCAGACTGGCAGCGCCGGTGCTAGGGCTTTTTGCGCCCTAGGCTAAATCACCTTCTGGCGCCTCCCACCGGCACATGCGTCATGATGCGTGCACAACGCCGCTGACGCCGCTGTGTCCCCTCCATAGGCAGGAGGGCGCTGAGCTCTCATTTTGGCTAGCGCGCCTCCCGCCTATGGAGGGGACCCTGTGAGCTTTTCAGCGGCCGCGGCAGCGATCGAGCGTCGGCGTTGGCAGCAACAGCACCCATAGCTGAAGGCTTCAGCTACGGGCGCTGCCGCCATCCCCACACACTCGTTGCTCCCGGCGCTGGTGGCAGCGCCGTCAGGCGGCGGGCAGGCTCGCCAGCGCCCCCTCCATTTCAGGGGCGGAGCTGAGCAGCCGCCCGCCAGGCTCCAGCGACGCCCGTGGAGGCGCCGGCAGTCGGCCGGCGGGCAGGAGGCTCGACAGCGCCCCCTCCATTTCAGCGCCCTAGGCCATGGCCTAGTTTGCCTAAATGGAGGCGCCGGCCCTGCAGACTGGATGAGGGCCAATAAACCAAGAGAGAGGCTTTGTGGGTAGGTGGTTCGCATGTCCAGAAGACAGGCCAATCATCCAGTGCTCAGGTGACGTTTTTTACTCAGTCAAGGTGAGCATTTTCTGACCGCTACGGTTATTTTTGGTTTTGGATACACCATTTAGGCGCATTGCCGACCAGCAGTGTGATGTAGTGGTTAGAATGTTGGATTTGAGCATGGGAGACCTGGGGTCAAATCCCCACTCAGCTATGAAGCTCACTGGATGAGCTTGGGCTGGTCACCTTCTCTCAGCATAGCCTGCCTTCACAGTGCTGCTGTGAGGATAAAATGAGGAGGGGGAGAACCATCTATGCCACCTTGAGCACCGTAGAGGAAAGCATAGCTGCCAAGTCTCCCGTTTTCCCCGGGAAATCCCCATTTTTCCAGCTGTTCCTAGCTGAAAAAACAGGTTTTTTTTGTTTTTTCCCCGGTTTATTCTGGCGCGGCGGCCATTTTGGAACTGGGCGGAGCATGCTCAGAAGCGACTTTTGATGCTGCTCTGCCCAGTTCCAAAATGGCTGCAGTGCGACTCCTGGCGCGGTGGCCATTTTGGAACTGGGCAAAGCAGCATCAAAAGTCACTTCTGAGCATGCTCCGCCCAGTTCCAAAATGGCAGCAGCGCTACTTTCGGTCTGCTATTTCCGGCCCGGTCCCTTATTTATCTGACAGTAACTTGGCAGGTATGGAGGAAAGTTGGGATGAGAATAATAATAGTATGCCCTTTCCCAGTTGCATTCTAATAAGAACCTAAAAAGAGCCCACTGGATCAGGCCGGTGGCCCATCTAGTCCCGCGTCCTATTCTCACAAGACCTGAGCACAAGAGCACCCTCACCTTCTGTGGTTTCCAGCAACTGGTGTTCTGAAGCTGCCTCTGACCGTGGAGGCAAAGCACAACCACCATGGCTAGTATCCACTGTTAGCCTGCATGAATGATCCATGCTTGAGTAATCTCAGAAGGCAACCCATATGAAGCCTTATCTGGGCATGGCTGGTTCTTGCTGGACTGAGATACAACTAAAAATGGTAGAATCATTGAGTTAGAAGGGATTCCCCCAACGCCAGCCTCCCACTGAAATCCATTGCTACTGCAGGTCGGACAGGCAGCCATTCGCTCTCTGCTCAAAGGGGAGGGGGGCAATTTTACTGAAGGTTTTTAACATATCGAGCACTAAAATCCAAACACAGTTCACAGCTGCCTGAGGCAGTCTGGCTGGTCCACCGTCAAACAGTTTGTACTGTCCAGAGGTTCTTCCTAATGCTTAGTCAAAATCCCATTTCTTGTCATTTGAACCCATTGTTTTGCCCTCTGGAGCAAACAGAGAATAAATTTGCTCTGCCATCAAGTGCTGGGAGGTGGCAAATATATCGCCTCTTTATCATCTCTTCTCCAGGCAAAAAAAAATGCATTCTTTTCAACTTTTCAGACTCTGGATAAAATACGCCCTCACATAGAATGGCCTTGTACAATAATCCAGGTAATCTCTAAATGGCAATACAGCAGTTCTGATTTTATTCCTGCTAAAGACAAATGAGGACACTTGTTTGCTATTTGCCTATCTCAGTCCACTACCTTTTGTTGCAGGGGGGGGGGGGGGGGAAATGTTGTGTTTTGCTTTTGGGTGTTTTTTTTTTAAGAGGTTTAGTTGTGCTTCTAGAATCTAAACTGATGCCAAGAATCCTTATGAAATAAATTAGTACTTATGAAATAAAATATTAGTGGTTATTACTGATTACTGGTTATTACCGAAATATAATATTAGTGGTTAGTACTGATTAAATCAGCTTGAGCTGTGGTATATACAGGTCCATTAAAATAAAAAAGCATTATTAAAATGGGAGAAGAGAGTTTAATTTCTTGTGAGATATTAAACATGCATTTCCCCCATTAACAGCCATGGGAGCCTGAAGCCATAAATCCATAAATTCAGCCCTGGAAACCTATACCCAAGGCGTACGGCCTGTTAACACCCACGGGACTTCATTCAGCGCATAACTTTCATTAACAGTGATGGGAATTCCATGCAGTAGACCGTTTCAAGTCAAACTTAATCCCAATTAAGGGTGAAACTCCATCCTTAACTCACCCTATCACAGAAGTCCCTAAACAGTGGGTGATCTTATGGACCATATGTACTGCAAAAACAGAAGGAGAAGAACTCTGCTGTATGTGTGCCTGCAAATCTAAGCTTCCGTCTTAACTCGCTTCCTTGTTTTGTCTAGACCAGACCTTTTCAACAATTTTTAAGCAACTCTTTTGTGGTTTATTTTAGCCGGCAAAGGGGAGGGGAGGGGGGGTGATGTAATTTGATGCCGAGGGAGATTATTGATAATTCAGGATAGCAGTTTAAACCTATTATGTAACACCATCACTGCAGCCTTATTAAACAACAATGCAAATGATTTTAATATTCAAAGCTCACTGACTTTCTAACTTATCTGCATCGATGCATTTCCAGTGAGATTAAGGCTTCACTGGTACAGGAGGAAAGGGAGCAGACTGGCAGAGAAAGTATAAAGCGGTTGTAGAGGGGTTATATGCATTGTTTAAGGCAACCAAATCAATGCAGCATTATTATTTTTTTAAAAGTATCACTGTGATCGCAAGAAATACATGCCTACACTTATAGTCGGGGCAATAATGTATTTCAACCAGTTATTCTCCCTGAAAATGACACTGTAGTTAGAGTAAGTTTTAATGGCAAAACTCATGTGGATAAAATACACCCCTTTGAATTAAACTAGGACATATAAACAAATGGGGGGGGGGGAGAGATTTCCAACTTTTCCCAAGATTTAAGGACCTCTTTTTCACAGGAGTGATTCGTTATTCGCAAGATCTGCTGCTTGGTTTTTCACACAATCCATCACACTGTAATATTTCTCATTTGTTTGGGGCCATAACTGAGTCAAAGGTCTCCGATAGACGAAGTCAAAACACCGCACAAATACTGAGCGATTAATTAACAACTCTCATCTTTTAAAGGAGACAGTTTAGGAAATGGTATGAGCTAATGAGGAAAACGCAAAGTCTCAATGTGTGGTGAGGGGAGAGAAACTCTATAAGACTTTTTTCTTTTGCTTTGTTATTGAGTGAGGTGCTTCCTTTTTAGCAGGGTGGCCTGGACAGTTTCTTGTTCAATATATATATATATATAGACCAAAGGGCCAGTCATAAAATTTGCTGGACAAAGAGGTACAGTACTTAGATTGGATTGTGCTGATCACTGTTATCAACAGAACATCGCTTTAGAAGCAGCTCGCTCCCTGTGTACAAGTAGATATGTTGACAGAACCCTGTTAGTCCTGTTTGAAGTAACAGGATTCAATCTGGTTAATCCAGGTGCTCTGACTTAATTTGGATGTGTTGCAGGCTGCTCTGCACTCACGGGTTTAGATGAGGTTTCTTGGTGGTGGCATAATTCGTGAACGTCTGATAGGTATAGATTTATTGACAGAATTTTTTATGCATCATACTGTTTTCATAGCTATTTGTTTTCATAGGTCAGAAGTTCTGAAGCATGATTTTAACAGAGGAAAGTATGCTTAAGCTTGAAAGACTTAAAAGAAAAAAAAGCAGGGAAGAACCTCTACAACATTAAACACTATTATGTACCTAATGAGGGAGGGATTTCTTTTAAAAAAAACCACACAGCCACACAAGTTGAGTTTATCAAAGAACATGTATAAATACCAACTAGTGATTGAAACTCTCTTACAATGAAATACAAGGAGAAAATGGACCAAGCCTTTCACGCATGCTATTCAGAAAATAGCTTTTGCTGTGCTAATCTTTGTGGCTCAGCAATTGACAATATATTGTTATCAACAAGCATTAGTGCAAACAGAAGCATCCATTTTTCTTTCTCTGTGTCTTTAAATCATTTAATTTTTTTAAAAAAACAACATTGAAAAGACCTTTGCAAAAAGCCAGCTAGATTGGCAGTAATAATAATGATACACATTGCTCAAAAGCTGTTTCTCCTGCCCTGTCAAAAACCTACGCTATATTTTTAAGTTGATAATTTTTGTTTGGTTGCTTTTTAATATAGGGTTTCTTCCCTGTTTGCCTTTATGGCTCATTGCCGCTGCTTTTCTCTACGTCAATGAGGGCTAGCAACTTTTCCCCTTCTTTTGCCCTTGTGAATCAAAACTGAGTTTTTGAGATATTTAATTTCTTTTTTTTAAAAAAACACAAAACCTAAAATAATGAGTTGCATCATAAGTATAAAAGAGAGAGAGAAAGAGAGAGAGAGAGGCTTTTGTTTGGAGGAAAAAACCAAGCTAATCAAAGTTAAAATAAAGTCTTTCTCCCTCTCCCTCTCTCTCCCAAGACTACTGTCTACTCTATAACATGTTGTT
This sequence comes from Zootoca vivipara, assembly GCF_963506605.1. NCBI lineage: Eukaryota > Metazoa > Chordata > Lepidosauria > Squamata > Lacertidae > Zootoca > Zootoca vivipara. Next base: position 23,681,780 of record NC_083277.1, on the reverse strand, counting down.
CCTTATAGAAAGTGGGATATGGTGGCATTTGCTTGATTAACTTGCTCGACAAAAGTGACAGCTGCTGAGGGTGTATGTAGATAAGCCGCACAGCGCAGTTCCGCCTTTGTACATCTGTCAGCAAAAAAGGAAGACTAAAGAGTGAAAAGAGGCAAATTGGTCCCAAAAGGCAACCTATTCAACTTAGGAGGTTTGCTCTATTCAAGCACTCGCTGTGAAACTCAAGTACTAGGTAGCTTATTCAATTTCATTCACTCTTTAGAATGAGCCCACAAGTGTTTAATTTCTTATGCTACCGAATAAAAGGATGAAGGGAGCTTGCTTTTTTATTTTTTTATTTTTTTTAAACCCTCCCCAAAAACTATCATTATTATTACTGGAAGCATTAATAGTTAAGATTTGCTGATCAATGCCTGCAGCATTAGCTCGGTGGTAGTTTTCATAGATATTGGAGCTATTAAATCGTAATGGCATGTAACAGAGTTAACTTGTCTTACTGATTTGTTTTAGGGAAAAGCAGATTTATTACTGTGAGGGTGTCTCATACGCTAAGGATTCAAATCAGAACTGAGCTTTCGAAATGGGGCAGGGGGGGGCAACAACACAAGAAGGAAGGCCTAGCTAGATACCGGACAGGTAGAAGCATAGCTGCCAAGTTTTCCCTTTACTCGCGAGGAAGCCTATTCGGCATAAGGGAATTTTCCTTTAAAAAAGGGAGAACTTGGCAGCTATGGGTAGAAGCTTCGTTGTGTTTTCATTATGCTCATCTGAAAATATCTATGCATGCATGGCCCCAGAAATCAATTACCATAGCTCAGAAAGTGTATCTAAGGCTGCAAACATATCCACACAGTAGTGCTATTCGGGCATGATTCTATCTGTGCTTAAACAACTTGTGGGAGATTTCTCTTTCCCTGCCTGCTCCAACCCTAACCTTCCTGGGGGCAGGTTGGGGCTGCACCAGATGGGGTGAAAGCATGCACTGGATAAGGGGCTTCATCCCACTGAAAGATAAAGTGGGACTTATTTCTGTACACAGGATCATCATCATTTTATTTGTATGCCGCCTTTCCACAGTTAAAAGCAATGCTCAGGCGGCTTACACGAAAGCTCTTACCAATGACAAACTTAGTTGGTCTCTAAGGTGCTACTGGAAGAAAGAAAAGATTTATTTTGTTTCAACTACGCCCAACCAACACGGCTACCTGCCTGTAACAAGATTTACATAATTACAAAAATTACATAATTACATAATTACAAAAGTCATAAACAATAACTAAACCACATCAACAAAAAATATGCAACCAAATGGAAAACCATTTCCACATAAAATCTAAAACTAAGAATACAGCATTAATATCACAGTTTAAAATGACACAGGTACAAAAAAAAATAACAGCAATTAAAAAACAAAAACGGAGCCCTTTCTGGCCAGCAGCGGCGGCAGCAGTCCTTTATGGAGTCCGTCAGGCCAGGTGGTGAGTGGCAGGACTGGGGCCCTCAGGTGCTGAGCAGGGGAGTCCTCTGCAATGCTAGAAAAATATTTTCCTTTAGCATGGAAAAACCATGCTCCCCCTTTCTTTGCGGCAGAAAGTCTCCCTTTCCCCCAACTTTCCATGGAGACTATATTCAAAGGCACCATCCAGAAGGGCTCTGGACATTTTACTTGCTGCTTTGTAACATCACTTGCACCGTTGTATTTCCAGTGCACTAGCCAAAAAAATACTCCGCCTGGATTGCTGGGGGTGGCAATTGCCTCCCCCACAATTGGGTGCCAGGTACTTTTTTCCTGTAAGAATGGCAGCCATTTGTGATGCACTCCAAGGCAGGCTTGGGTTGCGGACTTGACACATCCCTGATAACCCAGAAGTCTGGAGTGGGGGCGGGGAGGTTTGTCCCAGAGAGCTTCCACTCCGAATGGAAATATGGGGGGAATAAAGCAGGCTGAAAGTTGCAGAGTGCAAAACCTTTCCCTGCCTGAACATCTCAGTGAAACACAGGTTTTTGCCCCTCTCAGTTCAATCTTAATGGGTGCACAGATAACTATGTCCCATATAACTCAGTAGACACCACTGAGAACCAAGCCAGAAGCAAGCATTCTCGGTCATGCTTGATGGTGACAAAGAGACAGATCTCAGAAATCATACGGTACATTTTCTGGTCTTTTGGGAGGAATCATGACCCAGTAGTACAGCAGGTTTGTTTGCAGAAGGTCGCAGGTTCAGTCCTTGCGCATCTTCAGTGAAAAGGACCAAGTATCAAGTGGTGTCAGAGACCTTGGCGAAAGACCTTTGAGAACCACTGTAGCGTGTGAGGAACAACCACCACCCAAAATACAGTGGTACCTCTGGTTACGAACTTAATTCATTCTGGAGGTCCGTTCTTAACCTGAAACTGTTCTTAACCTGAGGTACCACTTTAGCTAATGGGGCCTCCCGCTGCTGCCGTGTGATTTCTGTTCTCATTCTGAGGTAAAGTTCTTAACCCGAGGTACTATTTCTGGGTTACCAGAGTCTGTAACCCGAAGTGTTTGTAACCCAAGGTACCCTTTTTTATTCTTTTTCTTTCTTTCTTTCTTTTTTTGCAATGCATATGTACCCAGTCTTTAGTAAGAAGAAAGGGCTTCAGGATAAACAGGTTTAGATGTCCCTGAATCAATGCTACATCAGTAGGCTGATATTTACCTAAGCTATATCTGTTGCACTTTAGAACAAAGAAGCAGGAAGTTGTAGGAGATGCTGTTATTACTTTGACTACAAATACACAGGTTTTGCTGAGAAGATCCAGAAGATCCACATTGTTAAGTTCTGCCGAAAACAAAACCTGCCACTTTCAGAAATAAAACCACCAAGAGCAATGTGTGTTTGTCAAGCCCATGTGAGGTGGAAATCAAATAATGATGCTGTAGTCATTGTGTTAGCAAACCTGAGCTACAATTAGGAAAACACAGTGCAGGGGTGGGGAGCCTGTGGGCCTCCAAATGTTGGGACTCTAATTCCTATCGTCCCCCCCATCCAGCATGGACAATGATCAGGGATGATGGAAATTGAAATCCAGGAACTTCGGGAGATTTACAGGTTACCCACCCATGGCCAGCACAGACGAGCCTGTGAATTTGATAGTAATGAGTAATGAGTGACCTCTAACCATGATAGGTTATGCAGAAGGGCAAAAGGGAGGGAAAGTGCCAGTGTGGTGTAGTGGTTAAGAGTGGTAGACTCGTAATCTGGGGAGCCGGGTTCGTGTCTCCGCTCCTCCACATGCAGCTGCTGGGTGACCTTGGGCTAGTCACACTTCTCTGAAGTCTCTCAGCCCCACCTACCTCACAGGGTGTCTGTTGTGGGGGAGGAAGGGAAAGCAGAATGTTAGCTGCTTTGAGACTCCTTCAGGTAGTGATAAAGCGGGATATCAAATCCAAACTACTACTACTACTACTCTTCTTCTTCTTCTTCTTCTTCTTCTTCTTCTTCTTCTTCTTCTTCTTCTTCTTCTTCTTCTTCTTCTTCTTCCATACGACCAGAGAACTTGCCATTGTGCCTTGGGTGAGGTAGAGTCCACCGAACATATCCTCCTGAGTTGCCCCTTCTATGTAGATTTAAGGCAATATCTCATAGCCCCATGCCTATCTCAGCTTAGCTGTCTATCCAGAGAAAGTCAGGTTGTACATTTGTTGAATGTACAACCTGACTTTCCCCACTGGGAAAACAGCTTTATTGGTGGCCAAATTTCTCTTCCTAGCTCTCAAGCGTCGTAAGAGTAAAATCGATTGCATTGGTGCGGGTTTATCTGTATAGCCTTTATTAGTGCTGCCCATGTTTTATTTTAGTTTTTAGATGTCTTAGACGTTTTAACTTTGTACTGAGAAATGTATCTTTTCTGAGTGACGGTCGAATAAAGAATGATGATGATGATGATACATGAAGCATCCAATGCAGTACTCCGCCTTGCTTTGACTGCCCAATGCTTCTGAGGTTTAATAAGAATAGCCCCATTATGCAGCTGGCCAGTTGTGAAATGCCATCCATGGGATCAGCTGGAAGACTTGCCCCTAATCTCTCTAGGGATAAATTAATGCAATGTGAATTTTGCAATGTTGTCATCCTTGACCCAGCATTAAACAGTTGACCTCAGAAATAACTACCATAGGTCACTTACCAGGACTGAGAGCTGCTGCAGGAAGTCAAAGCATACTCTGGGTTGGAGCTGTTCACAGGTAGCTTAGTGGCTTGTTTGGAATCAGCAATGCATTGGGGGTCATTTGTCTGTGCTGATGGGCCTTCTTTTGTGTGTGTGCAGTACAGTTTTTAAGTGCCTCCCCCACCCCACCCCGGCCCCGTACAACATGCCTGGGAATGCAGGTGTCTTTTTCATTATCCAGGAAAGCAAAATGAAAAAAAGAATGCAGATACAGTGGATTCTTACGATTATGAAGCCCACACGGCATGCTGTTTTCAGACTTCTGTTGTATAATATTAGATTGCCCTGAGGCTCAAAGGCCGGCTCACTTCCAATCCCTGATGATCTCGCATTAAAGTGATCCCTGCATCTTGGCCACCAGGCTCTAAGCAAGAAGACAGGCAGGTGTGCCATTTCAGAGTTCAATATCTGGGCCAGCAAAATTGAGCAAGGGGAAGCAGCAGGATTGTTGGTAGGAATTAAATAGCTCTACTCACTCTTGAATCTATTGCCCCAAAGGTGTTTTTGTTTAGAACATTTGCTGTGGTTGCCTTTTTATACGTAACCTTTTTATACGTAATTCATGATAGCTAGAGCTATTTTCCAATTAAAGAAATATTGCTCAATTAATCTTAGGAATTTTAGTCTGGTAATCAATCAGTTAACTTTGTATAAATTTACACATGTGGAAAATTTATATATTCTGAAGCGAGAAAGTCTGGGGATGATACATACCTGTGTCACAGCATCTTATTGTGTTTTTATATTTTTATGGAAGCCGCCCAGAGTGGCTGAGGCAACCCAGTCAGATGGGCGGCATATAAATAATAAAAAAGTGAAATATTACTGTTATTAGAAAACCCCTTTGTACTCCCTTAGGCAGGAATGTTTCTTTTAAGATGACACTTTTTTAGAATACAAGGATTTTTTAAAAAAAATAAAATTGAAAAACCCGCTGCCTGATTAATCAAGGACACCTGTTTCAGTTCAGCAAATTATTATGTTGATAAATTAACCTAACTGATTAATCAACTTCATCTGCTGCCCTGTGGTCCCTCGGAGGGCGTCGTGGGACCATTGACTGTCTCAGAAGGCGAAGAGAAACCTCCAAACACAGAGGGCGAGAGCCAACATCAAGTAGCCCTTGCCATGACCACAGGAAGCAACCTTCTACCGAGTCAGACCATCTAGCCCAGTACTGTCTACACCAAGCACCCCCAAACTGCGGCCCTCCAGATGTCTTGGCCTACAACTCCCATGATCCCTAGCTAACAGGACCAGTGGTCGAGGAAGATGGGAATTGAACTGGAGGGCCGAAGTTTGGGGGTGCCTGGTCTACACTGACTGGCAGAAGCTGTCAAGAGTTCCGAACAAGGGGTGTTTCCAGCCTTGCCTGGATTGAACCTGGGGCATTCTGCATGCAAAGCCGACGCTCTATTGCTGAGCTGTGCCACTCCCCTTCTCCCAGCAGCCACAGAAACCTCTGTCACCCTTGCCTTACTGAGAACAATAGAAACAAAAATGTGTGCTGGGGGAGATTGGGAGCATGCTGTGGGCAGGTACGGAGACTCCTTTGGAACCAATTCCCCCAACACCTTTGAAATGGGAAACACATGCATCTTCCTTCTCATTGGAAACAGATGCTGGAAACCACAGGAGGGGAGAGCACTCTAGTGCTCATGCTCTGCTCCCTGGTTTCCCACAGGGATCTGGTTGTGCTGAGGTGCTGAGCTATTATTATTATTATTATTATTATTATTATTATTATTATTATTATTATTTATATCCTGCCCTCTCCAGCCAGAACCAGGCTCAGGGCGGCTAACATCAAAATATGTAATACATTAAGACATAAAATTCAGCAATCGACTGAAATACAGCTTAAAATCAGACAAAGATGGACCATTGGCCTGATCCAGCCAATGTTCTTAATTTCATCTACCGTAATAAAATCTCTCTTTAAGGTACCCTAAAGCTCTTTTGCTGTTTACACAATGACAAGTTTTATATGAGTGGATTGAGTAACATGGGAGTTTGTTTGTTTGTTTGTTTGCTTAAACATTGATTTTTAATTTTAAGTAACAGAACACCCATACAGAGTTCAGTTGTTGTCTGGAAAAGAAAGAAAAATGATGGCTGATGGTTGTAGATTTAGATGTTCCAAGAAAGGCAATCATATAAAAGTGTCTCTCCATAAGATACGCTGAGTCGATGGAGGGTGAAAACCACGTTCAATTGTCTTATCAAAGTCAGTAAAGGGATACCATGTTGTATAGAAGGAGTGGGTCATTTTCACCCCCCAGATCAATATTCCTTTTGTGAAATGGTTCATTTGTCCATTAAGCACAATGTGCCACACCTGTGAAATCCAGGCTTCAAAATATTTGCATTCAGAGTTTTCCTGTTGTTTTGTAGTCAGTAATCTAGCTGCAGTTAGTAAATGGAGGATGAGGTCTTTATTGGTTATGTTCTTAATCTGAGGAGTAAAATAAGACAGTAGGGATAATTTTGGGTCTGGTTGTCCTATCAATTGATTGTTTGAAAACATTTCCCCCAAAAAAGGGAATAATTTTTGGGCAAAGCCATCACAAGTGTACGAGAGAGCCAGTTAAATTGCATTCTTGCCAGCAAAAGTTGGGTGTGTTGTGATTAATCCTAAAGATGTACCATCTTCATCTTTAAAGCATTTTCTCAAGTTCTAACTGAGATGGATCCAAATGGTAGTTTTGTTCCCTGATTTGCTCCTCTAATTCGTCTCCAATATCTTATTCTCATTTTAGTCTTAATGAACTGAGAGAAGGGTAGCCAATTGTGTGAGCATTTTATATACAACTTAATTTAATTTTTTAAAAAATCCTCAGGTTAGCATGGAGATGCATTTTTCTGTGGCACCATGTTTAGAAACTGAACCTAAGAATCCCTGCGAACAATTTACATTTGCATGGAAAAGTCAAGCAGATTTGAACACCTCACGTATAATAGGGTTGACCATGGTCCCCCCCCCCCTCCTCACATTGATAGCTCCAAGAGCTAAGCCCAGCGTGTTGAGAGAGATATGGAGTTGGTGAAAAATGAATGTCTGAGGGTTTTGTACCTTACTGGCCTATTGAAGTGGGGGCTGGCTATTTAGCCGCAAACTTGCCTTCCGAAAACCAAAAAGGGCTGTGATCACCCATGGGCACATGGCCCTTTTGTTCGCTTCCCTTGACTAGTGTTGCTTTTATCCCGGGTGTAGCTGGGGGGGGGGAATTGCCTCACGCCATTGAATCCGTTACCTTCGGAACACCTTGAATTCAAAGGTCTGTCGCAAAGCCTCTTTTGAGTATTTCAAAACAGTCCAGAAGAGAGAGAGAGAGAGAGAGAGAGAGAAAGGACAGCCTTGTCCTTTGAGTTTCTCAGTGCAGTGCCTCCGTTTATTCTTAATAGGGTTGAGCAGCCTGGATTCGTTCTGGTTGGAAAGCCAGAACTGAACTGCGGGGTCATGGGTGTGAGTTACTATGGTTATTGAGCAGCATTGCCCGTAGTTTTGCTCTCATGGGCATTAAAGCACAAAATAATGGACAAACAACAGTGGTTAAAGCAAGCAGGTAGGATTACTATGTTCTTTTGTCGGAAGTATATAATGTCTTGTAGTCAGTTTTAAAGACTTCTCAACCCCCCAAAATCCATCCAGCGGCCGCCTGCTGAGTAATTTTGTATGCTTAATCTCTCGCCCTTCACTACAAGCTTTCTGCTAATTTGAGGCAAATGGGTATTTTTTGACACTAAATAGGGCAGGGAAGAATCCGTGACCTAGAAAAACTCCATTCCGAGGCAGTGAGAGGAAGAAAATATTCTTTCAGCCGGGACTTTGTAAGACCTTTGTGAATGACATAAAATAGTTCTGACTAAACTGCACCGGAGCTTTTGCTTAATGGGTTTGCAAGCAAAGGGGGAGGACTTTTCCTGAACATCTTAACACACACACACACACACACACACACACACACACACACACACACTTACTTTAACTCCCCCCTCCCCAATAAAACTTGTCACTTCAGATTGCCATCAGCCACCACCACAATAATCATTTCATGCTTATTGCTAATTGCAAGCACAGCTGAGGCCCAGCGGGGGTCTCCTTGCACAGTCCCAGGCCTTTATACCAGCCTCAATCTGTTGTATGGCACTTGTTCACACACACACACACAAAAGCTACTAGCAAAGGCAGAAAGAGGCAGAGTCACAGGTTCCTTGTAATCCTTCTGCTACCCTGCTGACAACTCAGCCCCAGAAGCATTCCTGGTTTTGTCCAACTCTTTACAAAGGCCAGAGTGACCTTAAGCTACTAGTATGTGGGCTTCTCTTCTTCTTCTTCTTCTTCTTCGTCTTCTTCTCCTCCTCCTCCTTTTTCTGTTTTTCTTTTCTTTCTTTTTTGAATGGAGAATACAGCTCCTTCAGGTGCATTTAAGAAGCAGGGCTGCATCTGGCTTCTGAGATTCTGTTTGCAGCACCCCTGGAGTGAGCTGCGGCTTCCTGTAACATGTAAAATTGTGAGTGTGAACTCAAGGTTCATGGCAAGGAACAGGAGGTCAGGCTCCCATTCAAACCCACCAAAAGGAAATGGGAGTTTGCAGATGTTCTGGTGGATGTGTAATGACACCACCTCCCTCGAAGCGCAGGAACCCAGCGCGGGCTTTCATCAAATGTGCTGCTGCTGCTGCTGCCATCAGTGTGTGTTACTTTGCAGATTTATTCATAACATTTTTCTCTCTCCACCCCCCCCCCAAACAGCTTACATATATATATTCAAAGATGAAGTTCAGCAGCTCTGCACACACTGATGTTCGCAGGTCCCCCCCAAAAAACTGTCCCCGGCATCTCAGGGCAGGGCTGGGAATGCCCTCCATCCAGTCTGAAACTCTAGAGCAAGGGTCGGCAACCTTAAGGAAGCTTTTAATCTTTAAGAAATTGGTGTATTCTAATATTTCTGTTGGAAGCCGCCCAGAGTGGCTGGGAAAACCCAGCCAGATGGGCAGGGTATAAATAATAAATTATTATTATTATTATTATTATTATTATTATTATTATTATTGGGCCCATGGGCCACAAGCGGCCCATGGGGGGTTGTTTAACTGGCCCATGGACCCCGCCGCCCACTCAGTTGGCTCCCGTGCGCCGCACTAAACCAGCGCAGAGCAGAGCGGGGACCGCCTTCTGCAATGCTGGCCAGCTTCCCATTGGCTGCAGGAAGCTCCTGCAGCCAATGGGAAGCTGCCCACACCTCTGCGCCAGAAGGAGTGTCGGAAATAGTGTTTGTACGCACACACACACACACACACACACACACACACTCCTGTCCACCGCGGCATCTGCAGGACCGTGAACCGCCCCGAAGCCACAAAATCTTTGCCGACCCCTGCTCTAGAGAGCTCCAACCAGTCAGATGAGACAATGCTGAGCTCGACGGACCAATGGTCTGGCTCCGTATAAGGCAGCTTCCTGTGTTGCTGCCTACTAGTGGTTACTTTTAGGAGCTCAGGAGCTACCACCCTCCAACTATCCCAGCCTGGCATTCCCAAAGTGGTGCCCTGCAGGGCTGTTGCTGGGTTCGTAGAACACTCAGGGCACAATCCCCTTACACAAATGTGCTAAGTTTAGGGAAGTTTTTAATGTTTGGTGTTTTGCCGCTTTTTTATATATTCTGTTTGGAGCCACCCAGAGTGGCTGGGGAAACCCAGCCAGACAGATGGGGTATAAATAATAATAATAATAATAATAATAATAATAATAATAATAATATATTATCATTATTATTATTATTATTATTCGAGTAGCCAACGTGGTGCTCTTCACACTGTCGGATGCCAACTCCCATTGACCCCAGCCTGTGTGACTAAGAGACACATTGGCTACCCCTGTGGCAAGTTAAATGTATAGACAGAAATGCAGGGCTGTGAGGAAAATTAAAAAGCTGGGTGGATTTTCATGCTGATTGCTTAAAAAAAAAAGTTTCAGATGAATGTGGAAATGGGACCGGATAGGGTTTTCAGTGAACATGTGAGAAATAGAGCAATCTGCCCATCCCTACAGCTTAGGAGATGTGCTTAGGGGTGTAACCTTCGCCACTGACAGTGGTGACAATTGGCTACTAGCTTTTCTCCGGTATGTACTGTGTAAGTGGAGCACCCCTTACTCACCTTAGCATTATATGGTTGTGATCTTATATATCTGAAAAGAAGTCCCATTAAGCTCAGTAGGACACCTGAGCAGACACGCCTAGGCTTCTGCTGTTAACTGAGCATTTTTAATGTAGCAATGGGCTCATCCATATTTCTGCGTGTCCCGTGATTTCTAGGCATGGGTCCAAGAGCTTTTTCTGTCCCCCCAGTGCTTTCCCCAGGAAAACCCACTGTTTACTGCTGAATCGGAACAAACGTCAATCAGGTTTTCCAGGGACTGACGTTTGTTCCGATTCAGCAGTAAACAGCAGGCTTTCCCAGGGAAAGCGGTGGGACAAGCTGAAAGTTACAAAGCAATCCTATGTGTGTTTTGTTCAAAGTGTGTAAGTGCGTTTAGGAGTTTTAAGTACTATAACTCACAAATAAATTGATGTTGGCAGGGGACAGTTGTGTTCAGCCTAGAGGGGCAAATCAGGTGGCAGAATGATACAAACCAAGCCAGTCCAACATGCAGGCCTTTTTTGCGGCCCTCAGCAAGATTTGTTGCCCCCCCCCACACACACACACACCGCAGCCCTCAAGTTGCCTTGCCAAAGCCAGGTAAGCAAGACGCTGGACTTTGGGAAGGAGTTATGAGGGCTCTGAGAGGATCCTAGAGTCTTCCTGCTCCTTCCCAAATCCTAGTTAGCGCTTTTCCAACTTTGGGGAGGAGATGTTGAGAGCTCAAGGACCCTATCAGAACCTCGCGCCCCCTTCCCAAAGCCCGTTGCCTCGCTTAGCCAGTTCTGGGAAGGCAGTGTGACGGCTGGGGGGGCGTCAAATGTTGGCCTTGTTGGCCTTGCTGCCCCTTACCCCCCAAGCAACAAGGCAGAGTGCAGCCCACAGGTTCCGTGTCAGAGTACTGTTGCAGCCCACTTGGTATGAAAAGTTGGGCCGCCCTAGTATAAATGGTGAATTGATATTTCTTGGCCGGAGCCTTTATATATCCTAGCCAACTTAGATCATTTGGAGTAGCACTGTTAATTGGTCCCCTGACTGACATTTAAGCATTGCCGGTCCCATGTTGTTCCGACAGAGATTCAGCAGGCATTATTATTAATTTGTCTTTCAGGTGTCTCTTGAAAACCCTTTTATGCCAACAGGCCTCTGCGATTGTTTAAGCGTTCTTCACTGGCCGGTCATTTTTACGATTGTTTTGCATTGTCTAAACCAGTGGTTCCCAACAGGTGGTCCGCGGACCCCCAGGGGTCCGCGAGCTATGCCAGAGGGGTCCGCAAGATGCTATTAGAATAAAAAATAAAATATATTTCGTATGATAACAGATTTTTGTTTTGGCCGCTTCCTGCATGAGCAGAGTCTAGCGCAAAACTAGAATTAGATAGAGGCAGTAGTTCTGCTGTATGCCGTTAGGTGGCGCTTTACAAACACTACTGTTTTGCAAAGAGGCAGCGCGCGCATTCTACTGACGCTCACCTCCCCAAGATGCTTTGCGCGCGTCGGCTTCATTTGTGTGCTACTGCGCAGGTACCCTGTCTTCTCCATTCCCCTCCCTCCTCCCTGGCGCGCACTGCCTCTTTGCAAAACAGTAGTGTTTGTAAACAAAGTGTTGTTTTTCGCGGAAGCTACAGTTCGCGTAGTTAAAAATGGACCGTTGGTTAAAAAGTGGTTCGTTAAAACGACAAAGGCCTACAGATAAAGAGGAAGATAATGCATTTGATGTTCAAGCAAGTAAGTCAGTGACTCTCGAACCGATCTTGTCAGTGTTCATTGAACCTAAATCGTAAGTGTGAAAAACGTATAAATATAAAATATAAAAAGACTCTTAATTTGGCTCTCACTTTTTAATTTTAGGATTAGGAATTAATGGGGGTCCTTGTCACAATAGCGGCTCAATGAGGGGTCCTCAAGAAAATTTTGTTGGGAACCCCTGGTCTAAACGGTGGTTTATGTTTCGTTGTATACATGTCATTGGGCGTCACCCTGATATTTCACGGTACGGCAGCATGTACTTCCATAAGGTTTCGGATTTTTATTTTATTTTTTAATGTTGACAGAGAAAAGCTTAACCATCTTTAACCATCTGAGTTGAATCTGCATGCACGCACACACACACACCCAAAAAATAAATGCAGAAGAGCAGGAAAGCAAAGATGGCAATCATTTCATTCCTGGAAATGTTTGTAGCCACAGGCAAACGGTGGTACTTTGGCTGTCTGTCCCTGGGACTGAAAAGGCCCCAGGGCCGTGGAGGGAAAAAGAACAAGCAGCGTGTATTAAACAAGAGATCCTCATTACCTTGGGATGCAAAGCCGAAGCGATAAATATTTATGAGGTAGCCTGTGCCCAAAAGCCTCCGAGAGAATGAGAACATTCTGTTTGTGACAGTCTGAGAAAAGGCAGAGCTGAGTAATTTAGAGTAAGTTACAGAACGAAAAACGTACCCTCTCGAATTGTGCAAGTCTAATAAGAAATGTGGGGGACTGCCTGACAACATAAGCTGTCACACCCCTACTCGGCTGCCTCAGGGACCCTGTTGTGAACTTGGCAGCCGAGGATACTTTTCAGCACTCCTTCAGAAAGGAAAATCCATAATAAGTAGATTTTGCAAACCACTCTCGCCCCAGTCCAAGGACTCTCTGATTATCCCTGCAAGCAAGCATATTTCAATCCGCGCCTTGCCTGTGGTAGGGATACTGCTGTGTGCTCACTTTTTCGGCATTCATTGGCAGCGGGGCTGGGCCTCCAAGCATCTTTTTTTTCTGGCCTTTGGGACTCTCTCCAAGTCACACCCCTCACTGACCCTGTTTCACATCCTCTTTGGGTGTCATTGCCAGGCTGAAACATGTCCTTGAACCCTGGCAATGCCTCTTACTTGCCTGGATGGAGAATCAAAGAGTTAGATGTGAATAGAAACCATGCAACTGTAGAAAGGTAAAATGTGCCCTTGTTGCTCTACCCACCACTGCCATGTGGTCCCTGGAAGGTTGGTTTATGGATAGATTATTTAATTTCTATACCGGCTTAATATATAAAAAATATATCCAAGCGGTGCACAGAAAACTGAAGCAACAACAGACAACCTAAGCAAAATATTGCACATGCAAAAACACAGTTACATGTAAACTGTTACATTAATACAAAGTTACACACACACACACACACACACACACACACACACACTGTATAAATCACTATCAATTCATTTTCATTCTGACACACCCTTCCTGTCAGCCTCCGGGTTCTCACCCAGGGTCCAAACAAACTCTCAGCTCACCCACAACAGTCTCACGGCGAGAACAGTTCCTGGAAACCCTTAAAACACAATTAAAATTGTGAAGCTCCGGAGACAGATTCACACATTAGAAAGCAATGGAATCATTTGCTTTACTCCTGTTCCACCTTCTGCAAATTTGGGGGGGGGGGGAGTTCAAGACAAGAACATATTCGTTCAGTCTGATGATAGTGTCAGACTTCCATTTCCCCCACCTGAATAACAGAAGATATATAGAATCGTAATGCAAAACAAAACAAAAACGAGGATCATAGAATTCTGGAGTTGGAAGGGACCCCAAGCTTTGACTAATCCAACCCGCTGCGATGCAGGGATAGAGGATTCCACTAAGAAGAAGAAAAACTCTAATACAAGTTCTAGATCACGTCGTGAATCCAAGTGTGTCAGACAAGAGCTCCTGGACCTCAGTGGGCTTAAAAGTTCATTCTCTTCTTAGGAAGGAGCCTGTGCTGGCAAACTGGCAAGGGAGAGTGGGGAGGCCAGACCTGATCGTATCCAATTGCCTGTGTTCTGTGTTTTATACTTGGCACGTAATATATGCTCTTTGGCATGCCCCTCGGAAAGCTCTCACTTCTTTTGCAGCAATGGTACACCAGCACCATGAACATGGTTTGCACCTGGCTGACAGACCGCATGGACCTCCAGCTCCACATCTATCAACTGAAAACCCTTATCAGGATAGTAAAGGTGAGCATGTTTTATTACGTCCAGGCTGTTTTGTTTCTTGGAGGAAAGAGGTTCCATGCACGAAAGAAATAGCACGTCCATTGAAATCACTTGGAATCATTGAAATCAATGGATGTGACTAACTTTGGTCCATTAGTGTAGCAGCACATCTGCTCTGAGTTTAAGAATTTAGTCGGATCCAACTCGTCCTTAGGTAAACATTGCTGTACTGTCTTGTTTTCCATCCTTGTTGTAGAGCTCAAGTTAACTGCACGGGTGTGGCTTCCAATGTTATCTTTGGTGGCATGAGATGAGCTGCCGCGTGGCGCCTTCCTGTGCCACTAGGCGGCATCAGAAGCGTGACCACACTTTGGGGGAACCCATATAGCACAGGGACTGGGGACCCGTGGCCCTACAGATGTTGCTGGACTACAATGTCTGTCATTCCTGACATTGGGACCGATGGGAGTTGGAGTCTATCAACAGACAGAGGGTCACAAGTTCCCCATTCCTGCTGCAGCGCCTTCTCAGATGAGCATTGCTCCAGTTCCTGGAGAGAGTGCAACATTGGCATAAGGTGGCTTGCATGAGGTGGGCTGCTTGTCATATGATCATACACATCCGACGACGCTAAATTATGCAGGAAGGAGTCGTACTGCACCCGTTCCCACACCACTAATTATAAAATCAGAAGGGGCCCCAGGCATGTAATACAATAGGGGTGTGATAGCACTTGAAAAAAGAAGCATATGGGTACAATGCCATGCAGGATAGTACATGGGTGAATCACCGCCTATGTGGGTTTTGCTGATTCTCAATATGCCACTGCAATCCCTCAACCAAAACAGTTCCATTTTCAAGTGGTTGCCGTGTCACTAATGCAGGCTTGTTCCATTTCCTCAGATAGAAAATTGAGGCTGAAAGGTATTGACCTCCTCAAGACCACCCAGCAAGTCCATGGGTGAATCTAGGCCCAACTCCACTTAGCTACTGAATTCTACTGGCAAAAGCAGATTCAGGAGTACATGTTGTGGGCACATCTCCAACTTCACTTTTTTCAAAATATTTAAAGATTTATCCTACAGCATTTCTCTGTATCAGCCTTGCCCAACCTGGTGCAATCGAGATCTTGGACTCCAACTCCCCTTAGCCCCAGCCAACATGGCCAGTGCTCAGGGTTGAAGAGCACTAGGTTGGGGAAAACTGACCTATATGTTGGGAGAGATGCCTTGTGCCTCCTGCTTGCTTTATCAAGTGGTACTAGTTCCCCATCCATCACAAATGTCATTTCTAACAGCTTGTCTCCTTGCCTGATAGGTCATATATTTCCCTCTACCAAGGCCCAATGGCACCACGGCCATGACAAGGTTCAACAGAATCTCAGGTTAACAACCCCACACCTGGTGATCTGTAGGAGAAACATTTGGTGTCTTGCCTTGGGGGGGGGGTGGATATTGAATTGGAGCTTTTCAGGGGTGCAATAAAACCTTAATGGTCAGAATGCCTGGGACATTTAAAAAAGACCAATAACCATAGGTCCACGATTGCCTCCTCCCACTATGGTCTCATTTGGTTTTCACAACCATTTCAAGTACATAGCTGAATCCCACAATCACATCGCTTCCCAGCAAAGAAATTTGATAAATAAACGTTAGACTAGTGGGGTAGAATAAAGGCAGGATTTGCATTGTACCATCATATATAGCCCAGTTCAAATGTTGCAATATTGGGGTGATAAACAATGGCTTGTCACTCTGAGAATGAGTAATATGCCTGCATGTTCCCTCCTCACCCATCTAGCTTTGGCACTTCTAGCTTGTTTGAACCATAGTTTCCTGGGACAGCCAAAGAGGGAAACGTCTGTTTAATCACTGCCTACGAAGAAGTATATGAAACCACAGTTAATTTTGATGTCATGAACACTGAAGCATAATGAACTAGGATAAAAGTACCGGGCCGGATGCTTGAGGGCAGGGGAGGGTTGCACAGGTGCACAGTTAATTCTTGGACAGATAAGCCATGATTTATCAGCCATCATTTACAGTTGTTTTTTTTAAATAGACATATGTTTGATTATGTGCATTATTGTTTTCCTTTGAATGTTCACATTTGCAAAATTCGTTGGCTGAATTGTTACCACTGACTTCCCTTTTAGTTTCTGTGCAATTACTATTGTAAATACAAATCTGAATTATGCATATAGGTAATTGAAATTATTTCTCTTACAATAGGTGTTTACGGCCTTTTAAAGGGGACTGGGAAGAGATAATAAGATATCCCTGTGTGTGTGTGTGTGTGTGTGTGTGTGTGTGTGTGTGTGTGTGTACTGGACACATGTTAATTATTTCAGTGTGAAATCTCAGTGGCTTACATGAAATAATAAGATCACAGGGGGAGGTAAATACATATTTGATCATTTTTGGTTCTATGTGGTTCTGTTTCATTGAAGAGCGCTAAAATAGTAGAATTGTGTACTCTGAAAATCAAGGCATGAATAAATTACTAAAAAGCTTTTAATGTTCATCAATAAAAGCGATAGGTATCAGCACATTATTATTATGTGTTAGTTGGAGGGGCACCGAAAAGCACTCAAGGTGTCTTGTATGCTGTTACAGCTATGCAGTTGCTAAATAAAAATAAAAATTAAAAATAACAATTTCTCTAGGCGTGCTTGCTATCCAACAAAACACCTTTAAACTGTTTCATGGTGTTAAATAGCATGTGAATTTTACTAATACTTGCATTTTAAAGTTGCAATTGTGTTCTTTAAAAACAAAGGGACTCTAAACCTAGTCAAATACAACTATTTGTGGACAGTGCAGTTTTGCAGCTTATCTATTCTGTAAACTACCCTCCACTTGCACGGGCAGAATTGTCTTGCAAGGGACAAGTGCAAGCTTTCCAACCCTCTCTTGTCACATAGTGTGGGGAGTTGATGCTTAATTTCCCTACCACCACCACCACCACCAATTCTCCCTGATAAATGGTGTTTTTAGCATGCTTTTCCCCAACCAGGATTCTCCAAATGTAGAAGTAAGCCCAGCTAGGGGGCAAATGGCTGGGCGAGCATTTGGACACATGGTTTTGTAGGCATAGGGAAAGCTAAGCACCCTGACTTCCATCCGCTAAGTATGTATGTTCACATTAGCAGCTTAAAACACTCCAAGGTCCTTTCCTCATTGCCACGTTTCAAGCTGCATTTGCCTGGTGTTTTTCACATCAGAGAAGGGGCAGAGATGTCTTCACCCAACATGGCATGACTTTCTTTTTTCCCTGCTGCTGAAACCACCTCAGACCTCCTATTCACCTGACAGATGCACAACAGCTAAAGTTTTTAGTTGTATGGAAGCTGGTTTGAAGGGGTGGTGGCCACAGACAAGAGTCTCCTCCCCATCACGCAGCCCACTGGTATTAGTGACTTATGCTTAAGGCTCTACGAAAATGTGCAAGTTTAGTCACTAACAGAGGTTATGGAGGCAGCAGAAAACGCAATGAAGCAACGGCAGTTGGCTTTATCAGTAAAAATGAGCCACACCCTGATTCTACAGAGAAAAATGGGATGATGAACTCTATGCACAAATGGCCAACGTACAAGTAATTTCTGGACCAGGGTTTGAGCACGTAGCGCTGATCAGATTGTCAGCAATAGTGCCATACTGTTGGAGGGGGGGCAGCAAAAAACTGGATTTATTCCCCACACACGCATGTGAGATAATCAACACTAAGAATTTATGGAGAGTCCTGCTGGATCCGGCAAAAGGCCCTTTTAATCCAGGATCCAGTTCTAACAGTGGCCAACCAGATGCCTATATGTGTGTGTGTGTGTGTGTGTGTGTGTGTCCTCTGCAAGAAGGCCTGAGCACAGCACCACTTTCCTCAGTTGAGAGTCGAGCCAACTGTAACAGATTACCAGACTAGGATACCCACAGTTGGATAGGGATATCCTGTACTATTACTGTCTTTTTAGGGGACCCAGGTGGCGCTGTGGGTTAAACCACAGAGTGTAGGGCTTGCTGATCAGAAGGTCGATGGTTCGAATCCCCGCAACGGGGTGAGCTCCCGTTGCTCGGTCCCAGCTCCTGCCCACCTAGCAGTTTGAAAGCACATCAAAGTGCAAGTAGATAAATAGGTACTGCTCCAGCGGGAAGGTAAACGGCGTTTCCGTGCGCTGCTCTGGTTCGCCAGAAGCAGCTTTGTCATGCTGGCCACATGACCCGGAAGCTGTCTGCAGACAAATGCCAGCTCCCTCAGCCTATAGAGCGAGATGAGCGCCGCAACCCCAGAGTCGGACATGACTGGACCTGATGGTCAGGGGCCCCTTTACCTTTACTGTCTTATTACTGGGTTGGATGTGTCATAATAGTAATCAATTTGTGTGTGGTGTTGGCAGTCCCAACTTAGACATCTGCTGAGTTATAAAAGAACCAAAGTTTGCCTCTTGGGTCAGTGCCAGCTGATATTCAGAAGGCCAATGTTAGTATAAGCCTCGCAGTGTTTACCATTCGGGGTAAGTGGGTTGAGAATTATGGCCAAAGAATACCACAGGTATAAACATTCTCTAAAAGCAGGGAGGGGGAAAAGAGAACTGACTTGGAACAGATTTGCTGGTACGAACCCTACTGTGTCCTGTTTGTGATATTTTTCTACTCCTCTTCTCCACAACGTGACCCCTCCCCTCCCTAGAAAACATACAGAGATTTCCGATTGCAAGGAGTCCTGGATTCCACCTTGAATAGCAAAACCTATGACACAGTGCGAAACCGTCTGACTGTAGAAGAAGCCACAGCCTCCGTAAGCGAAGGTGGAGGGCTTCAAGGAATCACCATGAAAGACAGTGATGAAGAAGATGAAGAGGACGATTAACTCTCCAGATCTAGAAGCCCCCCAACTTGGATGTAGCCTGGAAACCAGTGCATGTAATCTAGTCTGTTATTCAGTTTAGCCACATTAGGAAATTTTCTGTCTGCTCTAAATGCCCATGGAAAGTCTACCAATACAATTGCCATTTTAGCTGTGTGGTACTTAAGATTTAGCACCTCTGTTTCGATCCATTGAGTTTCCTGATTTCATATCTATATGTTCATAAGCAATATGGAGCACCGTTGTTTAAAACTGTTAATGGGAAAAATAACTGCATAGAAAACATGCTAGGTGTGTCCCTGTTATAACTAAAGTATAAATGATGCTTCATTAATGTACTATATATACATTGACGGTAAATTGTTGTGAAGACAAGTGAAACAGGTACTTTCATATATTTGTTTCTCTCCTGTGGATGCCGATTGCTTCGAAACAGAGTGAGGCTACTACAAATGACACCTCTTTTGTACATTTGGGGGCGGTGGGGGGGTTAGGAAATGCATAAACTGGAAGTTGGAATTATTCCCCTTTAATAGACCCAAGCACTTTCCCTCCAAATATATACAGCTAACTTTGTAGAAGTGGTATACCAATGGAATAAAATAGTCATCCATATTGCCACAACGGGTTGACCTTCATCACCTTGTCCACATGACGATTCAGAGCAGTTGTTTTATGTCCGCGTCTTTCCCCCCTCTAAATGTTACACTTTTGTTCAGAGTTCCGATAACTGTGTTTGTAAAAAGGACAACTTTAATTACAATCTTAGACTATACAGATGTGTTTATAATAACGAGGATAATAATAATAACTAATGATAATGATAATAATGACAATATACGAAGATTTCTTTTGGTAGATTGTAATCATAATTTAAATCTCCTTTTGTTTTCACAATGGTTTTTATATCTTGTCATGTACATTGCATTTGGACCAGTAACTTGCATGTCCTTGGGTTCCCCTTCTCCCTTCCGGAAGCTTTTATTTTCTGTGTAAAATAGTGGATCCATCTTGCTTTTTTGCCTTATACAAGCCAACAGTTGTAACAGTGTGAGGACTGTGGCTTCTCAATAAATAATTATTCAGATGTCCTAAGAATAAACGCTGGAGTCTTTTTATGTCTGCCTTAGGAAGAGAAAGCAAAAGATGAGCTAATACAAAAAAACCCAACCAAATGTAAGAGCCCTAGAATAAAGGAATTTTCTTTTCATGTGGATGGGTTTGGGTTTGTTGTTTTTTTAAGTTGGTGGGACTTGTTTCCTGACTTACAAAAGCCAGAATTGTAGAAGCACCCTTCCCTGAAAGGAAGCCTTTCTTACTTTCAAGTAAACCTGGATAGGAGCAGACAGCAACATGGATAGGATGCAACAACTTTCAGTTTTCGTCATAGTGAGCCTTGCTAAGTTAAACAAAGAAACAATGCAGGCATTTGATTATTTCAAGATGTTTATTTGTTTGCTAACCCTTCCTCCCAAAGGAAGTCCGAGCTGGTATTTTCAAGGTTGCTAGGTATAGGTATAGTATCTTTCAGCCATCAAATGCAAACAGGAGGCAAACAGGAATGTTTTCAAATTCTTACTGAATGCTAATAGTGATGGAGACAGGCGCACCTCACTGGGGAGGATGTTCTGCAAAGGGAGGGCCACTCCCAAGAAGGCCCTGTCACAGGTCAGTGACAACTGGGCAACACCCAGAAACAGCAACACCAACAGAGTTTCCCCTGCCAATTTTAGGGCCCAATATTTTTGATACTGGGGCACCAACAGCAGAGATATTATCAGAGCACCAACAGCAGACAACCAACAGTTTCTAGAACTGAGGAGGCCTCTGGGCTCAGATATTCTGCTGCACCTACAGAGGAGATCTTCAAAATCCTATGCTCCCTACTTGCATCAAAATGAATAGGGTTCTAAGGGATCGGGGGGAAATTATGATGGGCCAACACTATAATTTGATTACAATTGAGCTAATTTGGTTTTATTTAAAAAATGGAACTATTTTTTTATTTTCATCATATAACTTTGTTACAGGTAGAGTCTGGGCTATGATTTATTTTTATTTTGTATTTTTATCTGACAGTCAGAGGAGATGGTGAGAGATAAGGGCCGCAATCTTACATCGTTAGGTGTGGTTAAGCCTACTGATTCCAGCTCACTAGGAAAATGACTGAACAGAATGGAACAGAAGTTTTTTCCAAAATGACTCTACCGTGTAGATCCTCTAAACTCATAAGACTCATGAGTCATTCTCACCAAACCCCAAGTCAATAAACTGTCCAATTTGTCTCCTGTCAAACAGAGTTACAGAAGTTACACCTGAATGGGTCCTTTAAAATCACATTACCTTTTTTATATATAAACTGCTTTGAGGTTGTTGGGGTTTTGTCTTGTTTTACAGTTGAGGGGTATATAAATTGTAATATAAATTTTAATATAAATTTTAATATAAAATATAAATTTTATGAAACAAAGAATAGGAAAGGAAAACTCTGAAAAGATGGCGGGGGTGGAAGACATCATGGCCAAAGGAAGGCGGATAATGAATTTTTTTAATCCTATTAAAGTGAGGGTTGCAACCTAGTTAAATAAATTTAGACCATTAATCATAACTGTTTTAGTTGTTTAATTGGTTATTCTGTTGTTTCAACTTGTGTAAATTTGTATATGCTTGAAACAGTGTTACTGAAACAAAGAAGCATGCTTTCTTTGGGCTTTTTTAAAAGATTCCTATATGCATATATATTGCAAAAAGCAGCATCTCATATGTGGCATACCTCTTTTTAAAGATTAAAAATGCCATTTGCAGTGATAGATATATAGATATATAGATATACACATACTGTACATACATAGACATACATGAACTGACACAATCTTGTCCTGGATTAAGCAGGGACTTCAGTCAATTAATGCTGCGATCCTATACATACCTACTCAGAAACAAGCCCTACCGAGTTCAATGGCATCTACTCCCGGGAAAGTATATGTATACAGTAGTTACAGCCTAAAAGTTTTTAAACTGACAAACATAACCAATTCAACTAAATGCAGCCCTAACTCAAATGAGACGGACTAGGGATTAATGACACAAACGGAATAAAAATTGAAAAGTAGTGTCTAATCGGTGGTGATATTATTGCGTCTCTCTCCGAAACAGGGGGGGGGCTTTTTTTATAATGTAAACAGTGCGGCAAAGGAAGGTATGCTTGAAGCCGCAGAATGTGTTAAAACGTTTAGAATGAAAAGAGTGAAAGCTTTAAAAAGGAAGAAGCAACAGCTGAGTTGAGGGACTGCCGTTTCTGCTGCTCTTGGCACTCACAGCTGGGTAGCATGTCTGTGGTCATTTCCAACCTCAGCCATCTCATCGGGATCTGTACTTACAGTAAGGTCCTGGGGGCTACAGGGGCAAAGGTGGCTGCACACACGCCTGATACCCTCGCTCCATTTCATTAGGCAGAGCTTGATTTGCATTGATTGGAATGGAATAATGGGTTTGATTTGATGCTAACCGACTAGGAATCAACTCAACAGCAGGAGACAATATGTACCACCAGTAGCGTTGAGCTGGGGCAGGCGGTTTTCTTCCACAGCATAGGTCATAGCCAGATTCCATGCACTGTGCAAAATCTGAAATAGGTAGCAAATTTAGCTTTCAGGAGGAACTTTTGTTTTTTGAGAGAATGAAAGCGTGTTGCTAGGCCTCATGACGGCCACAAAATGGTTTAGATGCGTCAGTAATATCTGCTGACTCAGAAAACAAAATGTACTCTGAGACCTCCAGTAACCAAGGAATACATCTTCCGATTCCTGGAAAACTCTTGGCTTGCCGTGCTTATTGTTGCATGCCGCTGGCTTCAGCATCACCCAACAGATTATCCCCAAGGGAATGCAACCTTCAGCAGGAGAGGAAAAGTATTCAGCCCACTGCCCTGATGGCAGGAGCATCCGAGATCTAGGAATCGGTTTATACCAGGTGAGACTATTCGTCCCTTTAGCCCAGCGCTGTCTGCCACAATGATGATTGGCGGTGGCAGAATTTCAGGAAGCACTCTTCCCCATCAACTGCTACCTGATTCAACCAGGATCCCTCTTCATGCCCTCCCATTGAGGAACAAGCCCTCTGATCGTATGCTTTCAGCAGACAAGAGCACTAGGCTACAGTACTGAACCATCATCTCATTCCTGTACTTCCCCGGAGCACTTCCAAGGAGCAGCACTCACTCTCCCCTGTGCTCTTCCACCCAAGTCAAGAGGTGTATGGAAACCTGCAGAGTCGTCCTCAAAGAAAATAAGCAAAAAAGAAAGATGTATTCACAAAATAGTTTTGAGCACTTTGGAGCAGAAATCTGGCTTGTTTTGAGTTTTGTTGTCAACAGGTGGAATTATGGCAAAGACTTGTTCTCTCCTTGGCAATGGAAGACTGGAGGGCCTTTTGCTTTAAAGCTTTGCTGGGCATCAGCTTCATTTGGAAGGGAATCCAGCCTCACACCAACCCTAATAGCACCATGCCTGGCCACGTCAAATCCTCTCTCATCTTCTGGAAGTCCAGCTAAGCTCTCCTTCTTTGGCAGAGTTAATTCATGGGGCATGGAGACGGGCAATGCAAGCAAATGGACACATGTCACCACCTATTAATCCAATTTGTTTCAAATTCCAGCAGTTGGCTTCCGCCCTGCTGCAAAGTGTGTTTCCTGGCCTGAAGGGAGCTGCAGAAAGCCACTCACTCTCCTGCTACCTTGGTCCTTTCTTCCACAAGCCCGCCCCACGGCTTCCCATTTAGAAGGGGACTGTTATTTTCTTAAGGAGGCAGAGTAGCATGCAGTGCCACAAATTTGCTTGCCCTGTCTCTTGCTTCCCACCTCTTTGTAAAAGGAGAGTCCTGGTTTTCCCAGGTGGGGAGGAGCATGTAAGGGCAAGGTCACAGAACTCTGGAGACAGAGGGTGTAAAATTAGGCTGAGGGCCACAAGATGCCCACTCCTGGTATGGTCGGTGGACTCTTTAGACTTGAATTTGTGGCCAGTCACAAAGCTTCCTGCATGTCCTTGGGACAGTTTCTCAGGCTAGCCTACTTCACAAGGGTACTGAAAGGATCGAATGAAATAACCCTCTATATGTCACCCTGAGCTTCTTGGGAGCCTGCCAAAATATTGCATTCTTTTTTTCCTGAATGTCTGGTCTTGTTAAAGCAGGATATAGCAACGGGGATAGAAGAGTGGGTGATCATCGAATCTACACAAGGGTAGGCTTTAGGAGGCTACAGAACAGGAGGCATGGGCACAAAGAGGCAACACAGAGCTGTATAGAGCACGGAATCCTCTTCCTCCAGCTAGCAGACCATGGTGCAGACATCTACTGACCTCCCAAGGCAGGAGTGAGGGACCGTTTTCAGTCTGAGAGCCACATTTCCCTCTAGGCAACCTTGCAGTGGGTCCAGAGGCAGAAGTGCACATATTAAAGTTACCAAGGGGGCAGTGTGTGCCGCAGCTTCCCTGTAGCAAGGACTCTCTATGTGAAGCATTTGGGTAGCCTGATGGCCTCATGTCTTCAATGCTTCCCCGTGAGTGGCTGTGAGGTTGTCCAATATGATGCACATGCACCAGCCTACAAAGGTGTCACAGTCTGGTCGGCGGGCGATTGAAGCCCTGACTGAGGACGTCAGGACCAGAGGCAAGATGGTGATGTAGAAGCAGTAACAGGTGCAGGGCTGAGGGTCCAGCAGCAGGCAGTCACAGGGTCAAGGAGCAAGGCAGAGGCGAAGGTCTGGGAGTCAAGGAGCAAGGCGTCGGCAGGGCAAAGGTCCAAGGGTCGAGGACCAAGACATCGGCAAGGCAAGGGTCCAAGGGTCGAGGATCAAGGCGTCGGCAAGGCAAGGGTCCAAGGAGCGAGAGGCCAGAGGCAACCAGGCAGGGGTAGCGTTGCTGTGGCAAAGAGCTGAAGGGAAACGCTGAGCTTTTAACCCTCCCAGCTCCTGCCACCAGGTGCAGTGAGGTATCAAGTGGCCTCACCTGAGTGACCACTCCTTGCCTCTCCAGCACAAGCTGAGGTCTTCCCCTGAGTGGCCACTCCTTGCTTCTCCAGCACAAGCTGAGGCAGGCCCCAGTCTTGCAAAGCACTACAGGCCCCAGAGCCTGACTCCTGCCCATACTCCTGACAAAGGTTGAACGTTCAAAGACTGAGCAGGGCTCTCTTGCCAGATGGAAGTTTTCACTTATTGATTTATAGCATCCCCCCGGGAACCATCGGCTCTCCTGTTTTCCGAGACGTTCACCCCCTTACAAAATGGGGCAGACTCTGCACCACCTGTGGAACCATAGCCTTGCACAATCACTCCACGTGCAACAGTTCTTGCTCTCCTGCTAATAGCAAAAATCGAGTTTGCTGCTGACAAGGCAGTCCACGTACGTTACTTGATAGACCGATGGGAACTGAAAATGGCAACCTGGAAATGATGCTCAGCTGTGCAGCTCCCCGTGCATCCTTTAGACCACCCGTCTCTCAGTCTACCCCGCCTCGCAAAGATGGGGCAAGGGTCTAATAAATGCTATTGCAGATGTGTGCTCCACAATGTGTTCTGCTTAGGAAATGTGGGTTCCCATGTAGGAGGAGGTGTGTTTAAAAGGGTATGTGGGTTTACAGAAGAAGCAGGTTCTCAGGGGTTGGCAACAGCAGCAGGTATCTTCTTAGGAGGCTGCTGATCTCTAAATTCTGCCCCAAGCCAAGTTTGGTGGGGTAGCCCATAGTAAACAGATCCTATGAATGACCAGAGGATCAGTGAACAGGCAATACATTTGCCTAGGGAGGATGAGAGGCAGGGGGCCACCGCAGCTGAAGCCATGCAAATCTCTGCTTCGCCTAAGACAAGGTTGTGAAACCTCTGGCCCTCCAGCTATCATTGGACTCCATGTCCCATTAGCCTCAGCCAGCACGGCCAATGGTTAGGGTGATGGAAGTTAGAAGGGGACATCTGAAGGCCTAGACGTTCCCCACGCCTTGCCGAAGATAAGGCAACCTACTTACATCAAACTGTGTATTCCCTTTGCAGAATATGAACTTCCTGGCTGCAGAACTTGTAGGCAGAACTTATAACCCAGGCATCCCCAAACTCGGCCCTCCAGATGTTTTGGGACTACAACTCCCATCATCCCTAGCTAACAGGACCAGCGGTCAGGGATGATGGGAATTGTAGTCCCAAAACATCTGGAGGGCCGTGTTTGGGGATGCCTGCTATAACCCTTACCACATCTTTTGCATTTCTGATCTGGAGGTGCTTCAGTTCTTCATCTTATATTTGTTGTCTCATATATAAGATGATGGTTATGATTATTTATGCTGGGTAGATGCACACCACTTTAGGAAAACAGCCGTCAAGCTTTTGTGCTTCTATGGAGTTTAGATCCTTTATTATCCAGAAAGGCAATAATCATTCCCATCCTCCATTTTTCTTTTTATGATATGGATTTATTTTTTTAACGAGCCTCTAAATCTGCATTTACTGTAACAATGCAAATTATGGGCTGGGGAGGCAGGGAATGAAACGCACAGATTACAAGCAATCTGCTGGCATGATGAAAGTGGCTTGCGGGTCAAAACAAAGAAAAACACTGAGCAACAAATTAGTCCCAGGCAGCAGCTAATATGGAGATCAAACCGATTAAAATTAATACATGCAGCAAAGAGCGGAGGGCCAGGGGAAGGGAGGGGGCAGAACCCTGGAATAATATGAATACTTAAGAAGATTAAGTCAATAACAGGTGCCAGGAGTACAAAAATAAGATTGTGGTTACTTGGGAAGACATCAGAAGCCGAGAGATGGGCAAGACAATTGCAAAACACGACGTTCATTTTTGCTGGGCCCATCACAGACATATTGGCTCATTTGCTATGCAACAAAGACAGTTATTGAAATAAACAAACATGTTATGACTTATTTGTCTGACTGGAAGACAAGCCAGGTGGTCGAATTGGATCCGATTGACAAGAAGGTTGGTGGTTGCTTTTTTTAATAGGCAAAGTTTATCGCTGATCCTTTGCTGTCTGTTCAGAATAGGCTGGGATATACGGTGCGATCGTGACCCTGCAGAGGCAATTCATGTGCCTCCTACCGCCACTGCTGTCTGAGCTGCAAATATCCTGATGGGAACACACAGCAACAAAGCTAAAACTCCCATATCCCCTGATCATTGGCCACGCTGGTTGGGAAATTGGGAGTCCCTACAACTGGAGGGCACGATGTTAGCTACCCCTGTTCTAAGTGCAGGGCCAACCCAAGACATTTTGGCACCTGAGGCGACCCACAAAATGCCTTCCCACTCCCCACCAGGGAAGAAAGAGGGGTGAGTGAAGATCTACATCAGAAACAAGAGGGGAAGAAAGGGCTACACTGGGATCTGCTGTCCCTGTGGAACCTACCGTCTGAGGGAGTCCCTTCCGCTTGCCTCATGGTTGAGCCGGCCCTGTCTAGGGGTGTTTGTGGGGATTACACGAGGAAATTGTGCTGGCATGTGTGGGAATGACTGAGATCTGGTGCTGGCAAGCCACACCGATCTTCGAGAGTGTGGGCATTAGCGCGGCAAACCGGCTAATGTCAGAATGGGAAACACGTGAAGAAGGACAGGTCAGAGGCTCAGGTCAGCAGGGCAACAGGTCACAACAGAGCTAGAAGGATCAAGGAGGATCTGGACGGAACTGGATGAATCAGGACAAACCAGATGGGTCAAGCCAAGGAGGGCAACACAATGGGAATGAGGAGGGGGTGTTTACAGAGTGACATGTGCTTGGAGCATGGACAGAGGGCATGGCAAAACAACACGTGGGCTATGGAGGATGTCTTAGGGAGTGACCGGTTGTGACATTACAGGAAACATGACCTTGTATGGGACTGCACTGCTGTAATTGGCTAGAAGTTACACTGTCGTAATGATTAACTGTCATCCTGAGCTTTCAATAAAAGGTAGCGCTCGAGCTCTGCTCTTGGTCACCTTCCCATTGAGTTCAACCTGCCTTTGGGTCGTGTCATCTTTGCCCCTACAACAGGTGTTGTGCCCATGTTTCCTGACCGCTCTTGTTTAGTTTAAGACACAGGTGGGGAAAGAGAGTCCCTACAAGTCCCATAATTCCTCAAAATTGCTCATGCTGGCTGAAGCTCTAGCAGATGGGATGTTTCACTAGCCAGCTGCCACAACTGGCTCTCGCCTTTTAAACAAACCACAATAAAAACTCCCTAGAAGGTGGTTAGAGCACTTTGTTTTTAATGCCCATATGCAGACACAACAAAAAACCAATGGATCAATTTTGTAAACGGATGAAAACAAAAGGGCCAGTACACAGGGCTAGAGAAGTGATTTGCTAGAAGGAACCAATCGTGGGTTTCCTAAATGCACCTGCAGTGGGTTAAAAAGAAGAAGAAGGAACGAAAACCTTCAAACACGTTTCAAAGGTGATGATGGAGGCAGAAGAGAACAATCTGCGGGGAACTGCTCTCTTTGCGGCAGGGCCTATGCAGGCTCTCTCATTTGCCTTGTTTGACACAGCAACCACAGCATGAACTGTGGGTGTCAACGTCAGAACAGCATCATCCTGTTGACATCTGGAGCTCCCGTTAGCAGCAGCAGCAGCAGCAGCAGTGTCTGCAACCCTTACAAGCATCATATCTGTGCAACATTGTCCTGGACTTGGCATAAACAGCAGGAGACTTTCAGTTCCACAGCACCATGGATAAGGTCAACTAAACCTTGGAGGGCACAGCAGACTTAGGTGCGCTGGAGTCCTCACGTTCAAGTGACTTTTAAGACTTCAAGGAGGGCTGGGAAACCTCAGGCCCGGGGACCAAATATGGCCCTCCTCCCTTCTCTACCTGGCCCTTGGGGCGCTTTCCAGGCCATGCCTCTCACTGGGCATGTTCCTTGCCATCTTCACATGCTTTTTGCCTGGCTGAAATGTAGCCTTAAATTGTGGTAATGGCCTCTTGCTCATAGCTGCCAAGTCTCCCGTATTCCCCGGGAAATCCCCGTTTTTCCAGCTGTTCCTAGCTGGAAAAACGGATTTTTTTGTTTTTCCCCGGTTTAGTCTGGCGCAGCGGCCATTTTGGAACTGGGCGGAGCATGCTCAGAAGCGACTTTTGGTGCTGCTCTGCCCAGTTCCAAAATGGCTGCAGTGCAACTTCTGGCGCGGCGGCCATTTTGGAACCGGGCAAAGCAGCATCAAAAGTCACTTCTGAGCATGCTCCGCCCAGTTCCAAAATGGCGGCAGCGCTACTTCCGGTATGCTACTTCCGCCTGGTCCCTTATTTCTCCGACAGCAACTTGGCAGGTATGCTCTTGCTTGCCTGGGCAGGTACACATAGAATAGAAACTTCTGGCTTCTTTGCAGCCGGAATATAGCCTACTCTGCAATGGTAAAAGTCACACCTATTACACCTTTTCCCTCTGGCTGTGCCCATCGCTGGAATACGGCCCCTGGAAGGTCGCCCATGAGGGAATGTGGCCCTTGAGCTGCTAAATGTTCCCCACCCTCGATGCAGAAGGGGGTGGGGAGCTAGCAAAGTTTCACTTTGGTGCTGAATCCAGGATAGCGAACACAAACGATACCACGAGTGTATAACCAAGCAGATGGAGATGTTTGGCTAACACCAAAACAAGAGTGCCTGGAACTGGTGCCAAGGCTTATCCACCCCCTTACTTGTTTCATGCAGTAGCTTTCCAAGCTCACGATCATTCCTCAAGACTATAATCCATGTCAAATAGCACAGCTTCAGGAAGAGAAAATGCAGCCTCTTGGAACAATCGTGGTCCACCTACCAGGACCTGATCTGGAAAGGCGTGATATGGCAAACGTGCTGATCCTAAGCAGGTCTAGAAGAGCTAGGACAGAAGCTCGCTCTATGTGACTTTGAAAATGATTCACATAGTAAATATCTTTTTTTATTATTAAAAGAAAAGAAACACAAAAACATCCATGTTCTCTCATCTTAAAAGGAACAGCTCCAAATAATAACATACAAAAAAATATCATTAATCTTCACAAACTACGGAACAAAGGCCATAAGCAATCAACCTAATACTTACAACATGACTAACTCAAATCTTAGCAGAAGGATCTCTTGATCAATTCCTCTTGATTTCTTAAAAGGCTGTAACCCTTCCATTTCCAACTCTCACTAATCTTTCTCATAATGAACCAACTATATCTATATTCAGCAACCGTATTACAGTTCTTTTCATGCACCCTTCAATAAACAAAACATCCCGGGCAGTTTACGTAAGAAAAGGAAAAAATAAAATTAAAAAACCATACAATAGAAGTTAATAATCACACACACAAACTTAAAAAGGCAGCAGGATTTTAAGAGCCTGATAAAAACAACCAACAGTACTTAAAATAATGTTAAATGCCTGGGGAAATAGAACGCTGCTTACTTAGAATCATAGAGTTGGAAGATACCACAAGGGCCATCCAGTCCAACCCCCTGCCAAGCAGGAAACACCATCAAAGCATTCTTGACATATGCCTGTCAAGCCTCTGCTTAAAGACCTCCAAAGAAGGAGACTCCACCACACTCCTTGGTAGCAAATTCCACTGCCGAACAGCTCTTACTGTCAGGAAGTTCTTCCTAATGTTTAGGTGGAATCTTCTTTCTTGTAGTTTGAATCCAATGCTCCGAGTCCGCTTCTCTGGAGCAGCAGAAAACAATCTTTCTCCCTCCTCTATATGACATCCTTTTATATATTTGAACATGGCTATCATATCACCCCTTAACCTTCTCTTCTCCAAGCTAAACATGCCCAGCTCCCTAAGCCGTTCCTCATAAGGCATCGTTTCCAGGCCTTTGACCATTTTGGTTGCCCTCCTCTGGACACGTTCCAGCTTGTCAGTATCCTTCTTGAACTGTGGTGCCCAGAACTGGACACAGTACTCCAGGTGAGGTCTGACCAGAGCGGAATACAGTGGTACTATTACTTCCCTTGATCTAGATGCTATACTTCTATTGATGCAGCCCAGCAATTGCATTGGCTTTTCCAGCTGCTACATCACACTGTTGACTCATGTCAAGTTTGTTTTGCTGCATTTATTTCCTAAGGAGCTCAAGGCCTTGTTCTCCCACAACTCCATTTTATCCTGAAAAACAGCCCTGCAAGATAAACTACTCTGGGAGATAGTGACTACAGGTCACCTCAGTGAGCTTCATGGCCAAGTGCAGTTAAATCTGGGTCTCCTTGGTCTTCATTCAACACTCTAACCACACCACACTTTTCCTAGTGCCAACAGGACAATGAAAACAAATAAAAGCCACTGCCTCCTGGACCAGGCTAGATTGATCATTATGCCACATAAACTCTAGAACAAGCGTGGGGAACATTTGGCCCTCCAGATATTGCTGAAGGACAATTCCAATCAGCCCCAGCAAGCATGGCCAATGGCAAGCTATGGTGGGAGTTATTTATTTTGTTTGTTTGTTTGTGACATTTATATACAGTGGTACCTTGTCGAGCGTCTGCCTCGTCGAGCGCCCGTTCCGTCGAACATCCACAGCAAACCCGGAAGTACCGGAATGGGTTACTTCCGGGTTCGCCGCTCGCAAATGTGCAGAAGCACTAAATCACGCTTCACGCATACACAGAAGCGCAAACCGCTCCATGCGCATGCACAGACGTGGCACTTTGTCCAGAGTCCTTTTCAGCCAACGACCGGGGCGGAGCTTCCAAGGAGCTGAAGGTGGTACACAGGGTTCTCTTCCTCCCCGGTTCATCCTTACAACAACCCTGTGAGGTAGGTTAGGCTAAGAAATGGTGATTGGCTCAAGGTCATAGACTCTTAGAATTGTAGAGTTGGAAGGGACCCCAAGGGCCATCTAGTCCAACGCCCTGCAATGCAGGAATCTCAGCTAGAGCATCCAATGAGCTTCATGGCTGAGTGGCAATTTGAACCTTGGTCTCCCAAGTCCTAATCCAATGGTCTAACCATTACACTACTTTAGAGCAATACCCAGTCAAACTGGAAACTATGCTCTACCAGGGGAGGGACATTCTGATCTTTACACTGAACCCTTTGTCAGTCGCCTTCCATTCAGAATAGGGTGGTTGAATCTTCCTTACAAGAGCAGGGAGCAGCAGCAACCAGAGGCAAAAAATATTTGGAAGGAAAAACAAGAACATTGCAGGTTCACACTGCACCAAGTTGTGGAACAGAGGATCGAGCATGGACAAAGGAAGAAGGATGGCTGATGGCATTCCCTCCGACATCTCTCTGATGAAAATAGGGGCATCCCGTTCCATAATGATAATTTTACTATTTATACCCCACACATCTTACTGGGTTGCCCCAGCTACTCTGGGCAGCTTCCAACATATATAAAAACATAATAAAACATTAAACATTTTTTTTAAAAAAAAAAACTTCACTAGGAAGGGCTGCCTTCAAAGGGCTTGGGAAAAGTAGGACATTCAGGGATCAAATCAGAAACTGGGCCGGCTTCTCTAAATCTGGGACTGTCCCTGGAAAATAGGGACACTTGGAGGGTCTGTGATAGTGCTGATGATATTCCGTGGCTTTCAGAACGTAGGCAATTATAAAGCTGCCACCATATATCCTTTAAGTGAGCTATATACTCCTTGCTGCCCTAGAGCTCCCATCCCCGCCTCCAGATTGTAGACAGGGGCTCTTTCCAATTGGCTGCTCAATGAAGAAGGGCAGGGCTATACTATATGCTTATACAGTACACTGATCTCAAGAGCCAAGGAGGATTCCCAAGGTCATCACGCGTCTGCGCCTTGCACCATTCGCAGCTGGAGGGGAGAAAGAAATCACAAAGGAGCTAGTATGATATTAGCCTGTTTTGCACAGACTAGGCGCCTCGTTTCCGGGCCTTGCACTACTGGGCGACAGGAAGTCTCGGAACGCCCTGAGCAAATGGAACGTCGCAATATTTAGGGACCGCTGTTCCTCCCTCCCCCGCAGCGACCCACGCACGTGACCCTCGAGAATCTGGCACGTGCTCAGAAAGAGAATTCGTATTCCGTCCCGGCCGCCTGAGTGGCCCGCAGGGCGCGCGCGCTAATCCAAAAAAAGGTCCCCTTTTTGAGGAGGCCATCCCACCCACGTGGGGACGTGCGGTTATTGGGCCGTAATAACACATTCGTTTTAACGGCAATTTTTCTCGCAAAGTATCCCCATGGCCAAAGCGATCTCTTGGCAGGCAGGCGGGTAGGTGGATGTTGAGAAAAACAGCGGTTGTAATGCGAAAGTTATTCGGAATGACTGTACCAGCTCCTTTTGCAGATGCGGGCTGTTTTTAAAAGTCCAAATAAATAACTTCCCCAAAGGATGACATCCGTGGACCTAGCGTTAGAGAGAGGAAGAGATTACATAACGTAGGGCTACATTTTTACAAAGAATATGGTGGCTGGGTTTGTCAATGGCCTTTTCTTTCGCTTTCTCCCATCCTCTATTTTGCTGAACTGTTTGTCGAGTTTTCCAATCTCCCGTTGACTGAACCTTTCACGAAATGGGTAAGCGTATCGGAGGAGGGCAAACTAAAGAAGGTTGAGGATTAATCGTGTATACTTTTCCCACCCCCTAAATCAAGAGATCCGGATTTACCTATGGAAATATTTAAGAGGCTGTTTACCTTAAATCAAGCCTTTCTCAAAACTATCAAACTTGGCTGCGTCTCAATCATCCTGTGATATACAGACGCACCTGGGGGAGTGAGTAAACGGTAACCCCATTCATTTCGGTAGGGCTTGCTTCTGAGTAGGCAGTAAGTGGCTTCCGCTGTCAACACGTGTGAAATCGAGCACTGGGGAGTGTTTCAAAGGTGGTATAGAGTTGCGATCCTGCGAGGATTTACTCGGGAGTCAGTCCCAACGAATCCAAGCCTACGAATTCTATGCACTTTATTCGGGTGCAGTTGGAAGTCCTTTTCACTGAGCTAGGGGGCGCCTTCCTCGCTCGAGATCAGGCGAAGTGCCTGTCTCACTTCCCTGCGCGGTCTGTGCCCGCTATAGAGGCTTCCCGCAACTCACCCACCCACCCTCACCCCGGACCCCGCCTTTCCAAGCGAGAAAAGGCTGCCGTTTGCAACGCGTGCCGTAATCGTTTGTCTGGCACATTTATATCTTTAGCTTGCAAGAGGATGTCACTTCCCATTCGGGAGACATTAGTCCCGCGCTGTTCCTGCCATGCCATCCGTTGCCCCTTGAGTAACCCTTGCCTTGTGCAGCGAAGGAGAGAGGAGACACAACAAGCCCTCTTCAACGAGCAATCCTTTGCAGATTTTTGTTCTTCCTTTTGGCCAGCTTAATGCTAATAACTTCGGGCAGCTTCCACTGCGGAGTTTAAACAGCTGCCAAGTTAATTAAGCTGGAAGATCCGATAACTTATCTTTATCAGTCTAGCAGAAATACATATATTTAATTTATTGGGTGTGGGGCGGCGATGAGACCCGTTCGAGGAGGGAGGACGTGTCCGGGGGTCCAGTTTGGAAAGATGCGCCGGGGAGATCCCAAAAGGGGGGCGCTGAAGTTCGCAGCCAGTAAACTGCATCCTGTGGAGGGGCAGGCTCCCGAGAGGGGAGAGAAGGGCCGGTTGGGGACGGGGGGAGAGAGAGAAAGAGATAGAGAAATAAAATGACGGGAAAGCGGGGAACCAGCTCGACGGAGGTTTCCAAGAAAAATCCTGTTGGGGAAGCAATTACAAGAAGACACACGCCTCTGACTTTTTACTCTGCGCCGGCTATAAATGCTGAATATACTCCACCACACTGGATTAAACACATCCCGGTTGCCAGCCGACATGCAATTAAAAGCCTTTTGTCCTCTTCCCCTCCAGATATTTCCCAACTTTTTTTTCTCAAGCCAAGAAGAATACCACCAGCGTGTGTGTGTGTGTGTGTGTGTGTGTGTGTGTGTGTGTGTGTGTTCCAACGTCCATTGTCATCAGTATAGCTTCTCTGCTTCCCCACCTCTTCGATGCTCTCCATTTTCTCCCCCTCCAAGTATTTCATGTTCTTTTATCTTTCTTTTTACCTGGTTTTTTAAAACAAACAAACAAACCAACAAACCCTGTAATGTCCTTTATAGCTTGATCCTTTGCTTGTATATTTATAAACAAGCCCCGTAAATCAGCAGAAGGCTGCAGCCTCCGTCTTTCCATTCCCCTCTCTTTTCTAGTGTTTATCTATTTTCCTACGCTCCGACACCCTTTGGTCCTCCCTCCCATTGCTAGCCTTCGCCAGCCCAGCTCTTGCTGGGTATTGAGATAATACGGGTATTTGCTTGCAGCCACCGTTTCTACCCAGAACCGTTGGTAAAAGTAACCTCCGCGCAAAAGAAGTTTCTTTAAAGTCCACCGATCAGGAGAAGCGAACATTGTTCTTAGAAAGCTGAACTTTGGGAAACAGAGGTTCGCCTTTACTTCATCTGAACCACATGTGGACTGGAGAAATAACAGCATGTTCACAATAAAAATAAAATCCCCATCAAAATGTAAAGTTGTTTTTATACTTCTCTTCAATGGTGTGCGAAATGGTTAGATTTGCAACTTCGCCAAAATTAATGGAAGCTTCTTTTTCACCCGTTTGGATAAACACTTTTTCCTCATCTACATTCATTCATTTTTGGTTTATATTAAATGTGTCGGGAGAATTTGCTTCCCGATTCAACTCGTTTTTTCTCGGAGTAGGTTCTCACTGTTAAGTGTATTTAGGATTGCAGTCTTTTTTTAATAAAAAAAAGGAGCATACTAAATTGGAGTATACTAAGCAATTAGCCCTCCCGCGCCCTGTCCAATTAACACTGGACATTTTAAAAAATGCTTCATTGCTCTGCGTTTTCACTTATAGGAGTACTCTCGGTGAGACTTACTCCTCAATAGGATCGGGCTATTGCGCAGGTCGGGGTGACAATCCTCAAAGGCCATTTGCTCAGAAGCAAACCCAATCGCTGCTCCGGAAAGTAAGTTTCTCCCACGATCGCCTCTCCCTAGATTCGGCGGCCCGGCTTCCCTCTCTGAGCTGGAGGGCGCGGAAGCCTGGCGGGTCAGCGATCTCAAAGGCAGACCTGCTGAGCACACTCCCTAGCCGTGAAGGCCATGATAAATCCCGGTAACGACCGGCGAGGCTAAATCTGGGGGTGGGCTTTATTTACTTTTCCTCAGCTTGGCCTGGAGGTTGGCACCGGACTCAAAAGCGCCCGGATGGGGAAAGGCGTGGGTCGCTGAGAATGGAGCCTATCGCAAGGAGCCCACTGGGAAAGAACCGCAGGGACTAGCGCCTTGCACCGCCCAAGTGCTTACTTCGGAATCCGAAAGCCAGGGAACAGAGGAACTAAATAAAAATCGACTTTCGTACGGTAGTAGCAGTGGTAGTAATACTTGCTGTTGTTGTAGCGTTTGCTACAACTACTAGGAAGCGGAGTGTCTGAATCTGAGGGCATAGCTGCCAAGTTTTCCCTTTTCTCACGAGGAAGAAGCCTATTCAGCATAAGGGAATTTCCCTTTAAAAAGGGGAGAACTTGGCAGCTATGATCTGAGGGTGATAATTATATGTGCGCAAAAGAGTGTTAGAAAAGTATAATGTGTTGTTATTCTATGTCGAGAAGACAGCCCCTGTGACAGACAAAGAGGCCTTCGGCTGAAGCAAGGGAGAGCCATTTAAACTGCCCATAGCTGCCAAGTTTTCCCTTTTCTCGCGAGGAAGCCAATTCAGCATAAGGGAAAATCCCTTTTAAAAAGGGATAACTTGGCAGCTATGAAACTGCCGGATACCTGGCAAAGGTGAAGGAAGAGGATGAAGAAGGACCAGGGGCAGGAAAGCGCAGGCGCGTGCATAGGCGCATCCTTGGTCAGGCGCAAATAGTGAAGGCTGCAGCCTGGAGCTTGGAGTCAGCTGTGTTGAGCTCGATGGGATTTACTAATAGTAAGACTGATGCGCACAAAGCTGTTTGCGCTGAAGTTCTAGGCGGTCCAGACCTGGGATAGGCAAACTAAGGCCCAGGGGCCGGATCCGGCCCAGTCGCCTCCTAAATCCGGCCAGCGGAGGGTCTGAGAATCAGCCTGTTTTTACATGAGTAGAATGTGTGCTTTTATTTAAAATGCACCTCTGGGTTATTTGTGGGGCATAGGAATTCGTTCATTTCCCCCCCCCTCAAAATATAATCCGGCCCCCCACAAGGTCTGAGGGACAGTGGACTGGACCCCTGCAAGGCCAGACAAGCAGCATCCCGCAAAGACCTAGCCGCCCTACCAAGCGCCTGCTTATTCCGAAGGGAGGTGTCCCGCTCAACCGGACTCGCTCTGAAATAGGTTTGCTTCGCCCACTCGGGAATAAGTCCCCATTGAACCGAGTGGGCACTGGCTCTGTCTGGATATCGCTGAGAGAGAAGTGGAGGAAGCTTTTTAGGCAACATATAGCACATTTTTGCTGGTGGGTCGGAGAGAGAAAAACTTTTATTTCTGTTCCAAGTGGCATTTGAAGCCGGTTTAAGGCAGCTGAGAGCCGGACCTTTCCAAATGTCAAGCCGGATTGAATCTTGATTCCTGCCTGCCCCCAACTGCTTGAACCTTAGGAGGGGCTCGGAGGAGAATATCCCCTTTTGGGTGCGGGCTCATTGTCTGAAGGCCCCTCACTTTCCTCAGAGGATAAACGTAGGATCTCCCTTTCCCCTCTGCGCCTTCCTCTGTCAGTGGGGCCGCTTCTGTAGCAGGAGGAGCCCATCCTTCCCCCCCCCCCCCGCGCGCCTTGCGCATCCCTCTGGGCTCCGAAAGTTCTGGTGGAATCCGATGCTACCCAAAGGGCTGATCGTGTCTTCAGACTTTGGGGGACTCATGGGTGAGCGCGGGTGGCTGGGGAGTCTCGTTGGAGGGAGCGGGGGGGAAGGTGAAGAGGGCGAGTCCGGGATTGCACGTGTGTGCAATTCCTTGGAGAAACTGTTTCGCTGTGAGCCGTCGTCACTGTTTTCTCTTATTCTAGGCATAGGCAAAGTCCGGCCCTCCAGATGTTTGGGACTACAATTCCCATCATCCCAGACCACTGGTCCTGTTAGCTAGGGATGTTGGGAGTTGTAGTCCCAAAACATCTGGAGGGCCGGAGTTTGCCTATGCCTGTCCTATTCTATATTCTGCGAGGCGCGCATCACCCTGTGGCTCGACGGCCTGTAAACGCTGGGGGCTCGCTGCCAGTCCGTGTTGTAGACAATACAGGCTCTGGATAAAGCAGCCTCTGCTGTTCATTGTCTCTGATGCGCCTTCGTTTGGTGCAGGGGTGCAAACTTGAATAATATATTGGGGTGCCTTGGAAGCCCCTCCCCACATAATGGATCACATGACGGGGCGCACTCACACCATTTGAATGGCAATGGCCATCAATTGGGGGAGGGGGCTCGGCCCCCTCCAATATTTTATTGGGGGGGCGGGCTAAGGGACCTCTGCTCCTAGGTGTTGGCTCCTATGGTTTGGTGGTTTCCCTCTCCAAGCGACCATAAGCAACGCGTTCTGCTGAGATGGAAACACACAGGCGCGCGCTCCTGGCAGGGCTAAGGAAGGTGTGTAGGAGAAATGAGGTTTCTGGCTCAGACTCGCTCCGTGGCCTTAAACAAGCCGCTATCTCTCAGGTTTCCCAGCTGCAGTTCGAAGAAGTGGGGTGGGGACACTAGTCTACCTCGTTCTCGCGGGATTGTCGCAAATCTTTGTGGAAATGCTTCGAACGTTGCACAGAACTCGGCTCTTTATAAATGCTAAGGATTCAATACGTGGAGGTGGGAGGACACCGGTGTAATGGCGCCGTGCCATTTATTTTACTGTTTCCAGAATATAGATGGCCCTGCTGCTGCGAAATGCTGGATATGAGTTGGTTTGGTGGTGGCGGTGGGTTGCCTCGCTGCAGGGATGGGGAAGATGTTCTTCCGCTAAGTTTTTTGGGGGGTTTTGGACTCTAACTCCCATCAGCCCCAGGCAGCCAGGCGGGCTGAAATCCAACAGCATCTTCTAGAGTAGACGCTTTTGCTAGCTGGACCCAGTGGCCTGACTCAGTGTATAAGGCGGCCCTATTCCTGCACTGGCGTTTTATTTAATTACAAATACTGAGGTACAGAACAACCGCAAAAATGCAAGGCAAAAACCAGGCCTGATGCAGCCTCTCTGCGATTCTCAGTGGTCCACTCTGTACAGGTTCTGTACCGACTACCGAGGACCAAAACTGGGGGGGCGGGGGCTATTCATTCAGGGAACTGAATGAACCCCACCCATCACACCTTCATCTGACACCAAATCCTTCTCTCCTGCGTCCCCTAACTCCTCCTCCTCCTCCCTGTTATGTGGATGCGTGCGGGCTGTGACTAGTCAGCTGTGGGTGGGGATGGGGCTGCAATCTGCCCATGTTCAGCGACACCCTCGCCTTCATGTAGTAAATAGCACCGCTGTCCTGCTAAACTATTTAAAAATGCGTTTCCCAAACTGCTTTATTATCTGGTCCTATCTGATCAGTCACTAGCCTTATCCCAGTGAGTAGTTCAGGGTCGTGGATTCGAGCCTCACGTTTGGCAAAATATTCCTGCATTGCGGGCTGTTGTAGTACATGATGACCCTCGTGGTCCATTATTTGACAATTATTTGATTCTATTATTCATGCCCACACCGGAGCAAATTAAATGCCTCATTCCCCTTCATGGGGGAGGTCATGCCGTTCTCTCTCCCCCCCCCCCCAACAAGCTTGGAGATCGGGCCGGCGCTTCTCACTTGGGGGCAAGGCACGGTTCCTCCGCCGCCGCCTCTGTTAGAGGCAGTATGCTGGGGAGGATCACAAGCGGAGAGGAGCATCTGGTTGGCCACTGTGAGAACAGGGCGCTGGACTAGATGGACCTCTCCTGACCCAGCAATCTTTTGACATTACGTGAACGTGTAGTTCCTCAAACCGGATTCCCAGGTAGCCTGCGAGGGAGAGAGAGAGAGAGAGAGAGAGACCACGCCGAGAGGCAACTCCTAGTACCGAATCGAGGGCTGGGGATGAGGATCCGGGAGAGATTGTCCCTGTGTCTGCCTTGAGTGGGTGGGTTGAAGCCAGGATCCAAGCCCCGACCTCCACCCGAGAAGGCCCGAGGGGCAAACCTCGCTCA
The DNA here is from genome assembly GCF_963506605.1 of Zootoca vivipara. Lineage (NCBI taxonomy): Eukaryota > Metazoa > Chordata > Lepidosauria > Squamata > Lacertidae > Zootoca > Zootoca vivipara. The sequence continues at coordinate 23,641,518 of NC_083277.1, read as the reverse complement.
CCGCCAGCCGCGCGCAGGAGCCTCCTCGGCCGCGCGCGGAGGCGCTTCTGGGGCCGCCAGGTCCCGTTGGAAAGCGGCGGTTCCACGCTCCAGTCGGAGATCAGGAAAGCGGATCAGCCACCGCAAGCCAGGCCGGAAAAACGGAGCCTGCCTTGGCTGCTTCCCACGCTGTCCTGCTGCCGGAGCCGCCAGCAGAGTGCTGAAAAATAACGTGGTGCGCGTTTAGAGAACAGAAGAAAGCGCGGCGTGGCACTATACCGTCTCATTTTGCGGGCCGAGGCCTGGCCAGCTCTTCCGAGGAATGCTTTGCGCGGTGCAGTTACCGGCGGCGCCACCAGACGCCAGCGCAAGTCGAGAGGAAGAGGAAACTGCTCCCCTACCCGAGATCGCGGGCGCGAAGAGAGCAGATCGCCCCACGGACGCGGGTGGGCAGGGATTGCGCGGTGCGTGTGCTCCGACAGCAGGGCGCAGGCGGATCTCCTGCGCGCGATCCTCTCCTAGGAGAAGTTTTCTAGCTGGATAAATGGTGGTGTACTCGGGATATTGATTAGAGACGGCTGCGCGTTACTGAGCGGGATAGGGGGGAAAGAGAGAGTGTTTCTATCTGAACCCTGTTGAATAAAAGTCTGGAGCTAATGCAAAAGGAATCGATCCTAGCCAAGTAGAAACCCAGAAGGAATGGAGAAAGTGTAGGAAGGAAGGGAAGGAAGGAAGGACAGAGGCTGACCAGGAATACGAGAGAAAGAAACGAAAAATTAAGCAAAAGACGGAGAGAGGCGGAGGAGGAGGGATGCTGCTGCAGACCAGGAAAGTGGTGGAAAGAAAAGAGGGAACAGAGAAGAAAAAGAACGGTGCCTGGAAATGGTGGGGAGAAGAGACTCTCGAGCCTGGGAGGGAAGTGAGCGCCGAGGAGAAGGGAGGCTTTGGGGAGGGCTGGGGGTGGATTTAGCGCCGGTGACCCGGCACAGCAGTCGCGCCTCGCCTCGCCGTCTCCGCCGCCCGCTTCCCTCCTGCCTCAAATCATCTCGTTTACAGAAAATATTTGTTTGCACTATTAGTTGGTACTGGAGTTAATTACTCAACGTGTTAGCGTGGAGTAAGACGGATAAAAGTACGCGCCGTGTTTATTGTGTGGGTGAGCTGTTGAGCGGTGCTTGAATAAGCTGCAATTAGGGTTAGATAGAGATTAATTAACATGTGAGTGGCAAGGTGTAAAAGAGTTCCCAACCCCTCCACTCGGTAGAATCGGCGGGCGAAGTTAAAGGCAGGCGGAGAGAGAGAGAGAGAGAAGTTTGGGTGGCTAATTAAATCCTTTGGCCGAAGCCAAGGAGGTGCTTTGGCAGCCAAAAGTTGGTGCTGGGGCTTTTCGAATTCTAAGCTTCGTTGCAGGGGAGCGGGTGGCTAAAGCGGAGGTCCCAGGTGGGGCGCCCAGGGGCCCAGGCCGGAACAGGTTTGGGAAATGGCTAAAGAGGCGGGTGGGAGAGACAGAGAACGAGCTAACCACGCTAGTGTAGTTGATGATCGTCCTCATTGTTTCCGTGAATCGCTTTGTCACATATTTTACATAAACTTGCAAACCGCCTTGGGTGCCTTAGCAGAAAGGCGGCATGCAAATGCAAAGAACAAATAAATATCCAGAGATGAGGCTGCGGTTAGGTGAGCAAATGAACGGAGGCGAAGACACTGGTCGCTATGACTCCCTTCTCCTTCCACTGGGAGAGGCTCCTTCCGAATACCAGTTTGTCTGTGGGGAGAGCGCTCCTGTGCTCAGGCCCTGCTTTCAGGTCTTCCATGGGTTGGCCAACTGTGAGAAGACGACGCTGGACTAGATGGGTCGCTGGCCTGATCCGGCAGGGATCTTCTTCCGTGAATACGCCCATACTACGGAGAGAAGTACTGAGACTGTCATATTCGCTTTCTCGCTCGCACAAGCACACACACTCCAAGTTGACGGCGGAAAGCAATAGTACAGCACAGCTCTATGCAGATTTATTACTTAAATACCATTAGACTTCCCGTTGCAATCCTACAGGTGTCTACTAGGGTTGCCTTTTGTCCTCTTTTTTTCCAGGACACGTCCTCTTTTTTTATGGGTATGTAAAATGAGAGTCGTCATAGCAATCCAGTTAGAAGTCCGCAAATGTGTCCTCTATCTTTGCTATTCAAAGCGGAGCTTACTGCCAGATCACTATGTCGAGGGCCCCTCAGAAGATTTCAGCCGTGGTCTCTTCGCTGGCAATCCCAAACTCCGCATCAGGGGTCGTGCTATTTCCTAATATGATGACCTCGCTTGGTCTGGTGGTTTTCGTGAAAAGTGAGCTCGCATCCACCCGTTTCTACGAATCTAGACAGCGAACAGCTTACACTAGCGACCAGACGCGTTGCTGCCTTGCGGTTTCGAAAATAATATAATATAAAATGAAATGAAATAAAATAAAATTAAAAGATAAAATAAAGAGGCGCCCTTACGCCTCTGTCTTCATCCAGGACACATGCCATTGGAACTAAGCTCCAATTTTCCATTGATCTTCTGTAAATTTGTGTGTTTGTGTGTGTGTTTAATATATTCCTCTTCCTACCGTATGTTTCCGGGGAGTTCTAGATTTTGCACCCCGATCGCAGTACACTTCTCTGGAAGCAGGTCTTCTGGATTTATCCGGCTTCCTCCCAAGGAAGAGGCCTACACTTTTGTCTCTCTAGCGCGCGCGTGGTGCGGTCCGTTTGCAGCCGCTTAGCTTTGGAAGGACCGCAGGCATGTTTCTCCCCCTTGACCCAGCGCGTTGTTCATGAGGACTAGAAACGTGAAAGCGCAACGAGGGGCCACGCGGCAAAGCGCTCCCACGTGTCCGAGAAGAACACGAATTCAGGAGAACAAGGGGAATGGGGGAGTGATCCTTTGGCTGACCCAAGTCCAACGAAAGCAGTACTTTCCCAACGACAGCAGTACTTTCCCCTCTCCCTAACATAATTGCGTCCATCATTTCCTTTGATATAGCTGCTGGAGTGCGGGGGGGGGGGAGAGAGAGAGAAGAGAGGGAACGTGTAAACGGAGAGGCGAAACGGAGCGGGAGAAAGCAGTCCTGGATAGATTGCGCTCTGCCTTTTATCTCTCCGGCAAGAGCGCTTCTTAGAAGGAGGCCAGGTCTGCGGGACAAAAACGCTGTGTGAAAAAGCGCTGCCTTTCCCCCGCTCCCTCCAACTTGTCTGACCCTCATTTCCCCCCCTCCCTCCCCACTTTTATCCCCGCGGCCTCCACCCACCCACCCGCCATCATCAGCTCGGCCAGTTGGGTCATGTGCTCGGGGACTCATTGAGAAGGGCTTGTTGTGCTTCGCAGGTGAAAACAGCGGGTCTGAAAACAGAACCCCACCCTCCACCCCAAAAAACCCCATCCCACACCGCAAAGAAGGGAGGCGGCTGAGCTCTGGCGCTCTCTCTCTCTGGGGCCTTTTGTTAGCACCACACAAAAAGCAGGATTCCTCCCAAGTTGGGGTAGTGGGTTTTGTTTTAAAGAACTGCAGAGAGAGAGAGATGCTTTTCATGCTTTGCTTTACCTACTCTGCAAACCCCTCTTCTCATCCTTCCCCCTCCCTCCCTCCCTCCCTCTCGCCCCCCTTCCCAATAATCCTTCTCTTTATTTTAGAAACACAAAATCAGGTGCCACGCAGCGCTATAGTGTCTCTCCTATTCAAGGAGCCTCGAGGCAGGCTCTCCATCGCTTGGGAGCTCGGCCAGAGCAGCAGCCGGAGCTGACCTCAGAAACCAGGTGGGAAATGGACAAAATCTCTCTCTCCCTCTCTTACCAAACACACACGCACCCACTGAACACACACACACACAGCGTATTAGGCAAGCTCCGGACACCTGGAGGTCGGATTCCGGAGTTGCTTGAGACTCTCCACCACCGCCCCAAATTCTCTTCGTCCTTTGATCCTTGCAAACTCCATGACAGAAACTTAAATTGCCATCGTGATTTGTTTAAAATCTCAGTGTAAAAGGCGGGAAATAAACCAATTAACAACAACAATCAGTAAAGGGAGGTGGAGAAAAACAGAATTCACTCCGCTTCGTTTCTACAAAAACAGAAAGGGGATTTTGTCCCTATATCTATCTATCTATCTATCTATCTATCTATCTATCTATCTATCTATCTATCTAATCTCACAAGTGAACGATTTCTGTTTGTTTGTGAATTGGTTTGTTTGCTTGTTTGTTTATCTGAATGGCTATATTCGGCTTTTGGCAGTAGCCCGGCGGCCGGTCTAGGGAATCTGAGCGCCAGCTGCATTCAACTAAGTTTTAATTCGCATTAAAGCCGCCAGGACCTCATTAATAGACCCGCTATTCATCGGATGCGCGTTCTTGCGGCGGGGGGGGGGGAGAGGTGGGCTGATCTTTCATAAATTGTCACTTGATCTTCCCGACTCGCTTTTGCAAGGGATCTGATTGTGGACGGATTGCCTAAATTGGAGCCGGGGTGGGGGAGGGGGGTGGCGGGATGAGAGAGAGAGGGAGCTGAATCATCATTTTAAAAATTCCTCTTCTCTCTCTCCCTGCCCAACTCCCCACCCCGCGCGAACACTTTTGTTAAATTAAATACAACTCTGCTTTATCGGGGTGGCTTTTCTAACTGCACGCTTGCGTTGCACCCAACTTGCGAATCTCACTTCCCTTTCTTAATTTGCCACATGCAAAACGACTCCTCTCTCTCTCTCCATCTCCCTTTCTCTCTCCTTTGGCAAGTTACTCCCCCTCCCCAAATCTCCTATCCCTCCTTCCCGCTTGGAAGGGTCTCTCTCTCTCTCTCTCTCTCTCTCTCTCTCTCTCTCTCTCTCTCTCTCTCTCTCTCTCTCTCTCTCTCTCTCTCTCTCTCTCTCTCTCTCTCTCTCTCTCTCTCTAGGAAAACCAAGGGTGTGCCTTAAATTGGAGGAGGGGGATCCATTTCTCATCCTCCTTCCTCACCCACCCCCTCCTCTTTCAGTCCAGACCTTTGCTGAACGTTTGGCTGGGAAAAGAAATTCTCTTCCCCCCCCCCCCCGGTGGCCCAAATCCCATGTCATTCTGCTCCAAGTGACTTCATGTGATGTCAGCTTTAAATGTAAGAGACAGCGATCTGACGCTCGCGAAGATGCTGGCTATCCAAATCTGACAGCGCGGCCGCACCGCGGTGCTTGGATGCGTCTCCTCGGCGGCGTCGGGCAAAGGGGGGAAAAGGTAACTCATCCCAGGCCAGGCTGCCCACCTCTTTCCTCCTCCTCCCCCCCTCTCTCGCCCCCCCCCCTAGTGGGACCCGAAAGAAAGATCCGCAGGGGCTGGGGCTGCGCTTGGGGTTTTCTCTGCCCCCCTCCCAGCCTCCCTGCCTGCCTACTCTCCTCCCTCGCCGCTCTTCTCAAATGCAGGCCCACTCCGCAAGGGACGGGGAGTTTGCCTGTTACTTTCTCTCGCTCTCTTTCTTCCTTGCCTCCTCGCTTAATGAGCAGCAATCTGGTCTCCCCGCGCGCAGTTGTTCTTGTGTTCATTTGAATGTAAATGGGGGAGGAGATGCTGGGGGGGGGGTGAATGAGAGAGAGAGGGAGAGAGGTGCTTATTAAATTGATTTGTCTCCTGGCTTTTCTGGAATGCTGAGCTGGAGGAGGAACTCGGCAGAAACTGTGATTTGACGCGCGCCTTCTTCCCCCCCTTTTCCCTCCTTTTTAAAAACAACAACAACAAAATTTTAATTGTTATCATTATATTTAGATCTATTTTATGGGCGAGATCCGGCTGCTCATCTCCAGTTCGGGTCTCCTTCCCTTCCCCTCCCGAGATGGCCTCCTCGGCTCCGCTGGAGGCGGTCATGCCTCCCGCCTGCGTCCGCAACGGCGCGGCCAACCCGGCCAAGACGCTCGCCTTCTCCATAGAGAGAATCATGGCCAAGAGCTCGGAACCGCACCAGCCGCAACAGCAGCACCACAAATCCGCCGCCGTCGCCGCCGCCTTCGAGGCGCGGCGCAGCGAGTCTCCGGGCAAGAAGCTGCTGAGCCTCTGCTCGCCCATCCCGTGCGTGATCGCGCCCATGCAGCCTCTGCCCGGGTACGAGGCGCCCTCGCCCAAGGCGCTGCTCAACTACTCCGAGCTGTGGAAAAGTAGCTTGAGAAACTGCGGCTCGGCTCTGGCGGGCGGCGCAGCTTCGACGGCCGGCGGCTTCTGCAAAGGCGGCTGCGGCATGTGCTGCAAGGGGGACCTCCACCATCACTACCACCATCACCACCACCACAACAGCAGCAGCAGCAGCACCCTGGGCCAGGCCTCCTTGCCCGCCACGACCCGCGTGATCAAGCCGCAGGTGATCAACCAGGCGCTGGCCATGCCGGCCAACGGATCTAGCCTCTACTACTTCAACTACCTGGATTCCTCGCCGTACCACCCGTCGGAGATCCTCCACGGGCAGCTCTTCACTTCCAGCCTGCTCCATTCCCAAAGCTCCGCCGCCGCCGCCGCCCTCTCGGCTCACCAGAAACTCTTCCTGTTGGATAATGCCAAGCTGGCTTCCTTGGCCCCGTCGGAGAAGTTCCCCAACGCGCAATACCCGCACAAGGAGCGCCTCCCCGGGCAGCTAGACCAAGTGATGAAGGAGAACACGGGCCTGGCCGGGGAAAGGAACGGCGCCAAGGGACATCACCACGGCAAACCGGGCGTCGGTAGCGGCGTCGCAGGCGCTGGAGGGGGCGGCGCAGCCGACGGGAAGCCCAAGAACTTTACCTGTGAGGTGTGCGGCAAGGTATGCAGAAGCAGGGTGCTCGCGCTAGGGGGCGCACTCTTAGCTCTAGAACCCGTGGGGACAGCCAGGACAGGGCTGCGCGCGCCCGGGAGGGAGCCCTCATTCCTAGAACGCCCGGGAGGTAGAACGCCCGGGAGGGAGCCCTCATTCCTAGAACGCTTCTCTCAGCTCACTCTAAAAATAATGTTTTTCTTTTAAAAAGTTCAGCGCATTTTAATAATCTTGAAAGGGAGGGGTTAGCTCCTTCCCAATTGCTTCATGCCTCCCAGACACTTCATGATCACCATTACAGAACTAGGCTACTGTGATTAAGTTTACCAAAGCCACGGGGGGTGGGGGTCCGGTAAATCTGTGGCAGAGCTGAGAACGGAAACGGGTCTCCTGGTTCATAGCGGATGTACGATGTGTAGAAACCACCTGCGGAAGAGAGCCATAATGTCGCTATGGTGCCCGGTCACTGGTGCACCTGGCGCGGCTTAAAAATAGCACAAAATGAAATGCTCAAGAGTTTTACAGATTTTGGGTACGTGTGTTTGCGCGGTGGCGCCGAGGCTGAGCGGTAGGTAGTCAGGATCGAATGGGTTCACCCAGGCAGCCGCAGAACTATAGTTTAACCAAGGGTCGTCTAAACTGTGTGTGTGTGTTTGTAGAGAGAGATATTCAGAACGAAAGCCTTTCTCCTCGTCCCCTTTGGATCCATGTTTTCGCCACTCCGGATGAAGGGCGACAAGGCGAGGAGGCGGCGCGCGGGAAAGCTCTCCTGCGGCTGACAAAAGTTGCTTGTGCTTTGTGTTCCCTCGTAGGTGTTCAACGCCCATTATAACCTCACCCGCCACATGCCGGTGCACACGGGAGCCCGGCCCTTCGTGTGCAAAGTCTGCGGCAAGGGCTTCCGCCAAGCCAGCACTCTCTGCAGACACAAAATCATCCACACGCAGGTACGGGGGCAGGGGGAAGACCTGAGGGTCAGTTCTGTCTGTTTATGCGCTCGGCACCAAAATAAAATTTATTATTATTATTATTATTATTATTATTATTATTATTATTTTAAAAAACACCACTCGCGATTCTTTCTCTCTCTTAAAATGTCCTTTCCCCGGCCCAACAGGAAAAACCCCACAAGTGCAACCAGTGCGGGAAAGCGTTCAACAGAAGTTCCACGTTAAACACTCACATTAGGATCCACGCTGGCTACAAACCTTTTGTGTGTGAATTTTGTGGCAAAGGATTTCATCAAAAAGGTATCTGGGATAAAAGCGGTGGCTTTTGTTTCTGGCTTTTCTGTTGGTGGCGGGGGTGGGGAGAGAAGTTGTGTGTGTGTGTGAAAATTATTAATGATTGTTAAAAATAAATGATAAAAAAGAGGAATAGAAGGCTACTTTTGCGGAGGAGGAACCTGGTTTCGTTATTATATTCGAAGTATAATGTTATTTCGAATTAAGGAGGAAAATATTTCTTTTTATTTGGAAGCACAATTTGGAAACGACACGTGTGATGGTGGATAGACGAAATATAAGAATTACCCGCCGGTTTCAAGGCGTCTGGTCAATTTATGCTCCCCGCGGAGCATGAGGCTCCAGACAGAACGTTGCAAAGGTTCCAAACAGAAAGTTGTGAAGGTTCCAAGTGGAATTTTGCGGTTCTCTCGCGTTCCAAAAAAAGAAAAGAAAAAAAGTAGCCGCCGTATTTACCGTATTTAGAGGCTGCTGCCTGCTCCTTAAACGTCCTTAGGGGACTTTGCCCTGGGGCTGCCACGAAAGACTAGCTCAAACCCGTCACTTGTTATTAACAGCGATTAAAATGAATTCAGACCACTTAGGGCGCGATCCAGCCGAAACGAAAGCACTTTAAACGAAAACTCGCGTTGATTTCTAACCGGAGAGCTCTCTTCACGGTCTACCTTTGGAAATCCACGGCGGTTTAAAGCGCTTAACTTGGGCTGGGCAGGTGGGCCTTTTGCCCTTGAGGTGGGGGACGGGGCGGTATTTTCTCAAAACGGGGAAATAAAGTTTTCGGAAGAGCCTGGGCCGATTCTCCCCTGCCTGGATTCAGGCTAGAAAATTCCAACTTTAAATTAGAATCGGCCTTCTACCCCCTTACCCTCTTTTTTTTTGTGGTGCTGGTGTTTCCTAATCCAGGTTCTCCCATTTGCTCCGGGTCAGGACGCTGACCCTGCCTCTAATTTTTTAATTCGTCCGTTGCATGCGGCTCTGCCTTGACGGAGACTGAGTTTGACAACTTCTTGACTGTCCCTTGCAGGACGCTTCTTAATGAAGCCCCGCCGCAGAAACTCTTGTTGCTCCAGTGAGGGGGGGGGATGTGTGTATCTGGCGAGGGAGCGAGCAAGTGTGTGTGTGTGTGTGTGTCTGGCCTGCCTGCGCGTTGATGGCAGGGAACGATCCCCCTTTGAAACTAACGTATTCCCCTCCCCATTCCCCTTCTTCTTTTCTTCTCCTCCTCCTCTCTCGAACAGGGAATTATAAAAACCACAAGCTGACCCACAGCGGCGAGAAGCAGTACAAGTGCACCATCTGCAACAAAGCTTTCCACCAGATCTACAACCTGACCTTCCACATGCACACGCACAACGACAAGAAGCCTTTCACCTGCGGCACCTGCGGCAAGGGCTTCTGCAGGAACTTTGATTTGAAGAAGCACGTGAGGAAACTGCACGACACAGCCGCAGCCGCCGCCGCCGCCGCAGCCGCGCCTTGCGGGAAAGAACTTCCTAGGACCGTGCAAAGCTAAAACACACCCACACCCACAAAACAACAACAACAATAAGGCAGAAGCGAGGCGAGCCTGTTCAGCGAAGCAAGAGACGTCTTTGCACGATGGTCAAAGCGACGCGTTCAGAGACTTCCAAAGATTTCTATGGGCCCTTTACAGATAGAAAAAAGGCTTGGGGAGGGGGAGAAGCCCTTCGGATCCGTCCCCCCCTCCCACTCTCACACACAAACACAAGCTGAAGAGAGACAATCACTTTTGGCGTGTCTCTCTCTCTATATATTTACACATTTACACACAAATATATAGACACGCCAAAAGGAAGAAACTTATTTAAAATTCCGTTGCTGCTGCGGATTGAATTACGGGAATAGTGGCGGACCTTTGATTGGACTGAAGGCAACATTTCTTCGGGGGCCTGGCAGGACTGTAAGATATATATAAATAAAACAATAAAATAAAATAGGCCCGGCCAATCATTCTATATATGTGTATATATATATATAAATATATAAATATATATGACTGAAAATTTTAAATTTTAATGTACACCAAAATAACCAAGGAATCTATCAGCTATGAGGCAATAAAATGTCGCTTAATAGGAGTCTTATTTCCAGCTCCCCCAAACACATTTTTTAAAAACAAAAAACAGAAATAAACTCAATTCCGGTCTATTATTAACACTATCGTTATCGTTATTATTTGTGTGTGAAGTTGGGGAAGAATCAGGCCACCACTTTGACAACCCCCGTTGAAATGGGGCGATTTTCCCGTTCCATTTCAATGCGGAGCTGGGAAGTTTCGGCCTGGGTTCATCAACTTTTGCTGGGCTCTGGAGTTGTTGCTACTCCGGGAAAGTGGCGTGAATTCGATTCCCACGTGCAAGCCAGACTTCCACGCCTGTTCTGGAGCGGAGGGGAACAGAACAAGCGAATGGGATTTGGAAAGTCTGCTTGCTTCCTTATGGACACGCGTGTGGCAAACATGTGGAATGACTCTAATCCCCAGGACCGTTTTTTAAAACTTTATTATTATTATTTTTTAAAAGGATTGGGCGTCTAGTCTCGAGTTCCACCAGGTCTGCTTATTGAAACGGGATCTACATCCTACGCGGGGCTTAGGATCGCCGTTTCAATAAGCAAAAGACAACCACGAGAAATCCACATCCGGCCTAAGAGAGAAGGTAAAGGAGAAAGGCGTTTCTTTGCTTAAACGAGCCTTCCGTCGGTTTTTTTGTGTTGCTTTTTGTTACAAGTAGGTAGCCGTGTTAGTCTGCCGCAGTCGAAACAAAATATATATAAAAAAATCCTTCCAGTAGCACCTTAGAGACCAACTAAGTTTGTCACTGGTATGAGCTTTCGTGTGCATACACACTTCTTCAGATTCTTCTGTTTCAGTGTATCTGAAGAAGTGTGCATGCACACGAAAGCTCGTATACCAATGACAAACTTAGTTGGTCTCTAAGGTGCTACTGGAAGGGATTTTTTTTATTTCCTTTTTTGTTGTTGCTGGTTTACCATTCCTCCCCAAAAGTAAGGGACTCTCAGACACAATAAAGGTGGGGGAATCCACATTGCACCGAGCAAGCTATTCCAGATATATCTTTTCGTTTATTTGTTAGTCCAGGAGCGTTTGCGCAAGGCGCGCGTCTCTGGAGAGGCTCCGGAGTTCGCAGCGCCTGTTTGCGCCTTCTCGTTCCACTGCGAAGCGCAGCCTGTGCAGGTTATGCTGGGGGCGCGGGGAAGGGGAGAGGAAAAAAAATCCCGCCCGGTTCTTTTTATGTTATTTTATTCGTTTTAAAGGAAAAAGGAAGGAAGGGATTCTGGGAACAGACAAACAAAACAATATATTGAGGCAGACGACCGACGGTAACAAACAAGCGCAAACTCAGGGGCCCTCCCTCTCCCCCCTCGCGCGCAACCAGGCGTCTGCCACTAACAACACCCACACCGCCAGTTCCTTCGAGGGTTTTTTTTTTTGTGTGTGTGTGTTCTGTTTTTGGTTTCTCTCCTCCCTCCACAACTAAGAGATGGGGGGCGGGGGGGGAGAGAAAGAGATCAGCTTCCGATCTCGATGGCTCCTTTCCATCCCTAGAGGGGGGGAGGAGAAAGACAAAATTAGATGCCGATGATTCCTTTAAAAAGTGTCGACATTAGAAGTTTAGGCTGTACCTCTTTCAGCTGTAAACCTGCCACTTTTATCCTCTCTCTCTGTGTGTGTGTGTGTGTGTGTTCCATCACTTGAGACGTTTAAAAGTTATTTCCTGAATGACTATCCTTGTGTCTTTTTATACTGTTGTTATTACAATTATTATTTTGTAAAAATCCCCCCCCCCCAAATGCTGGTGAAACGATCTCACGCTTGCTTTCTGAGTAATGACCCAAATTAAGAGGGAAAGCACACAGACCCTTCAAACCGCATTACATTAATCGTGTAATCATCCACAGCAGGCCCCAGAACCCCTTTTAAAAAATAAATCGGAATATGGATAATCAAGGGCCTGGATTAAGGAGCACTCTAGCTCAGCCTCCCCTCCCCGGCCTTCTAATGTGGCAATATCAATTCTGCCCACAATATTATTACGGCGGAGCCAAGGAAATCCTGCGAGCCCGCCCATGTGCGTGCTGCTCAGTCCAAGCTTGCCAATGAAAGGGAGAATTAAGCAGGACCTTGCCATCGTCTGGGGACAGCTTCGTCGGGAGTTCACCTTTCCGCTGGTTAATTGAGTGGTTAAATGCTGAAAAGCGAGCAAGTTTCGCAGAGCTCCCAGCCGACAAGTCCACCTCAGTTATTTTATTTATTTATTTATTTATTTATTTATTTATTTATTTATTTATTTATTTATTTATTTATTTATTTATTCATACCCCGCCCATCTGGCTGGGTTTCCCCAGCCACTCTGGGAGGCTTACAACAAAATATTAAAATACAATGGTTATTCCTAATGCAGGCCTTGCATGACTCTCCTTAAGTTCTAGTTATAGGTAGGTAGCCGTGTTGGTCTGCTGTAGTCGAAACAAAATAAAAAAATTCCTTCCAGTAGCACCTTAGAGACCAACTAAGTTTTTCATTGGTATGAGCTTTCGTGTGCATGCATGCACACTTCTTCTCCTTAAGTTGTTTCGTACATTCAGGGCAGGAAGGTGACAAGCTTATTTCAGATAATCTATACCAGCGTCCCTATAATTCCCCAGGTATTGAAGATGAGCGGTGAAGGGTGAACCCTCGCTGTTGAAAATAAAACCCCATGAGTGGTCGTGAAATTTCTTTAAGCCTCCCAAACTCCTATGCACACTTACCTAGAAATTGCACCGGAGGCGGCTGACTTCTGAGCACACACCGACAGGAATGCGCTGTCAGGAAATGATGCCCACACAGATCAAAGTAAAATAGCAGTGTCGATATTTACACGGCAATCCTATACATGCCTACTCAGGAGCAAGTCCCCTTGAGTTCAACAGGGCTTTACTTTAAGTGGGTATAGTACCACAGCCTCGATCAGGAAACAGGGTTTTTCCCCTCCACCAGACCTTGGGCTAATGCCTACATTTTGAACATAGGAAGCACTACAATAAGACAAAATGGTCGTTCATGTTTTCTTTCCGTCAGCTTTCCTATCCTCATTCCCCGCAGTCCCAGTATCAGCTTGTTCTGAACCAAGCTTTCACCTTAATTTGCCTTTTGCAGGCAACCAAGCCCAAGCTCTTCATACAGCCCAAAATAACACCCTAGCAAGGGGGAGGACGGATGGGGGGGAGGAGGAATTGTTCCTGCCAAGTTTTTCCAATCATTTGTTTTTCCTGCTGGGTTTGGGGAAAGTTCTGCCGCAGCAGAACATGCTGCCATTAATGTGACCTAATGCTGGTGTGAAACTATATGGCTGACAGTCAATGTGCTCTGTGTACTACTTGGATTTGGTAAGCCTATATCATTTTCTGATTAAAATATTAAAATGGCCAGCCAGCAGAACTTTCCAAAGCACCAGCTTTAGGAATACCCCCTTGCCGCTTTATCAGCCAAGTGGAATTTTTGTGTTAAGAGGTGGAATCCAAGTTGCCTTGTACTTGACAGTCTGTATTCCCTGGGAGAGGTCTTCCCTAGTTCTTCTTAACAGAGTTTTTAATGGCAGGTGCAAGGACTTTCTGGATGCAAGGCATGTGGCTCTGCCACTGGGCTATGGGTGCCTCCAAGGCTTATTAGGCCTGCTCTGGGGCTGATTCTGTTGTTGCAGGTGTTCTCTGGCCATGCTGGAAATGGCTGTCGCATGGCAAGTGAGAGTGGGCAACTGATCCTGTGTAGGGAAAGTGAGTAGCAATTGCTCTACATTGTGCCCTGCTTTTCACTTAACACTTTCCTAGAGGACAACTGAGAGTTGGCTGATGGAGAATGCATCTGTACCTACGCTTGGATCTCTACATAGTAACAAAGTCTTATGGCTTTTGAGAAGCAGTTTGCAGAAAAGAGGTTGGGGATCTTATGCAATGCAACAGAGGTTTGTCAGTGACATCAGCTTACAGGAACATTTTTCCATTCAAAGTGTCTGCCGCCACCCCAGTAGCTTTAAATGTGGGGTGGGGGAGCTGTGGTCCTCCAGAGGTTGTTTTGCTCCAGCTCCCATCAACTGCCCCCCCTCCCAGCCTGGCCAATGACCAGGACTGATAGGAGGTGTAGCCCACCATGAGGTTTGCCATGCGTGTTTTAAATGGATACTAATACAGGTGGCGCTGTGGGTTAAACCACAGAGCCTAGGGCTTGCCAATCAGAAGGTCGGCTGCTCGAATCCCCATGACGGGGTGAGCTCTCGTTGCTCGGTCCCTGCTCCTGCCAACCTAGAAGTTCAAAAGCACATCAAAGTGCAAGTAGATAAATAGGTACCGCTACAGTGGGAAGGTAAACGGCGTTTCCATGCGCTGCTCTGGTTCACCAGAAGCAGCTTTGTCATGGCTGGCCACATGACCCGGAAGCTGTACGCTGGCTCCCTCAGCCAATAACGCAAGATGAGCGTCGCAACCCCAGAGTTGGTCACGACTGGACCTAATGGTCAGGGGTTCCTTTACCTTTACCTAATATGGAGTAGGAAGAAAGAAGAATTTCCTGACAAAAGCAGATTTCTGCGTTAAGTCTTTAGAATAATATGCTTAAGGATATAGGGACCATATTCAATACTTTGTATTATATCACTTCTGCGACAGATGTGCAGTGTGATTCTAGGCATGCTTACTCAAAAGCAAGCTTTATGCCATAGTAAGTTTGCTTAACACTGCAGATTTATTGAGCACCAACAGGCTTCAAATCCTTCCTCATTCCATGCCAGTGGTGGAATCAATGCACACTTTTGTACCAAGGACAACCCATAATGCATTTTTCACTGCATCTCTTGTCAAAGCTCTGTTTGTGTGTACACACACCATAGGAGCCAACTCCTAGGGGCCAAGGTTACTTTGCCCCCCCCCAATAAAATATTTGAGGTCCCCCTCCAAAGATTGAGGGCACAAGGAGAAGGGGACGACGGAGGACGAGATGGTTGGACAGTGTTCTTGAAGCTACCTACATGAGTCTGACCAAACTGCGGGAGGCAGTGGAAGACAGGAGTGCCTGGCGTGCTCTGGTCCATGGGGTCACAAAGAGTCGGACACGACGAAACGACTAAACAACAACCACCAAAGTTAATGGGCATTGCCATTCAGATGGTGTTGTGCACTGTGCCATGTTATAGTGCAGAGGTTTTCAACCTTTTTGAGTCCACAAGTTCCCTTAACCACAGTTCCCTTAACCAACTACATTCTTTCTATGGCACCCCTGAGGGGCTCAGGAGCCCAGTTATGTCACCCCTTGTCTGCAGAGCCAGCAGCCCCTCACCCCTTTTTGAACACCCTCCCTTGTGGAGTGTTCCTTCAGCCTCCTCTACTTCCCCCTCTCCCTGGCAGTCCTCCGGGCAGCTACTGCTGCCATCCCTAGTCTCTGAGCTGCCCCCCCCCCCCGCCATGGCACACTGGTTGAAAACCACTGCTATAGTGTAATGCGCTTACTGGCTAAATTATACTGTCAGACAGCTTTCAGTCTGCTAATCTCCTGTTACTCTCTTCTTTGCCCCATCAAAATAATGCGTCTCCTCAATACCCAGTTCTTTACATCATTGGAAGACTACATTTGACTTTAGTGGCATACTTCACTGGTCCTCACCAGATTGTATGATTGTATAGCTTTCTAGGAAATATTTGCTGTTGCTGCTAAGTAACATTTATTTCCCTCCAACAGCACTGAATCAAGAACTCTAGATTTACACATCTATCTTTGAAGGGCTTTCAAAAAAAGCCTCTACAGAAGATGGTGCGCACGCTATGGTAACTGAAGTGAAGGGAAAGAGGAGGCCTGATCTGGATGCAGTGAGAAAGTAATCTAAAATATATTAATATTGCATCACATATTCCCTTCTGTATATAAACAAGTGAAATGCTTAGTGACATTTTAAACTGAGAGGACTGCAAATGCTCTACAGAATTCAGAAAAGACTTGGGTAGCAATCTGATAGTGGATTGCTGGGTTAGGATCCAGTGGATCTCTGGCTGAGTTGGGAGATTCCCAGCACAGCCAAGCTACATTGCCTTAACTCCCTCATCCTCAGCTCAGCCGGAGATTCACCAGAGCATCTCCCCCTTCCAGGCTGAGCCTTGAAGGAGTCAGATGAGTCAAACTTGGTTGGTTTTAAGGTGCTGTGGGTTAAACCACTGAGCCTAGGGCTTGCTGATCAGAAGGTCGGCAGTTTGAATCCCTGTGACGAGGTGAGCTCCTGTTGCTTGGTCCCAGCTCCTGCCAAACTAGCAGTTCGAAAGCATGTCAAAGTGCAAGTAGATAAATAGGGACCGCTACAGCGGGAAGGTAAACGGCATTTCCGTGTTCTGCTCTGGTTCGCCAGAAGTGGGTTTGTCATGCTGGCCACATGACCTGGAAGCTATACGCTGGCTCCCTCGGCCAATAATGCGAGATGAGCGCCACAACCCCAGAGTCGGTCACGACTGGACCTAATGGTCAGGGGCCCCTTTACCCTTTTAAGCCCTGAAAAAGGAGTATCCCTGGGATGGAACTAGAGAGGGTAGACTTAGGCTGGATACCAAGCCATTTCAGCTCTGTTATGTGACCTCACAACCCAGCATAAGTTAAGATGGCAAAAAGGGTGGTGTAACTAAAACACTGTTTTAAAGGCTTCTTTTCCCTCTGCAGGGCTTAGGCCAGCTCAGGCTGCAGAGTTTGGATCTGGCGCAACATTAGGCTGGTTTAATTTACACTGGCTTGCTTTATGGAAGCTTCTTGTGTTTAGGATGGTTCCCTGAACAAGCAGGATCAGAATGACCACAACCCCGTCAGAAGAACTGCTGTGATGGAAATATAGGCATTAAATTTTCAGGTGTTTCAGGGCAGAGGGATAATAAGGGTGATGCAGGGTTTTCCCCAAAGCACCTATGCATTTGCAAGACCGACTTTGCAAAACAAAGTATCACTTTCACCCCAGACTACTTAAGGGATGAAGAATGGGTTTCCTTGAAGTTCCTCTAGTCTACATAACTGTTTGTGAGGTTTTGAGTTGTTTTTTTTAAAACATGGCAATGATCTTAGCTCTTGTTGAAGTCAGTGGCAACATTCCCATTAACAGCCACATGGCCAGGATTTTGCACCTGGAAAGTTGGCCGCAGTGGCAGTTTGGAAGCCCAGGGAGAAGCCATTTAGGGTTTCAAGAGGTGCTACTCCAGCATTTTCTGTCTCCGTGCAGGTCTGGAAAGGGATCACTCAGTTCTTTATTTTTTAACACCGAGGAGTCCTCGTCTCTGTTACACCTGGGAAGGTGATATTTCACATGGGGCTGTAATTGCAGAAACTCAAACTAAATGCAGACACTTCAATCACAATAGGAGAGATCAGGCAGCAGTGCCTGCCTCATCCCCGCTGAGCAGCAACTGGAGAGAGTCTGGCGTTTTAACTATGTGTGTTCCAGTGCTTTAGGACTTGACTGTTCCATGACACAGGCATAGGAAACAGCTCCAGGGGGGCGTGGGTGCTTGGGCTCCCACAATAATATAATTGTGGGGGCCAAGCACCCACAAAGTCAACGAGCAAAGCCAGAAAGAGGCAGCCAACCTCTGTGGCACTGCCTCTGAGAGAGAAGCAGCCAGCCAGTGAGGCACCCTTTTTGGGAGATGGGGGGATTTATCCCTCTGAGTCCTCCCCATGGAAAAGGGTGCCAAGCTGAATGCAGAGAGGAGGAGGAGGAGCCTTCCAAAAACCTGGTGCAACGTTGCGCGCCATGCATGTGATGTCACACTCCTTGCAGAGATGGCACCCTTGGACACAGGAGAGGACTTTTGAGACTGGTACAATAATGTATATATTCACATAGGCCTTGCTAGCCACTGAAATATCCCTGCACTAGTCTGGTGATGGGGGAAAAACCTCAGAAATCCTCCATAATGCCTGCCAATAATGCCTGCCAATTTGTTTTGCAAATTTTCTTCTGTGATGTAGGTTTTTAGTGATGGTCATGAGAGCTTCTCAGATTTTCAAAAACGCCCCTGTGCCCCAAAGGTTTGTGGCGGGCCCTCTGTCCAGATAGGCAAGAGCTCTTCAAAGTCTCAGGCGGCAGTTTCTCCTAGACAGGGGCGACTCTACTATTAGGTTAATGCCATTTGTTCCCAAGAGACCTTGCTGCAGCCTGATAGGAACAAAGTGGTTGGGGTCACATATCTTCTCTCTCCCCCCTCTTTCCCAACCCAGTGGCCCATAAGGGGAGGGACACATCACTCTGGCAAGAGATGATGATGAACAATTTAATTTATTACCCGCCCTTCACACTAAGGTCCCAGGGCAGGTTACAGCAAAATACATTTACAGTGGTACCTCGACTTACGAATGCCTCGACTTCTGAAGTCCGCTAACCCGGAAGTATTTCCGCCGTGTGTATTCTGCGCATGTGCAGAAGTGGCACACACGGTCTGCGCATGCGCAAAGTGCAAAACCGCGCTTTGCACATGTGCAAAATGGAGGCTTCGACTTACGAAGGATTCGACTTCCAAAGAGTGTCCCAGAACGGATCGCCTTTGTAAGTCGAGGTACGACTGTAAAAACAATTTGAAACAACTTACAATCACAAAAATAGGGCTGGCCCTAAAAATACTGTATCTACGCAAATTTAATGCACCATCAAGGGACGCGGGTGGCGCTGTGGGTTAAACCACAGAGCCTAGGGGCTTGCCGATCAGAAGGTCGGCGGTTCGAATCCCCGCGACGGGGTGAGCTCCCATTGCTCAGTCCCAGCTCCTGCCAACCTAGCAGTTCGAAAGCACGTCAAAGTGCAAGTAGATAAATAGGGAAGGGTTTCCATGCGCTGCTCTGGTTTTGCCAGAAGCGGCTTACGGTCAGGGGTCCCTTTACCTTTACCTTTAATGCACCATTGAATCTAATGCAGGCATCCCCAAACTGTGGCCCTCCAGATGTTTTGGCCTACAACTCCCATGATCCCTAGCTAACAGGACCAGTGGTCGGGGAAGATGGGAATTGTAGTCCAAAACATCTGGAGGGCTGAAGTTTGGGGATGCCTGATCTAATGCACACCTCAATTTTCAAAACCTTGAAACTAACTAACTAACTAACTAAATAAATAAATAAATTGCTGGCCCCATCAAGTCTAATACACCCCTTCATTTTTGCGATGTGATTTTGCCCCCAAAAGGGGCACATTACATTCGAGTAAACACATCAGATGGCTTTTGAAATTAGCCTGAGGACCATATGCAAGCCAGAGGCTAAGGGTTGCATTTCTGCTTTAGAAGCCAGTTGCTGCACAGAAGCAGATATGTTAGTAGGTTACCACCACAGTAGTTTTAATAATGACACTCTCCCACCCTTAGCGCAACATTCACAATATTGATTCATGCTTCTGGCGCTCTTCCTTTAGAGCTGTCTTATTTGCATATTTCTCACATTTACACACTCAGCCTTCCTCCAAGGAATTAACCCATGCAGGTTATAGGCCACTGGTTGGCCACTGTGAGAACAGGATGCTAGACCTATGGCCTGCTCCAGCACAACTCTCTGTTATTAGGTCACCCCATTTATCCTAACTAAAGATTGACTGAGCCAAAACCACTTTGTTAGCTTCATGGAAAGGAAGGGATCAGACGCGTGTGTCTCTACAAGTCTATGCAAAACACTACACCAGTTGGGGACTATGATATGCTGAGAATCTGTGTCTGTACCTAATCACTCAAGTAAGGGTTGGCATAGTTTGGTGCAAAGGTTAGAGCAGGCATCCCTAAACGGCGGCCCTCCAGATGTTTTGGCCTACAACTCCCATGATCCCTAGTGAACAGGACCAGTGGTCAGGGATGATGGGAATTGTAGTCCAAAACATCTGGAGGGCCGAAGTTTGGGGATGCCTGGGTTAGAGTCTCAAACAAGGGCCTGGGACACAAAGGTTCAAATTCGCACTATGCTATGAAGCTCATTGGGCAAGTCACTTTCTCTCAGCTTAACCCTACCTCACAGGGATGCCATGAGAATAAAATTGACAGGCAGAGGACCATCCATGCCACTTTGGGCTTGGAGAAAAGGTGGGGTATAAGAAAATAAACAAATGTGTCATTTATAGGCATTAATAGCCCCGCTGGTACTGCTTAGAAGAAGAGCACCTGTTGTATACACAAAGCCCCTAGTCCAAACCCTGACTTTAGAAGCAAGTCCAAGAGGGATATGCTAGTGAGCTTGGGGGGGGGGGTGTCACGAGGTTTGAAGAAGCACAGGTAGACTGGGATCATAAATCCTCAACCTAAAAAAATCCCCATTCATTCTAGATCAAGCATGTCCCATGGGTGAAAAACACTATTGGGCAGGGGAATCGGAAAACAAGGGAATTGGGAATGGAATGGAGTATCGTGGGGAGAGCATGGCTGGCAGAAATTCTGAACAGGGGCACTTCACACTGGAACATTTTGTTACAGCAAAACCAAATACCTAACAATGCATTGTATTGTAAGCCACTCTGACCCCCTCCCCCTTTAAAGGTCCAAATAGCAGGCTGCAAATGTGTTTGAAATCAATATAAATATAAGTAAATAAATGTGGAACGTATGTATTGGCTTCTGCGGATGTGAGCACCAAACCACTAGCAGAAAAGAATAATGAATAAACACAACAATATATCACATATTGATATATATTGTGATATATATGTATCACAGTGGAGGGGGGGAACCTTTCCTTTTGGGGCATGTATGACGTGCAGTTTGTGATCCCAATCCCCCCTCCCAAGCATCTCTCTAAAACAAGGTGGGTGATTCATTATTCTAGCCTATGCTACTCATAGCATTAAAATGCTAAAATTGAGGGGGAGGGTAATTCTGTCACACACACACACACACACACACACACACACAAGCCTCCAATTATCTTTTCCACCACAAGATGTTTCTTCTGTCCATGACTGCTCACACTTCAGCAATCTTGCCAGCAAGCTTCAAATAATGTATTTTTTTTAAAAAAAAAGAAAACCCTTTTCCAAAGCCACAGGCATGAACACAACAGCTTGAACAGGCCTAGTGCCTAAGGGGGGGTTAGAGGTTCCTCTATGTAAAGAATGACACTTAAAAACTTGCCAGGATTTTGCAGGCGTGCAGAATTTTTTTATTATTTTAAAAAACAAATAACACACAAACACCCTTTGGGTGTAAACTCCATTTGCCTGGCTGAGCGTTGGAGGCCTCCCCTCGCAGCCCAATCAATGGGCTCCCCCCTTTCTTTGCTTGGTGGCAGAGGGAGGTTGTCCCAGGTGGATCGACAAGGGAGGCAAGTTTTCTGCCTGGAGGAGAGAGGGAGGGAGGGAGGGAGGGAGGGAGGGAGGGAGGGAGGGAGATGTATGCCGGGGCTGGGAAAGCGGGGAGCCTTGCAAAGCAGCTGCGTTGCCCTTTTCCTGCACTCCACTCCTCCAAACGTCTGAGCAACCAGTTTGCTGCGAGAAACATGTTAATTGCCAACGGAGCTCATTAAGGCATGCACATGCAAAACACAGCGAGGGAGATTAAATGGACAAAAGCGCAATAATGAACTGTCAACAATCGAGCCCATCTACAAGACCAGGAGCACTCAAGAATGAGGCATTTAGAGGCAACAAAGGATTGTCTGGGACAGGAAGAAAGGACGACCTAGACTTTTGTTGAGTCAACACAATTGATTACAAATGAGAGATTAACAGGATAGCTTCAGAGTTTTTTTTGAAGGAGGTAGAAGAGAAAAGTCCAATTAAGTCCACCGAATGTTAACTACATCGCTTTTTCCACCAGTCCCAGCCCCGCAGAAATTCTCATTAAACCATCCCTAGCGATCACCCTTTTTGGAAAGTAATTTGTCTCCCTGATGGAGCAGAGAAAGGGAGAGAAAGAAGCGCGAGTTCTTGGCACAATGAGCTTAGGAGACACACTGCAAAGAGCCAAAGGGGGAGTTAATGAGCATCTGACAAGCCGCTTGGATCTAGGCCTGGCAGAACAGTGATGAAAAGATGGAATTGGCCAACAACTATTCTTTAGATCAAACATAAAAAGGCCAATCTGAAACAGGCCTGCTCAAAGCTGGTGGGGAGAAAGAAAAGAAAAGCCCCCGCTGTGGGGATGGAGTGCAGCCCTCAACTGCCCCCCCCAAATCAGGATGGGAAATGCATTGGCATGTCCTGCCCCTGCCCCCTCACCCCCACCCCAATTGCTGAACGGCCCATCCTTAAGCTTCACTCCCCTGTCCTGAGCAATGCACTCCAAAGCTTTCCAATTAGGGTATGAATGGGGATTTGTGGACCCACTACATTTGGGGGAGAGATAATAAAATTCATACACTGTTTTTTAAAACCGTCCCTAAGTGTTGAAGATTAGGGTGAGGTCTTCAGGAGGGGCAAGGTTTCCCCATCATTTACCACTGCTAGGTTCCTCTTAAGCCCCAGGAAGGCAGTGTGCATCTTGAGTCTGGTAGGGTTGGATTGACAGGTAGGCCATGTTTATTTCGGGGAGAGGAGAAGGGGCACTTTGCCATCCTTCTTCACCTGGCAGGTCTGGAGTCTGAAGGGCCATTTGCTCTGTTTGTGGACTGTGCCTGCATTGACTCTGGCTTTGCCGTTTGATACTCTTGACAACAATAAAAACTCCCCCAGTTTTTTATGAAGACCTATAGTGATTCGGCCTCAGTCTAGTATACCTGAAGGAGCGTCTCCACCTCCATTGTTCTGCCCGGACACTGAGGTCCAGTGCTGAGGGCCTTCTGGTGGTCCCTTGCTGCGAGAAGGCAAGTTACAGGGAACCAGGCAGAGGGCCTTCTCGGTAGTGGCACCCGCCCTGTGGAACGCCCTCCCACTAGATGTCAAAGAGAAAAACAACTACCAGACTTTTAGAGGACATCTGAAGGCAGCCCTGTTTAGGGAGGGAAGCTTTTAATGTTTAATAAATTATTGTATTTTAATACTTCTGTTGGAAGCCACCCAGAGTGGCTGGGGAAACCCAGCCAGGTGGGCGTCGTATAAACAAACAAACAAATAAATATTATTATTCAGCGGGGGTGAGGAGAATCTGTCGGTCTCCAGATGTTGGGGGCCGCAGCTCTCATGACCATGCTGGCTGGGGTTGATGAATGCCAACATCTGGAAGGCCACAAGTTCTGCATCCTATGTAATTCCTGGTAGCCCCTGAAGAATGACCAGATCTCCTCCTCCCCCAGACACTTGGATGATGGTTATGACTGATGTGGGTGCCCAAACAAGGTCCTTCTATGGATCTTCTAGCTCTTTCTTTATTGACCCCTGGAAAAGGCAAGGCCAGAGCTAGCCATCCAAATGGTGACTCTTTCAAGCGCCGTAATTTCCCATGGACCACAATGACTTTCTCATCAACGCACCCCCACGTACTGAAAAGCTGGTATTTACCACATCAGGGAGCCTGTTTGTTCTCAAGCTTTCCCACTGCAGTGGTAAACACCATCTGTCACCAGGTATGCATGTGGGGGAGGAGTGTGTGTGTATATATATATACACACAGAGACACACACGCACCTGCCACATGAAACTGACGAGGTAAAATCATCTCATGGTGAAAATTACCATGGGCCAATGGGGATTTCTCCTGAACTCTTCAGATCTTCATCCGCAAAGGCATAGCTATGAGTAGCTGTTGGTACACATCTGAGATGTGGATGAGCTCCCTAGTCACTCCTTTGCTAACCTAGGATCTGCATTGGATGAGTGAGCAGGTGCACTCATGTTCCCAATAGCATCTCCTTGTGAATGCTGCCCGACCCTGACAGAGGTCTCTGTATGTTCCCAAAGCACAGCTACAAGCACAAATCAATTCAGGATGTGTCCAGAACAAATGGAGTGAAGGGTCTAAAAAGAAGGGAGGGAAGGGAAGGCAACCCATACAGACGATGAAGTGTTGAAGCAAGGAGCCTCGTCACATGCTCCAAACGAAGGCGGAAAATGTCCAGTCATATGATATGGGGACAGAGTTCTTCTTACCTCTCAGATCATTATGAATTAATCCCTGACTAATAAAAAAGCAAGATGGCTTGCTTCATCTCATTGCAGTTTTTCTCTACAACAACTGCATGACATCACAGCACCCATTGTTCCACCTCCTGTTGTGACCATAGCAGAATGTGTACTGCTTTGTACAGCAGAAGACTCTGTACCTGTCCAGTTTCCCCTAGAGAATGTTCCGACATTGGTATTTATTTTATACTTGGAAATGGAATGGTTTTGTGAGTTTATTCCACCTTCATTCTCTTTGTTCCATTCCCCCCCCCCCCCCGTTGACCTCCTGTATTCTCCTTAATCTGATAGTCCTGGACTTGTTGATACATACATATCCCTGAAAGTACTATCCTACTGCTCGCCACTGCGGTATGGATTTCTGTTTGGTGTACCTATAGTTCTGTGGATTAGTAGATTGGGGTGGGGGTGGAGATGGCAGCAATGCTGGTGTCAGTCAAAATTATCCCGCTTGTCAGTTCTGATGATAAGAAAATCTACTACAACAATACTTTTTTTAAAAAAAATATATGCTGACTTGGGGAGATGCACACAGAGGCAAGTGGCATCTGCACTTGTGAGCACATATGCGGGTACGCAGTGCAACTTTTCCCTAAGAGTTTAAAAATATAACATGAAGGCCGAGTTTCATGGGGAGGAGGAAGCGGAAGTGCGTCAGGAGTGAGTTCCGGACGGCCTCTCGTTCACACATGTGCACCATGCACGTCTCAATTCCCGAGTCAGCCTAGGACCGTTGTGGACGCGATGGCCAAAATCAAAGCCCGCGATTTACGAGGGAAGGAGGAGGAGGAAGAGCTGTTGGAACAGCTAGATGACCTCAAGGTGGGACTCTCTCAGCTGCGGGTTGCCAAGGTGACAGGTGGAGCAGCGTCCAAACTCTCAAAGATCTGGGTGGTTCGCAAATCCATTGCCAGAGTGCTGACAGTCATTAACCAGACCCAGAAGGAAAACCTCAGGAAGTTCTACAAAGGCAAGAAATACAAGCCTCTAGACTTGCGGCCTAAGAAGACATGTGCCATGCGGCGCAGGATAAACAAGCATGAAGAGGGTATGAAGACCAAAAAGCAGCAGCGAAAGGAACGTCTGTACCCGCCTCGGAAATATGCTGTGAAGGCATGAGCCCGAACTGCAGCATTCTGATCCTCTGGCCAGCATTTTCCTATTAAAGGTGTTTTGGCTGTGTGTGTATGTGTATGTATGTATGTATGTATGTATGTATGTGTGTATATATATATATATATATATATATATATATATATATATATGTGTGTGTGTGTGTGTGTGTGTGTGTGTGTGTGTGTGTGTGTGTGGAGAGAGAGACAAAACACTGTTCATATATATATATATAGAGAGAGAGATAGATAGAGAGAGAGAGAGAGAGAACACAAAACCTCCCTTTTATCCTAAAGTGTGTGAATATGTATCCATGGAATAAAAATTAAAATGTGGACAGTGTTTCACAGTAGGCAGTCATAGCATAATTGAAATGAAACAAAACAAAACTCAGAATGAGAACACACAAGCTACATATATCCACATGGGAAATTATGTTATACTGAGCCAGACCAGTTGGTCTATCTGGCCCAGTATTATTCATTCCAGGGATGAGACTCTGTGGTCCCCCAAAGGTTGTTGGACTCCCATTATCCTGCACTGTTGACTATTTCAACTGGGCTGGATGGGAGTTAAAGGACAACACCAAGTTTGTGTGTCACAGGTTCCCCATCCCTGGAAGGTCTCAGACTGACATCTTTACCATCATGGTACCAAAGATCCTTGGAGGAGGATGTCGGGGATTTAACTGGGAACTTAAATGGTTTCAAAGCACGGCCTTTCCTACAGAGCTATGGCTCCTCTCCATATCTCCAGCTCCAAAAGTTGATGTTCCGTTAGTCAGTAATGCTGGATAGGAGGGTGACCTGGGGTTCTACCTTCTTCTTCCAACTGAGATGAGAGGGAGGATCATATCCTGCATGACCACATCAAGGAACACAAGAGCTCTCTGGGTTGATGGCTGAAAAGGGCTCTCACACATACAGTAGAGATATTGCTGGTGGTATCTGGTACCATTGGTTATTGGTGGGTCAGAAGGCAGGGAGACCAACATTATATGGAGCCAGTGCCAACAACAGGCAGAGCCAAAGAATTCTAGTTTTGTTCCCATCCTCATCTCTGCTGAGTTCTACAAAGGGCAACACTGAGACTAAGGAGGAGGAGGATGAAGAAGAAGACTAGAAGTGCTGCCATATGGACTGGTTGAAGCAAGCAGGTAGGCAGGAGGGGACTGGCTGGGGACAGATTGAGGTTGGTGGGGCAGTGCCCCATTTGACTTAGTGGTCCACCTCCAGCGGGGACTAAGCAAGGTCAGTGGGCACTGAATGCTGTCTGTTGGTGGGGGAGGAAAAGTGGAAAAAAGAGAAGGGGGTATCCTGAAAGAAGATGTGGCGAAGTGGGTAGAACACAGATCATGAGGATGCTATACCGCCACATTTTAGCCCTATTCACATATTGTTCATGTGCTCATTACTATGACTATGGAGTGGGGTTGTGCTTCTAGTTCTACCCCCCAGACATCACATTTCCTTCAGCACATTGCCTGAAGTGAAAGGCCACCCTCTTTCAGCAGGGGCAAGAGAGCCTTAAGGCTTGTAGGAGGATCATCTTCAGAAGAAAAACTAAGTGCAGAGCACCAAAAACAGCCCAAGCACATCTCGCGCAGGAAGGAAGTCATCCTTAACTATTACCCTTTGGCTGCTGTCCATACAAGTGACTGGCTGCTAATTTTTCTTACGCACTGGATTTGCAGGCACAGTTCTGGTGACGAGAAAGCCTGCCTCCTATCCAGTGGAGGCCAGCCAATTAGGGCAAACAGGGCACTCGCCCTCACACTGGCCTAGAGAGTGGTCCTGGTTGCCATCTTCATCCTTGCAGTGTTGCCCTTGTAGTGTCCAGCAAGGAGGAGGATGGGGATGAAGCTGGAATTTGCTGGCTCCACTTGTCACTGGCTGTGCTGTCACCTACTGTTGGGTTCCATGCCTTCTGCCCTACCACTCCCAATGGGACACTGGGTACGGGGATTAACTGAGAGGGTGCAATGCATCCCTTTGTGCAGCAGAGACACATACTGAACACTGCAGGGTTTCCTGGCAATATGCAAGTCGTCGTCGTCGTCCCCCCCCCAATTCCACCCATGATATTGGAAATAATTTTGCTAGTATAATTGGAAGTGAGGGCACCATGTGGCTTCTTAAAGCCAACTGATACAGGAAGGAGGGCACCAGAGACCCTTTGGTGTCATATTATTTTTAAAAAAGATAAAATCTCGTGAACTGCCAAGATGACTCTTTCCACTTCCTTCCCTGCCTGCTTTTTGGCAGTCGTCAAGCCGTTCTGCAGAAATAGCTTTTCATGTCTAACCAGCCTCTTCCTTCTGATTCATTTTGTTAACAAACTGGGGATGTCACTAGCCTGGATTGTGCCATCGCTGAAGGCATCCAGCACAAGGAGAAAGAGGAGGCTGACTGCAGGCAAAAAAGCACAATTGTACCCAATGAGTGACTTGGCAATCAAATACTTGGGGGTGAGGACGGGGGAAGAGAAAGCGTCTGGAAATCAGAACAGTGTGGGTCAGCGCTGGCTCTTCAAGCACATTCTAAATACAGTTCATAGACGACACAGAGGAACAGTGACAGACTTCACTTCATTCAAGCACCAAACCAGTTTCGAGAGATTAGGTCTCACACAGTTATTTTTGCTATGGGTATTTTTCTCCTCCTTCCAAGGAAGCACAAAGGCTAGCTGATCTCTCATTTCCTTTGAGTTGTCATTGCTATTAAGTGATTAAGAATATACAATACCTCTTGGGTCTCTCTCTGTGTTATTATCTGGCATACAGTTTCAGGTTTATGTCTGCAAAACCGCAAGAGAAATGCGTAATTTAACTGGGCTGGCTGGTAAGACACAGTATAAAAGAAACCTGTCCGTTTTTGGAGGGAAGGTGTTATTGGTGACATAGTAGTAAGGAAATTGGGAACTAAAAAATTGACTTGTTATTTTGGACAGATACATAGTAACTGTACATTATCAATCAGTTATGATGAATTCATATGAAATGAAAAATGAGCCTTCATGGCTATGCAATTTAGAAGCGAAGCAGCTATTGGGCCTTTAAAGACAGCCTGCAACACATGCACTTTTCTTATAGTCATTTTATCAAGGATTTAGCTTCTTTTTACCTTCCTTCCAATAAAATGCTGCAAACTGTGCAATCCTATGCATATTTACTCATAGTTTATGGAAGGTACATCAAAGATCATCAATGGAAGGGGCATTGAAGATCAGCACAGCCTTGTCAGGGAAGACAGCGTCTTAATTTTTTCTAGTTACAGGTAGGTAGCCGTGTTGGTCTGCTGTAGTCAAAACAAAATAAAAAAATTCCTTCCAGTAGCACCTTAGAGACCAAGTTTGTCATTGGTATGAGCTTTCGTGTGCATGCACACTTCAGAAGTTGGTCTCTAAGGTGCTACTGGAAGGAATTTTTTCTAAGTGTGTTAATGCAGTTATGGCATGCAGTTGTTTGCACATGAACTTTGTTTCTATTCTAGGTATATGCCCATTGTAATGAGGGGTGGGGTCTTTATAGAGCAGGGATGGGATTGCAAGTCCTAACAGCCTCAGGGGTAAGGGATGATGGGCGCTGGAGGGACACATTTTCCTACTACTACTAATTTATACCCCGCCCATCTGGCTGGGTTTCCCCAGCCACTCTGGGCGGCTCCCAACAGAATATTAAAAACACGATGAAACATCAAACATTAAAAACTTCCCTAAACAGGGTTGCCTTCAGATGTCTTCTAAAAGTCAGATAGTTGTTTATTTCCTTGATTTCTGATGGGAGGGCGTTCCACAGTGTGGGCACCACTACCAAGAAGGCCCTCTGCCTGGTTCCCTGTAACTTCACTTCTCGCAGTGAGGGAACTACTAGAAGGCCCTTGGCGCTGGACCTCAATGTCTGGGCTGAACGATGGGGTGGAGATGCTCCTACAGGTATACTGGGCAGAGGCCATTTAGGGCTCTAAAGGTCAGCACCAACACTTTTAATTGTGCTCGGAAACATACTGGGACCCAACGTGGGTCTTTCAAGACCCGTGTTATGTGGCCTCGGCGGCCACAACCAGTCACCAGTCTAGCTGCTGCATTCTGGTTTAGTTAGTTTCCGGGTCACCTTCAAAGGTAACCCCACGTAGAGCGCATTGCAGCAGTCCAAGCAGGAGATAACCAGAGAATGCACCAGTCTTGCAAGACAGTCCATGGGCAGGTAGAGTCTCAGCCTGCATACCAGATGGAAAAAGACAGCTTCATAACCCATATTATGAAGTTGGCTGGTTTTGAACAAATCATAGTTAGAATACTACAATTTGTTTGAAGAACACAAGCCACAATGAATTTAAAAAATAAAGATGAAAGCTGCCATTGCCTCCTCTCACATACAGTGGAAGAGAGAGGAGATTTGGCTCATTCTTGTCGCCATAAGTCTTGGCTTATTGTAATGTCTGAACGCATCCATGCTGCGTGTACTAGTTGCTGAAAATTAAGGAAAACAAGGATAAGGAGATGATTATTTTAAAACCTGAAATAAACATTCATTCATGAATTCACCATATGGAAGCCTGCGTCTCCAACACCAATTTATACAGCAGTAAACACCTTACTATATGTAGAAAGTGCAATATGAAGAAGTTATTAACAGCATTTGTTGGGGCCAAAGGGCAGCCTATAAACTTCAGATATATATTTTTTTAAAGTGTGCCTGCAAAAGTAGGAATATTTCTTACTTTTTGCCTTTTTCCTTCTTTGCTTCTATTCCCTTCCAAACACTTTCCCAACCTTCACGCGCTTCCCCTAGTGACCGACTGTCCCTCCCAAGAGAAACCCATCTCACCCTTTTGAGAACCATGGAATTAGTTCCAACTATACTCTCAGTTCTTTTCATTTTCTCCTGAATTAAAGTGAACTATTTTTTAAAACATATTTTAGGGAAGGCTTGCGGAAATTGTCTGAAGATACACATGGAAGTCTAGTTTATGTATTTTTTAGAAATCTTTCATAACAAGCTGTAATTGTTGCACCGTCTCTATCCTCCTACATGCAATGGTGTTCGTAAAACCCAAGCTGTGGATCAGCTCTTTATATTTTCTCTTAATTCAACTGCATGGCAAAGAACCAAATTTTACAGAAGAAAACATTACCAACTTGTCTTCATGACAGAACACTGAGTAGGTATAAAATTGCGATGGTCTCTATGCCAGGTTTTGTTTTCTGTGTGTTGTTGTTTCTTAAAAAAACAACCTCTCTGCTTCTAAGATGAAAGCCTAATTTGATATTTTTGTAGTTATATAACAGTAATATTTTGTGACATTTTGTATTGTGACACTATAGATGAAATTGTCATCGGACTGACACCCTTTACTGTTTATTCCTTAATTACAACTGTTAACAACACTGCAGAGAAGCGTGCTAATCTGCCATCACATATTATGAAAACAACGTTATTGTTACAAACACCAACACCCACTCAACAGGATAGTTCTAAGACGGCAGTTTCTGTTAATTTTTTTTTTTTTTTGGAAAACCTGATTAGTTTAATGGACACTTCGGTAGCAAAGGGGGTAAAAAGTTGACAGCAAACTTCTAGCCGCCTTCTTTTAAATTGGAAACATTTGTGAAATGGCAATTTAGAAGTGATTATTGGTTGGTACATTTTAAAGTAATTTAAATTTAGCTATCCAGGTTAACAACTGTAAGCAGTGCAAACTCCCTGAAGTTATGTTTATACATCTTCTCCCCCAACCTCCCCAGCTTTCAAATCTTTTAGTAAAACATGTGGCGGCAGTGTGTCTGCTCCCTCTGCTGGTCATACATCCTGCTAATTGCCTCCTTGGAACATTCCTTCCTGCCTCCTGCTCTCATCATCCCTCCAAGGAATTTTGTAACTCTAGCTCCCACTATCCCACAATCATCTGCTGCTGCTGGTGCGCCTCGCTCTTCACAGCCAAAGAACTAAAGGAAATCGTCCACTTGATGAGAGGAAACTTTCAACTGAAGCACCATGGGG
Source organism: Zootoca vivipara (assembly GCF_963506605.1). Taxonomy (NCBI): domain Eukaryota; kingdom Metazoa; phylum Chordata; class Lepidosauria; order Squamata; family Lacertidae; genus Zootoca; species Zootoca vivipara. The sequence continues at coordinate 23,610,348 of NC_083277.1, read as the reverse complement.
CAACCTACATATCACTAGGAAACAAAGGACAAACATACTTCACTAAAGGGACCGTAGGAGCCAACTGCTAGGGGCTGTGGGGGCTTCGGCCCCCACAAAGCTGATGGGGATTCCCATTTGAATGGTGTTTGTGTGTGCACTGCGTCATGTGATCGATTATGTGGGGTGGGGCTTACCTGGGCCCCCACAATATTGTATTCAAGTTGGCACCCCTGAAAGGGACAGTAGAAAGTACTCATTACTTCTGCTATACAGTGGTACCTCGGTTTATGAACACAATTGGTTCCGGAAGTCTGATCATAAACTGAAGTGTTCATAAACTGAAGCGAACTTGCCCATTGAAAGTAATGGAAAGTGGATTAATCCGTTCCCGACGGGTCCGCAGAGTACTTAAACTGAAGTGTTCATAAACTGAAGCGAACTTTCCCATTGAAAGTAATGGAAAGTGGATCAATTCGTTCCAGACTGGTCCACGGAGTACTAAACCTGAAGCATACTTAACCCAAAGCATGGGTGTAATTGGTTCTGGAAGTCTGTTCATAAACTGAAGCGTTCATAAACTGAAGTGAACTTTCCCATTGAAAGTAATGGAAAGTGAATTAATCTGTTCCAGATGGGTCTGCGGCGTTCGTAATCTGAAAATTCGTAAACCGAGGTGTTCGTAAACCGAGGTTCCACTGTATATGTTTACCTCAATTCTGCCCCTTGTTCACTACTGTCCAAAATTGGTCCGCGTGTTTGTTATTGGATACCTATGGAGTAGCAGAAGTTAAATTGCATTTATCAGGCGAATGCAAGAGTGTACAATTCGAAAAAATAATAATCATTTTCAATGAATGTTGGAAGGCTCCATCTGGGCTAGATTCAACTAACAAGTTCCACTAGAGGAAGCCAACATAAAGACTCCCACTAGTGCAACAGGGCTTTCCCTTCCTCTCCTCCCCAGTGCCTGCCCAAAATCCGTTCCAGAGGATTGAGAGAACCCCCAGAACATACCTGCCAAGTTCCTCTCTGAAAAATAAGGGACCGGACCAGAAGTAGCATACCGGAAGTAGCGCTGCCGCCATTTTGGAACTGGGCGAAGCATGCTCAGAAGTGACTTTTGATGCTGCTGTGCCCAGTTCCAAAATGGCCGCTGCACCAGAAGTCGCACTGCAGCCATTTTGAAACTGGGCAGAGCAGCATCAAAAGTCACTTCTGAGCATGCTCCGCCCAGTTCCAAAATGGCCGCCACGCCAGAATAAACCGGGGGAAAACAAAAAAAATCCGTTTTTTTTGGCTGGGGACAGCTGGAAAAACGGGGGTTTCCGGGGAATACGGGAGACTTGGCAGCTATGGGGCCCCAGAACACAACATGGGGGGAGGAAAGGGGGTATGTCCCATGGGGCAAGCAGAAATGCTTGCACTGATGGAAAGATCTCCTTAGCACTATGTTGAATTCCACCCAAGGTGGTGAGGTCGACTCAGTCAGAAGCAAAGTACTTTTCAAGTTCACACTGGCAGCCAGTGTGTGGTGTATTGCACAAAGTCCAGGGAAATGCAGGTTTCAAATCTCAGGGAAACAGTTTACTGGGTGGCCTTTGGATTGTCAATCTCATTAGATTTAACTACCTGAAATGGGTGTTGTGATGATAAAAGAAGGGATGGTTTTTTTTCAACTGTGGGCTATCAGAAGCTTATCTTGTGAATTCATCTTATCATATGTACATGACTGGTTTTTTTACACTGGTCCAGAAGTCTTGCTGCAGGTAATGATATATTATATACGCAGATGAAAAACTAACTTATTAGAGAGAGAAAATCCAAAAAATGAAAAATCCCATGATAGCCTCTTAGTACCTCCATAGCCAAGCACTATTGTTGTCATCACCATAATCAATAGTATTTATAGTGCTTAATTAATAGTAGTGGCACACTACTCTTGCATCTGATTGTTGCTAGTTAACTGGTGGCAGTAACTACATGTCAGGCAGAATATATATAAATATATTCTGCCTGACATGTAGTTTTATATACACGCACACTTAGGAAGAAGAAATAGCTTTGCTGCTATTCTCAACCCTTTCTGGTAGGCTACATCTTTGTCTGTGCATGGATCTCTTAGATTGATGGCATAACTGTCTATTAAACCTCTAGTGCAAAATGAAACTAATTTTCCTCCTTGCATTTTAGCTCTCAGGATCTCCATGCCTCTCACCTTGAACCATTTGTGATTTATAAGAAACCAAGATCCTTAATAGTAAAGTGCAAGAGGCACATATAGATCTTAACCTGTTAGTTATACTCCACGACTCAGAGCTGCTGAATAATACAAAATGAGGAATTACTTTACTATTAAGATCAAGGTATGACAAATTATAGATGTGTTTGTTCAACAATTTTAAGTCGACAAAATATGTCAACATAAAATATGGTTTAATATGGCCTTTAATTGCTGTATACTTTTGATGGAGAATCTATCCCAAACACAAAGCTGAGTTCAGTGCTGTAAAATTCTAAAATCCTGTGGTCAAATCCTGTTACATCAGCTGGCTCCAAACTGAAATACAGTATGAGAGCGGAGCAATATTTAGCCACATAAGACATGCCTATAGACCAAACATGACTGGGGAGGTGGGCATGGTTAAATTACGTGGGGATGTTAAAAATCCTTGGGTTTCTTCTTCAGCCTCTGTCACTCAGGGTTCTGTTAAGTCCCCAGCCACCAGCTAAATCCAGCTTACCGAAATTATGGGAAATGCATGCCTTACTCATGAAACAAATCTTCTCATGGGGCAGTCGGATTGGCATGTGCTTCCACTTTTATTGGGAAATGATGCCTCTCCTTCATAAAAGTGAAGGGTAAGATTCCATATTTGCTCATCTTGACTAAACAGTTGAACAGCTGAGTTTTCATCTTGATGTTTGATGTCTTCCATGTTTGATACAACAGGCTGGTGGGAGAGAACTCTTCATTGCCGATTCAGAATTCATGTAGCTTATCCAAGAAAAATTTAAAGAACCATTTAAAAACCCACCATTTGGAAGAATGAGCAGATCCTTCCCACAGAAGACTTGATTTTCGTTTATCTCTTGGGAGGACCTGTGTTTTGCTTTGTTGGCTTGATTTTTCTAACCCCGATAGGGGCTTGTGTTCTTCCTAAAAAAAATGGCTCCCACTTAGGGATGGATTCTTCTACTTTTGCCCAGTAAAGAGTCTAGAAAAGACATAACACAATATGCAATTTAACTTGGCTTCACAACATAATCTACTTTGTTTACCAGCCCATCACAAAACAATCCAAACATAAAATGTGTCATTAAAGCCTGTTTTACGTGTGAAGTAATTTAGAAAAGGCCAAACTACTTTGGTGCTAATTCTCAAATCCCTCAATTATACAATATAGTGGAGGCTGGAAGGATTTCAATGCCTGGAGTAAATTTGCAATGATTGGATGTGCCCTCTTGTGGTGAATAATGTATTAGAACAGTAATCCTTGAACATTATACGTACTGGTAATTGTTTCCTTCATTTATACACAGGAGTTATATTTTTCAGAATCACAAGGTTATTCCCAGAATTCTTAACAATAAAGTCCTTATCTAAAACATTTTAACCATGTAGTTGCTAGAAAGGTTTGGCATGTACATAAATACAAGGGTTTTAAAGGATTTTGAGGTAATTGGGTTCAAATAGTTTGAGGATGTTTTATGTGTTATAAAGCCACAACACCAAACAAAGTACAGTAATGGCAACATGGTTCAGAACAAAATTGAAAATGTCTAGGGTTTGCAAAGTTGCTCTGGCTTTAACCATCTGAATTTATAGTCACTAAGACCCAGAGTGAGAGGAGTAGAGCCTTGTCTCTGGGTGTCAGAGCCTGCAAAGTGCACTGCACAGACAACTCTCAGGAGGCAGCCTGGTGCTTGTCTCTATACTGCTCAGTTTCTGAGGTTATTTGACCACATCTGAGAAACCTGGATGTTAGGAAGAAGGCAGAGGATTCTTCCCTCAGTCATACTGTGTCCTTTAAGTTTGGGGAACTTTTGAAATACAGCACAGTGTGGCTGAGGGGACAATGTTGAAATTGTCTCTTGGCACTACTGAGAAAATGCCAAAATATGAATCAAGTGATAATGGAAATACAGCTTTGAACCTCATGAATCCCAGTATCTTCTGGATTCTGAAAACAGCAGTATACAATGTATTGGAAACAAAAACTGTGACATAACATAAATAGAATTTAACGTCCAACTAATGGAGTATTAGAGGCAGCAATTCTACTCCAACAAAGAATCTTAAATATAATGAAATCATCTGAAGAGGCTGCAGAGCACCAGGGGCACAGCAGTGATTGCATTTAAAAACCATGTTGTCATTCAACAACATCATGAAGAGCTTAAGGCAGCAGTAGCCAGTGTGGTGCCCTCCAGATGTCGATGGTCTCACCCTTCAGCTCCAGCCAGCATGACCAATGGTCAAGAATGAAAGCAGTTGGGGCACAATGACATCTGGAGGTCACTATTTCGGCTATCTTTGGCTTAAAAGTTTGCATTAAAGACTATGGGAAGCTGGGAGTTTGGCTTTAGGCTTACCTCAAGATTAACAATGTCAGGGTGCAGAAGTAAGTGGTCTCTCGACTGTAGCTTTTTCCCTGCTGTTTTTATATCCTGCAACACATGAAGCACCAGAATTCACACACATGCAACAAAGCAGCAGTATTATATACTGGGGTGAGGAATGTCGGGTCTGGAGGCCAAATGGGCCCTTCAGGTCTCTTTTATCTGGCCCTCAGAACTCTCTCTGGGCCACTCCTGTGGGAACATCCTTTTCCCTCAGGCCACACCCTGCACCAGCCCTATTCCACGTCCTCCTCAAATGCTTTGGTCTGGCTAGAATGGGTCTGTGGACTGCAATAATTACTTTTGCTTGTTGGAAAAAAGATGGAGAGATATATATGTGTGGAAATCTCTGACTTTTCCATGCGTGGAATGTAGACTACCTGTCAGGCTTCAGAGGATCCACCCCCCACGGTAGGTTGCCAGGAATGGCTAAGACAAGGAAAGTTCTTACCAATGCTGTCAATATTTACAGAGAGAGGCTTAGAAATGCAGCCTCTTGGAGTAACAGTGTTGCTCGGAGTAAATCTCCACCCCCCTTACACCCCCTGTCAACAGCACCACCCACCTTATGGTGGCTGCTTAGGGCCATCTGTCTCCAAGCCCTTTGCCCTCCTACTTTCAATGCTTGCCAGGTTCTGGGAGGGGGGTCTGGAATGCTATCTAGTGATAACATGTCAGCCAGCTGTTCCAGCTCTGCTTCCTCCTCCTCTCCCATTATTTCCCAACTTTCCCCATCATCCGCCTCTGAGCTGTGCCCACTGTTGTAAATCTATACTGTCTTCCTCTTCTCTGGAAGGTTCAGGCTGAGGAGGCTGTCTCCACCATTCCCCCTCTGTCCAGTCCCTGACACTACTATACAAAGGCAAGAGTCACATCCATTTTTCCACCCTCTGCATCCTGTTCCACCCAGTATTGGCATGCAGATCCCAGAAAGCTGCCATGAGGGAATGTAACACACAGTCTGAAAGTTTCCCCACCTGTGCTAAACACACTTAGCTGGGAATAAGTCCCACTGAACTCAGTGAGGCTTACTTCTGATTAAACATGTATTGAAATGCATCGCTAAGCAATTTTTTTTAAAGCAATAATGGAAGTCAAAATACTTCTGTAGCCATACATGCTGTAAGTAATGTGTAATTGTCAGCAGTCACGAAATTAAAAGACGCCTGCTTCTTGGGAGAAAAGCAATGACAAACCTAGACAGCATCTTAAAAAGCAGAGACATCACCTTGCCTACAAAGGTCCGTATAGTTAAAGCTATGGTTTTCCCAGTAGTGATGTATGGAAGTGAGAGCTGGACCATAAAGAAGGCTGATTGCCAAAAATTGGTGCTTTTGAATAATGGTGCTGGAGGAGACTCTTGAGAGTCCCATGGACTGCAAGAAGATCAAACCTCTCCATTCTGAAGGAAATCAGCCCTGAGTGCTCCCTGGAAGGACAGATCGTGAAGCTGAGGCTCCAATACTTTGGCCACCTCATGAGAAGAGAAGACTCCCTGGAAAAGACCCTGATGTTGGGAAAGATTGAGGGCACAAGGAGAAGGGGACGACAGAGGATGAGATGGTTGGACAGTGTTCTCGAAGTTACCAACATGAGTTTGACCAAACTGCGGGAGGCAGTGGAAGACAGGAGTGCCTGGCGTGCTATGGTCCATGGGGTCACAAAGAGTCGGACACGACTAAACGACTAAACAACAACAACCAAAGTTAATGGGCATTGCCATTCAGATGGTGTTCTGCACTGTGTCATGTTATAGTGCAGAGGTTTTCAACCTTTTTGAGTCCACAGTTCCCTTAACCAACTACATTCTTTCTATGGCACCCCTGAGGGGCTCAGGAGCCCGGTTATGTCACCCCTTGTCTGCAGAGCCAGCAGCCCCTCACCCCTTTTTGAACACCCTCCCTTGTGGAGTGTTCCTTCAGCCTCCTCTACTTCCCCCTCTCCCTGGCAGTCCTCCGGGCAGCTACTGCTGCCATCCCTAGTCTCTGAGCTGCCCCCCCCGCCATCCCTAGTCTCTGAGCTGCCCCCCCCCCCGCCATGGCACAACAACAAGTGTCAGGGACTGAGCAGAGGAGGAATGTTGGAGACCGCCTCCTCATCCTGACCCTTCCAGGGAAGAGGAAGAGGAAGACAGTATAGACTTACAACAGGGGTTTGACAGAGGTCACAGCTCAGAGGCAGATGAGAGGGAAAGCTGGGAAATCATGGGACAACCGGAACAACACCCAGTTGACACGTCATTAGAAAGCATTCCAGACCCTCCATCTCCCAGAACCCAGCGAGCCTTAAAAGTAGGAGAGCAAAGAGCTCAAAGACCGGGGGCATGTAGCAGCACCCATAGAGAAGACGATGAGAATGACGAATGAGGAAGTGGGAGAGACGGGGGGTGGGGCGGAGATTCACTTCACCTGTCTCTGCAAAGACTGAAATAAAATAGGATGGTAAGAAACCTTTTCTTGTCTTTATACTTTCCTGGGCAACCAGTTGGGAGTCTCTGACAGCATCCTGACAATAAGTGATATCAATGTACATGGTGCCTTAACAGAAGAGGCATAAAGAAATCACAGATCACTGTCCCAAGTCATATACAATCTAAAAAGAAGACAAAGAAAGAAAGAAAAAGGGCTTTTTATAGCATAATATTCTTTCTATGGGGGATGCGGGTGGCGCTGTGGGTTAAACCACAGAGCCTAGGGCTTGCCAATCAGAAGGTCGGCGGTTCGAATCCCCGCGACGGGGTGAGCTCCTGTTGTTCAGTCTCAGCTCCTGACCACCTAGCAGTTCAAAATCACGTCAAAATGCAAGTAGATAAATAGGTACCGCTTTGGCGGGAAGGCAAACGGCATTTCCGTGTGCTGCTCTGGTTCGCCAGAAGCGGCTTTGTCATGCTGGCCACATGACCTGGAAGCTGTCTGCGGACAAACACTGGCTCCCTCGGCCAGTAAAGCGAGATGAGCGCCACAACCCCAGAGTCGTCCACGACTGGACTTAATGGTCAGGGGTACCTTTACCTTAACCTATTCTTTCTATATCAGCACCATTAGCTTCCTGTATGTTTCCAAGCAGGCCCGGCTCTGGGGGTAGTCTTGGTGGCGTGGGGCGGGCAAGCGGGCGCTGCGTGCTGCTCCCACCCACCAGGGCGGGGGCGCCGGAGCAATCTCCGTGCGCCCGGCGCCAGGCCCCCAACCTGCTTGAGACGACCCTGTTTCCAAGTTTAATTCAAGATTCTAGTTAACACCTTTAAAATCCTAAAATGCTTAGGACCACTGTGCATAAGGACTGACATCTCCAGAAAGACAGGGATGCATGAGAGGGACTCACAAGAGAGGATACACTCTGTTAGTGTATCCCTGCCCCAAAGGATAAATTTGCCTCACTAGGTCTCCAACTAAATACAGTGGTACCTCAAGTTACAAACTCCTCAGGTTACAAACGCTTCAGATTACAAACTCTGCTAACCTGGAAGAGTTACTTTGAGTTGAGAACTTTGCCCCAGGATGAGAACGGAAATTGTGTGCTGGCAGCGCAGCAGCAGCAAGAGGCCCCATTAGCGAAAGCACGCCTCTAGTTAAGAACAATTTCAGGTTAAGAATGGACCTCCAGAACTAGAGGTACCACTGTAGCTTCTTTGATTTTGGCAAAACTCAGTCTGACCAATGTCTGATTTTATTATACTTGGTAAGCAAGACGCTTCGCAGAAATTGCAAAGTTTTGAGAAAATATACAAAGTCCAAAAAGCAACAATTTGGATGAATATCTTTACTGGTGTGTTAGTTCCAATAATCTTATGAAAAGCTTCTTTTTTTTTTTTGCTGTACTCCAGCAACTGATTTTCCCATTCTGGAAAGGCTTTGCATACAGGGACCAGCTGTTTCACATCCTTCAACAAAACTATTATATCAACAAGAGGAAGACACTGCACAGGAGAGAGGTTCATGAGTGACTGAGCAAGAAGAAACAACAACTATCAAAACAGTTTATCCAATAAGCTACAATTTTATTGGAATTGAAGGCTCTGCTGATCCAGTGAATGTTAAGTGCTTAAGAATGGGTGCGCAGCCAGAACAATATCACAACTGTTGTTATACTAGCACTGTGGATATGCCACCAATGCAGACAGACATTCCAGTGCTCCGCGCGGGCCCCTTTTATATGTACAACTTTTATTATTTTCAAGGGATTTGGGGGAAGTAAAAAGAAATCCCAGAATTAAGTCTTCATTATTGAACCAGCATTTTGTGGCTAGCAAACTTTTATTAAATATATATATATATATATATGTAGAGTTGGGGTATTAGATTTCTTGACACGTTTCACCACTGAAACCAGCTTCTTCCATTCCAGCTCCTTGAATCTGCTCTTGTTCTTAAATAGTTTCCTTTGTCTCTTGATCACAGGTGCGTGAGAGTCAACTAATGACCAAAAGGAGTCAAAGCTCCAAAAGCTCTTTACAAGTCTCAAGACACAAATGTGCACCTGTATGTTGGCTGGAAAGTATCTCTGCTGTGGGTGACCCGAGGATGAATGTTCCTCAGATCGTCCATAGCTCTTCCTGGTACTCATGGGCCGTTTCATTTCCTACCTCCTTTTTTACTGCATATGAGATAGCTCTCTCTCGTGGCAATGGGCGTTCAAAAATACGTTATACCCAGCAATGCTGCATCCCTACCTCCCTGGAAACATCTAAATCTCTCAAATGTGGTTGTCTTAGAAAGTGAAGACAAATCCTTCAAGGAAGGAACTTCGAAGAATAAGGTATGCAACATGACAGAGATTTTAAATGAATCAGCTGTACCCTGACAAACACCCTTCAGACTTTGAGAGCTGTTTTTATTACTGAGGTACTTTTTACTGAGAGCGCTGACTGCATGATTTGAACTTTATGTGCTGGGGGTAATTTACAGTTAAGATGATTCACCATTTGGAGTGAAAGCATTTGCTGCGCGCGTGTGATGAAGCCAATATTCTTTCCAAAAGAAAGCCACAAAGTAACGGAGCTACAAAGACAGACAGCAATTTTGTTGAAGCTCTTCCCTGCTCAAGACAAAGATGACTTGCTAATATGCATGCATAACATGTGCACAAAGATGTAGAAAGGCAGCAAGCTGTTCACCAGACATTCAAACTCCAATGAAAACTCACCTCTATTAGCTTTTCTTAGGAAATTTGCACATGGGCTTCCACTTTCCATGTGTTGGGTTCACAGAGAACTAGACTCAATCTGGGGGCGGGAGGGGGAAGCACCTCTTCGAAGCTGTGATGCCCCCCCTCTTTTTTGTGGGCTTTCATACACAAACATTAAAGAGATCAAGCGCAGGCCTTTTGGGCAAATTAAGAGAGATGGGAAGGGGCGTGGGAGTGGGGTGTGAAGGAGCCAGTGCTGAACAGAGATGGAAGGAGAGAGCATAGCAGATGGCATCGTCGGGAGCAGAGAGTGAGTGTGAAGAGTAAGGCATTTTTTTAAAAAAATTAAGTTTAAAAAAGGAGGAAATTCCCCAAAGGGACTTCCCACCATTCCCAAAACATGGCAGCTCAGAAGAATAGGGATCCTGGTGCAACGGGATCAAAACAAAGAGATGCTCGCCAGGAGCGGAGTAGCCACTTGGAATATCACCGTTAAATTAAAAGCAGCCTAAACAGGGGTTTGTGAGATCTAGACTCAATTTATTGCCGGCAGCAATGGAAAAGGAATGACGAAGTGAGCGATTGTGAACATGATGAGACAGGGGAGGAAGTGGCAAGATAACCTTTCCTCCTTCCCACACTCTTGCATTTATAGAAGTGCAAGACCCTGATTTTGCTAAAAGGGGTGGTTCACAATGTCGGACTAACAGCTCCAGAGATTAAATGACAGAACAGATGCACCATGAAATGCAGACTCTTACGACACCTATCAAAACGTTTTCTCCTTGGCCTGAAGAGATCAACTGTCATGATAGCAAGACACCTCAGACTCCATTTAACCCTGGTCTTCTAGGGTGTTGTATGGCAAAGTATTCTTACTGCAGCATGCTCCACTCCACAGCACTGCTCTTCGGAAGATTTCCACAGCATTACGCAATCCTGTCCAAAATCATTTCAGGGGCTACTTTGTTTCAAATATATGATGGTAGGAAAGTAAAGTACTTTGGGGCAAGAGAAAATAGCTCTGGCTCGCTTGATTTTAGTTGAGAAGGGCACTTTGGCACAGCCTACATACCAGATGTGTCTTTTTGTTGCTCCTATCCAGTTTTAGCATATTTTGAAGTCTATTGTCATCCAGAACACTGATTTAATGACAGGAACTGACAGAATTTGTTGCTGGGAGCTGAAATGTGCCTTGGAGGGTGGGATGATGTCTCTGAAAGATTAGATGGCACCATTGCATGCTGTTGATAGCTAAAGGGAACCATGTCTTTTGTATGTGTCTTTTCCCTTTAAGGTTTGGCAACAGGGTTTGCTTTTGGCAAACCTTTTCAATATTTTAAAAGTCAGCGGTAATATAATAAGCCTCTGGCATATCAAGTGCAGTTTTTTTGGATACTGCGATATAAAACATTTTGGGTTTTTAAAAGTTTCAAAAGGCAGCTGGGAGTAAAGGGAACAGAGAAGGTGACAAGTAAAGGCCACATACAACCCCTTGGAAGTCTACTAAATACCACTAGCTTCAGGTGGTAATGGAAAATACTACAAATCTACAATCCTGTTCCAGTAACAGTGCTTCAAAATACCTTCAGAAAAGATTCAGCACTGCCTATACTTCTAAAAGCTTACTTTACTTATCATATCTGTTTCTCACACATCTTCTAGGGGATTTGCATCCCATTTTATACTTATGACAACCCTGTGAGGTAGGCTAGGCTGAGAGAAACAAAAAATAAAAATAAAAATTCCTTCCAGTAGCACCTTAGAGACCAACTAAGTTTGTCATAGGTATGAGCTTTCGTGTGCATGCACAATTCTTCAGATACGGTTGATGCTTATGGTGTTCAAGAGCTTTGTAAGTGATACCACTCTCCTGTGTCTTATTTATATATTTTTATTTTTATTTGTTTAGTTCATTTATATACCACTTGGTATTTCAGCAGAAGTCTCTAAGTGGCTTACATACCCTAACACGGAGGAAGCAAAAGAAGAAATAAAATACAAATTCCACATTCAAAATCTACAATACTACTTCTCATTCCAAATTTTAAAGAGAATATGGTAAGCTTTGAGAGCACATCTGACCGATTGCCTAATTTCTACAGCAATATAATACCAGACACTTACTTGCTGCTCTTTTGTCAGTCATAGATGTATTTCCTGGCTGTGGGGGGAGTTAATCAGTTTGGTATTTATAATTATTTCACAATAATTTTCATTTTAATCTAGTAGTACCCATCTTAATAAATTGTGTGTGAGAAGGAAGTACTACTACTACTACTACTAGCCTTTATTGGCATACGTTAAAACAGTAACATTATAAAATCATACAAAGCCATCCAATTACATTGATAATACAAACACATACAATATATAAAAGACTAGATAGCCACCATTGAATAAACCAGGCAACTTTAGATTTAGCTTTAAAGATCTCGGCTAAACTTAGCCGAGAGGGAAGTATTATCCTAGCATTCAGAAATACTGGATTAACTGCTCGATCCTTAAGTAGAAACAGGTCCTAGTGACCCACTCTCAAATATGTGTACATAGGATTGCAGCCCAAATGCCTTTGAATGTCAAAGAATCAATTTATTTCAGTTCTTAAATTCTCCTCCCTTTAATAAAATTTTTTATACCTGTGTTTCAGTCATTTCTGTTTTGGAAGTACAAAATTCTAGTTGTAACCAAGAGAGCAGTAATAACTCATTTCATAGCTAAAAGCATAACAGAAGTAATTTTACTCAATTTCACTTGAATGCAGGCAAATACAATGACACCTCATCATGGCATCGGTGTATTTCTGAGAAAGCCAAATTAACAACTCTCCACATGGTAACTGTGAAATGTACAATGCCTGCTATCGGGAATAATTTTTAAAAGTTGGCACATAAATCTGAACCTTATTTTCAAGGTTCTAATATAATATTCTGCATGGATCTCGTTCCTGTTTTATTTTGTTATCAGAAAGCATCTGCAGTGCTGCATGCCTGTTAAAGCCAGAATAAAATTAATACATCTAAACTCACTAAAGTTGCATTTTCCTGCCAGACAATTTGTTTTGATGGTCATACATATGCTTTTATTCCTTCCTCAAATGTTCTAACATTTTTGACACTTGAGAGAAATTATTCAGCGCACTGTGATAGTAAACAGCGAATATTCTGCACTAACTTAAAAGAGCTTATAATATTTTACCTACAGGTATCAACAGACTTATATTATCATCTCACTGCAAGCAATTGTTTTCAACTGTATACCTGGTGGCTAAAAATACATATATATGGTGATATTCAACTAAATCATATTCAAAGTAAACCCACCAAAATTAATGAACACGTCCATTTATTTCAATGGGTCTACTCTGAGTATGACTATCACCGTCCCCCAAAAAGTCAGTTACATAGGAAATGTTATATGTAAAACTTTTTTTGAAATATGTGCATGGTTTCAGCAAGTTGGATTAAGTGTGTTCTTTCTTCACCAATGTGGAATGCAAAATATATAAGCTATAGCAGGGGTGGCCAACTCCCAAGAGACTCTGATCTACTCACAGAGTTAAAAACTGGGAGTGATCTACCCCCTTTTGGGGGGTTCAGGTCAAAGCTGTTGAGCTTCTTTTAGGAGGGAGGGAGGCCCATTTTTGTTTAGGGCTTCAGGTCATAGTTCAACTTTTTTTATGGAGGAGGAAAATTTTGGGTGAGCTTTTTTTAGGGGTGCCAGTGATCTAGCAGTGATCTACCACAGACATCCAGTGATCTACTGGTAGATCACAATCTACCTGTTGGACGTGCCTGAGCTATAGAATCAACCAGGTATTCATCACAGAGCAGCAATTTCATCATTGGCCCTTGCTTCACATTGTTGATTAGATATCCTAATCTACCCATAGGGCGGAAACAGGGAAAACCGTGTTTTCCTGAAAATAAGACACTGTCTTATATTTATTTTTCCTCAAGAAGACACACTATGGCTTATTTTCAGGGGATGTCTTATTTTTTAATTACTCGTCCAGCCTCGCCTCTTCCTTGGCGCCCTCCAGAACTGCGCCTATTACTATGTCTTATTTTCGGGGTATGACTTATATTGCTCAAATGCTTAGAAATCCTGCTACGGCTTATTTTATGGGTATGTCTTATTTTCGGAAAACAGGGTATTGGTACACATGGAGGTGAGTGGTCACCGTTTTATGATGTCTTTGTGCATCTGATATACTTAGCTTTATGTGATATGGTCTGCCACAGATGGTCGGCCATGGCAACCCTTCCCCGCCCCAAACAAACCTTCCCCTTCCCCTATTTTTCCTTTAAAAACATCATATTGGGACTTCTCCAAGCTCTAAACTGCTCATTCTATCAAAATGTAGCCAGATGCCAGTTCTTGTGAAGAACTAGGAGTCCCACCATGTGCAAATTTCCCTTTCTGCTCCTGACAGAAATAATTTCATAGGCACCGAACTGAAAATATGCACAAGAAGGTTACAGAACCCTCAGCTCCAAAAAGAGCAGAGTGGATGAGTGGGTGATCTGTCATAACATGTTTAGAACAAAGCAATCAAAGGGAAGTAATTTCCCATTTCCCAAAGAAAGAGGTGACACATCCCTACTCTTCTGAGACTGTACTGCCCCAGGGATGACTCTAGAAAAGTAAAACAAAGACACACTGTCACAAAACATGACACCACAACATGCACTAGAAGAGCAACCAGGTGAATGTTAAGGCATAGTTGCAAATAAATATATATGTATGTCTGTGAGGGATAAAGCATACACATATTTCTTTTAAGTGGGGGATGGGGAAGAAATGCCCTACAAAATCAGGGGCATCACCATCAGGAGTTAGGAAAGTTGCTAGGCCCAATATAACCATAGTGGTTAACAAATACATGGTGGGCTACAGTCAGTGGACTAGCTAAGCTTCTTATTTGAAAAAGAAACTATAAGCTATTTCACAACGGAAGAAAAATACTTTATACCCAAAAGCAATCTTGTGTTTATGCTTGCCTAAAGGGAAGAGTCAGAAATCAGCCAGTTGGAAATGGTTTCCTTAGAGACAGTCAAACCTGCTGAATTTGAGCCAGACCAATAAAGAGACGGTAAGATTTCTCATGTCTTGGCTCACTCCTAGAGCAATGTTTTGTCATAAAATTTGTGGAGATAGCCTTTGCTGGAATGGGCAAGCAAGTGCGAAAGAAATATCATGAGCTCATATCACCTTCCTCGGAAGGACTGCAGAAGTGCCCAGAGGACTGATTTAGCTTTGCAGAATGTTCTGTATGAGAGTGAGTAGATAAGTCTTCATAGCCTGGAGCACACACAGTATTTCTGCACCTCACTGTTAAACGCTTCAGACACTGCAAGCTAAAATTGCTGCTAGAAGCAGCGGAAGACTTTTGCAACAAACAAAATGGTGACATCCAACTCCAGAGACTGTTTCACTCTAGTCTCCATCTTTGTTCTCAAAAGGAGAAAAACATGAAGGACCACATTTTGGACCACACTGTCAACAGGGAACCTGCTTTTTGGTGGGGAGGGATGTGTTCCTGTGCACATGGTTTCTACCTCTGCATCTCACAGGGTCCCCCAACTTCCCAATATAGAATCATTGCCTCCACAAACACCTTAGTTGTCATACTGATAGGCAGAAACAAAAATACCTGATCTTAACCAAAATGCCGGTAAGCATTTGAGGGCTAAGGACTATGCTGAGAACCAAATGAACCTGAGACCAGATTCTCTCAGCATAGCACAAATAGATCACTTTAAAGTATCCTTTATCTTTGGGTGAGAGTCAGGAAACCGGAAATTATTTTTCCATATTCTGGATCAGTCTTAGCTATCTTGGAAGGATAAAGAAAAATAACAGTAAGAGATCCAAGAAACAAAAGCATTAACAATTACAGGATATTAAAAAATGGTACTGTATCTCTCTCTCTCTCTCTCTCTCTCTCTCTCTCTCTCTCTCTCTCTCTCTCTCTCTCTCTCTCCATTTATATTCAACAGAGAGGGTAGTTGAGATGATAAATGGAATTCTGAACATCTGAACATTTGCCTCCACTCACACATCTTCATTTGATAGATATTTGGGCATTATTTTGTTCCATGTGGGCATGACAAGGCAGACCTTTTGCTCTAAGAAGCTTACAATCAATTAATCAATACGGCACCACATATTCTAGGAGACAAAGGAGAAGCAAGGGAGAAAAAACAGGCCCATATAATCAGAGCGACAACAGAGGTGAATAGTTTTGGCTGCAGAATGTACTGGATATTGGTTAAGGGACTGAGGTAGGGCAATGGAAGACTAGAGAGAAGGTTGCAATAATTGGGGTGAGAGTTAATTTTAAAAAGAGTTTGCAACACTACTGATTATATCAATTAAGTTTAATGAAGACTCAAAGCCAACATCCTGGAAACAGCATTATTAACCTAAACACACACATTAGTTATAGACAAACCTAGTCATTCACCACCTGTGTTTCAGCTTCAGGCAAAGGTTTTTTTTTTTTTAAGAACCACGACCACAGTCTGGTCACCAAAAGGATATGTATATTTTCTCCTTACAATCTAGTGGTATATGAATTTTGTGAAAGAAGCAAACAAGTAAATAAATGACACTCCCTGCCCTATCATGCTCACTGGTGAGATCATGAGTAGGATCTCCTCTCCCAATCTCACTGCATGGATTTATCAGAATTCAGGTTCACTGAATCCTGTTCACTGATCCTCACCCAGCTAATCACTGCTTCTAGTCACTGGCACAGCACCTGCACAGCCACTCCTGCTTCAGATGGATTGGAGAGACAGAACAGGAAATAATGCCAAAAGTAAATAAAACAACACATTCAGAAGCATACAGAGACAGCAGAGAAGACGGACAGTAAATCAGCTTAAAAATGCCTGGACAAATAAATAAGTTTTGACACAACACTGAACATTGCTAGCAGGGGCAGGGAGGAAATTCCAAAGATGAAGTGCCACTAAAGAGAAAGAGCCTTTTTTCTCATTTGTTGCTACATAATTAACTTCCCCTGGACATGGAGAAGAGCCTTCTCTGAACATCTTAAGACTTGGGCAGGTTGCTGCAGGTATTTGAGTCCCAAACTGTTCAGGACTTCAAAAGGTAAGCCCCAGCAGTCTGAAATGTAAAGAATAGCTCATCACACTTCAGCGTTAAGCACCTCTGCTTCCTTCTGCATATGGTCCTGAACAAATTTATCAGTATCTGAAAGCCGGTGTGGTGTAGTAGGTAGAGTAATGACTAGGACCTGGGAGACCAGGGTTCAAATGCTCAGCCAGGAAGCATGCTGGGTGACCCTGAAGCAGTCACTGTCACTGGGCTGGAGAACCACGCATGCCACCTTGAGCTCCTTGGAGGGAAAGGTGGGATATAAATGTAATAAAATTTAATGGAATTAACACAGTGGAAAACAGTGCCTTTCAATGTCATATGGAAATTTCACCATTCAGTTACTGGTTAAAAGTGATGAAAACTTACATTTAAAAGTGCTACATTTCTTTTACGAGCTACGTCAGCTTCTTGTATTTGCCATGTCTTCTCAGCTTCTTTGTCTCCTAGATGACTCTCCATCTGCTGAAGCAACACCATTCTCTGAGACAGTCTACAAAAGGGAAACATTCGGATAAGTGGGCAGACCATTCTTTCTGCACAACAGCAAGAAAAACAGCCACCTTTTACCCTCACCCATTATCTTTCTCTAATAATGTTGAATACAGCGTGGGTGCACTGAAGGAGGGGGGAAAGCACAGGAAGTCCCTTACTTGATGTGCTCCTGTGGAGAAAGCAACCACCATGTTGCACAACAAGCAGGCTCTGTGAACAAATGAGACACCCAGCACTGAACACCGCCAAAGAGATGTGTGTAATGCAGAGTTAGGAATAATAACTAACTGTACCGTTAACAGTATTACAGGTTAATTGGGTTCTGCTATTGTACATAGTGCAAGAAGATCAAACCTATCCATTCTTCAGGAAATCAGCCCTGAGCGCTCACTGGAAGGACAGATCGTGAAGCTGAGGCTCCAATACTTTGGCCACCTCATGAGAAGAGAAGACTCCTTGGAAAAGACCCTGATGTTGGGAAAGATTGAGGGCACTAGGAGAAGGGGACGACAGAGGACGAGATGGTTGGACAGTGTTCTCGAAGCTACGAACATGAGTTTGACCAAAATGCAGGAGGCAGTGGAAGACAGGAGTGCCTGGCGTGCTATGGTCCTTGGGGTCACAAAGAGTCGGACACGACTAAACGACATTGTACATAGCCCATGTTCATATGCAAAAGGAAGGCTGTCATTTAAAGGAATATCCATTTATCTTCCTCAGAATCAAGATTTGTAAATAAACAGGTATGCCTTTCCTGAAATAGATTATCTTTTAAATATTCCCTTCTACAAAGCCCCCCCATTCCACTTCATTTCCAACTGTACTATAAGGTTCTTTCTACATCCCAAACTAATCAATAGGCTTTAGATCAGGCATCCCCAAACTGCGGCCCTCCAGATGTTTTGTACTACAATTCCCATCAAGCCTGACCACTGGTCCTGTTAGCTAGGGATCATTGGAATTGTAGGCCAAAACATCTGGAGGGCCACAGTTTGGGGATGCCTGCTTTAGATCAAAGGCGCTCTGGCTGTTTTTCCCCTATCTGCGGATGAGGATAATTCTGCATCCTTGGCTATAATCTCCCACAGAGCAACCAGTAGTGGAAGATTTGACGATCAGGAACAGAGAGAAATGGATTGGTGAGAAGCTTGATGGTGGTATGGTGTTTGCCTACCTGGTGTGGAGGTTGCAAACATCATGCACTGATAGGGTCAATCACTAGTTTTGGTACATGCTGGCACCAGGGGTGTTGGGAAATATTGACATGAGGCCCTGGAAGCCAACTTTAGACTCCTAGCTAACATGTTCAAGTTCAGGGCCTGCATGGTAGAATGCTACCTGTTTTATATGCTGGGCCTGCAGACAGGGTTGTGGGGTCTCAATGCATGGTTAAGGTCGGTGATGGGAGGAATGCTTTAGATTGCTCACTGTAGAAATTGTTGATACCAGGACTGAATCTAGAATTTTCTGCATTCAAAGCATGAACTCTACAGCTGAGCTGTGGTCCCTGTCCTAAAGCAGGAGTTGGAACCGGTAGTGCTTTACATGTTGCTGGACAACACCTCCCATAATCCTTGACCATTGGCCATGGTGGCTGGAGCTTATGGAATCTGATATGTCGAGATCCACAGGCCCTCCACCACTGCCCTAACGCTCAGAAAGTATGTCTTCTGAAGTAGAAAAATATCAGTAAATATCAGTTATATTCAATTTCCTGTAAACCATTCTGAGACTCCATATGTCAAATAACATTGCCTCTGTGATTATTTCTTTTCTTAATTAATTCAGTCTAGTCCTATTAAGTCTCCACTTCTTATTACACCCACCACTATTTGTATTGCCCTTGTTGTACTTTGCAAGATTTGCTTTTTCCTCTCTGAGAAGCAACAGTCAAAAATGCACATAAGAGCTTTCACAGATTTTGGTACTAAGCTTATGACAACTTTTATACACTTTTTATCCTTTCCTAAATTCTCCCTGCCGTTTCAGCTGCTGAAACACAATGAAACAGTGTCAAGCTTGCCAGTGATTCTCATACCAAAAAAACAGAAGTTTTGCTATATTCTATGGGGTTGCTTTTTTAAAGACAAAATGATTAATCATATAGAAGAATAAGTCTTGTTGAGGAGAACCAGCATGCCTTCTAAAAAAATGGCTTGACTAGACTTCTGGAGTTCGTGGAGAGTGTTGCAAAGCACGTATATAAGGGTTATCTAGAATACATTATATATTTAATCTTCCAATAATATTTTGATTAAGCCCATCAATGAAAGGCTCCTCTGCAAACTTAATAGTCACAGGATAAGAGGATGGATCAACAGCTAGTTAAATAAGAGGAAGCAGAGATCAGGAATAAATTGCCATTTCTCACAATGGAGGAGTATTGAGTATTGAGCAGTATTGAGAACTGTGCTTTATACTGGTAGCTTGTTCATAAATGATCTGAAGTTAGAAGCAAGCAGTGAGCTGGTAAATTTTACAGACACACCACATTATTGAGGGTGCTGAAAACAAAACAAGAATGTGAAGAGCTCCAAAAAGATCTTTCCAAGCGGAGTGAATAGGCATTAAATTAACATATGAGGTTCAAAACAAGAAGTTGGTTACTAACAAAACGGAGATACAGTATTAAAGTTTTAAAGCAAACTGTTTCTGCCATCTTCAGTTGCTCTGCCTTCTCAGGTTACCTTCAAGACCAGTATGACTAGCAGAAACTT
This sequence comes from Zootoca vivipara, assembly GCF_963506605.1. Lineage (NCBI taxonomy): Eukaryota > Metazoa > Chordata > Lepidosauria > Squamata > Lacertidae > Zootoca > Zootoca vivipara. Next base: position 23,590,282 of record NC_083277.1, on the reverse strand, counting down.
ATATCAAACAAAATATCATTTGCAGATCCTGTAATGTAATTTACACCACTAGCTGCAAACACCCAGGTTGTCATGTTCGGTACTTGTGTAAAACAACAATGGTATAAGCATGTCTTTGGAACCGTATATCCACAATCAGTTAAAAAGCACTTCAATTCAGATTATCTCAGCCTCTCTGATGCATCAGTCATTGAAATAAAGATGCCATCAGATCCAGAAACACTGGAAACGGGGAAACTCCTCAGTAAGGCATGTCACCTTAAACAACACATTGTCTTAACCTAAGTTCAGCAAATGCCATACCTGAATAATTATAATCTGTACCTAGCACCTTGGCCCACAGCACCTTTTGATTCACATCAGAGCAGCTGAAAGGTGGAAGATGGAAGGTTTTTTTGGTCACAATTTTAAAAAGGATTACAATTCACAATTTTACATTTCGCCTTAATTATTCAAAGCATAATAAAAACACTGTTATTAATTCAAACATAAATGTTTTATGTTTTAGTGATATATATCCTGAAATTTTAGTTTCAATATGAAGGAAAAATAGTGGACTGAAATGAGGCCTCAGATTGAATTTAAGAAGGCCGAATCCAATTGCTCAGGTTTAGCTAGAATTTAAGTAGAATACTGTATTCAATATTAATAGTCAGGGTTTCACTTAGCATTTTTCATTAGAGGAGCAGCACTGGCATCACAGCACCCCCTTGAGGCAATCTTTTTAGTTTTCTATTGTTACAACTTCCAAGAAGCTCAGTTGGGGGGGAAATGATACTGGTCTAAGAGACAAGTTACTTTTCCTGGAGTATTCACATAGTAGCAAAAGCCTTTCATGCAGAAAAAAGCCCAGTTACCCATAGCCTGGTAAACAAGATCAAAAACTGGTACTGTAACGTATACTGTACAGTAAATGTAAAAAAAGCCTAGGAAAATATTTCAGATTCTTAGCCACAGGTGTCAAACTTTTCTTTTTCTTTTTCTTTCTTTCTCCTAATTCCTAAGAGGCAGGATTTTGTCTGAAATAAATACTTACATTTCTTCATGTCTTTTAGCAAGTTGAACTTCTTGTGCTAAATAGGATGCCATCTTTAGTCATATGACTAATGCCTCAGTTTTACCACTCTGTCAATGAAGAAAAAGAAGCTAAAATTGTTTCTTTAAATATACACAGAGATACTTCTAGGGAAATTTATTAAAATACAATGCTAAACTAAATATAACACAGAATTAGTGGCTACATAAAGGTAAAGGGACCCCTGACCATTAGGTCCAGTTGTGACCGACTCTGGGGTTGCGGCGCTCATCTCGCTTTATTGGCCGAGGGAGCTGGCGTAAAGCTTCCAGGTCATGTGGCCAGCATGACAAAGCTGCTTCTGGCAAACCAGAGCAGCGCACGGAAACACCGTTTACCTTCCTGCCGGAGCGGTACCTATTTATCTACTTGCACTTTGACGTGCTTTTGAACTGCTAGGTTGGCAGGAGCAGGGACCGAGCAACGGGAGCTCACCCCGTCATGGGGATTCGAACCGCCGACCTTCTGATCGGCAAGCCCTAGGCTCTGTAGTTTAACCCACAGCGCCACAGGCTACATAACTGCCTTTTAAAAAGTGAAATCTGATTCATAAACGTTCTCAGGATCATAATACTGCCGGGGTGTATGGGGTGTTAGGGGAGGGTTGGCTTCTATGGTGGAGGACACGTTAAGGTCCTTTTCAGGTAGTTTGTCCACCTTTGGCCCCCACCCTACACTCAGCTCTCACCTGTTGGCTCCTAGAAGCTGTCAGCATGTGACTGCGACCACACCCTTGGAACAGCTTTGACTGGCCAGGTAAACCAGGTGAGGGTAGTCAATGGGTCTCAAACCCTTGGTGAATTAGGGACTTCCCCTGCTTGCAAAGACAGGCTCTGGTGGATTGGGTGGAAGAGACCAATAGTAGTTCCAATGGTCAAAAACACAGTTTCTGCACATGCTGCAAAGGGACAGATGGGGCTTGTCAATCTGGGAAGCCCAGCTAGGAGAAAGAAAACTATGATATGATCCTAAACCCCTGCTGCCTTGTGTGATATCTTCGGGAGAAGACAAGGCCAAGGAGTAAACATTACACAAATCCGGAGTGGAGTCCCTAAGATGGTTGGATGACGCCTTGTATGCCTCCATCTGGCAATGGCTGCAGCCAAGCTGGTGCCAAAAGTATCACTTTCCTTTGGATCACATCTGTGAGGCTGAGGGGTGGGTGTCTTGTTGGCTGGGCAGCCAAATCCCTCCATACATACTGCACAGACATGTGCCCCAGTCGCTTTGGTGATGCTAATGCAGCAGTTTGACTTCACCCCCCGCAGAAAAAACGCCATTGTCTTGAGACAGGCAGATGCCAACAACAATACTGCTGGACTGTATTTATGTTAAAGGCACATATTGCTAACTACTTCAGCAAAACTGGACTTGTTGAACAAATGTTTCAGATGTTGGAATGGGCACCAAGTTACTATTAACAATTTAGTGGAACAGACTCTAATTCCTTTGATGTTTTTAACCAGAGGTTGGATGGCCATGTCATGTATGATCTGGTTGAGATTCCTGCATTGCAGGCAGTTAGAGTAGATGACACTTAAGTCTCTTCCAACTCTACAATTCTATGTTTCCATGATAATGAGGTGCTCAACTCTCCTCACACCCACATCATTATATTTAATGGTGTACAACAGGGAAATAGAGCTTTGTCCTTGAGTAAATGAGGAATTTGAACCTGGGCCTTTCTGATCCGAGTCCAGCATTCTCACCATTGTCCTACAATGTTTCCTTTTTGAAAACTGTGCACTCCTCCACAACATAACTCCTGGGCAGGAACACTCATACAGCCTTTGCTTGCTTGTTTGTTTGTTTGAAAGGCAAACATCAGTAAGTGTTCCTTGTTTAGGTAGCAGCAGATTTTAAAACTCAAAACACTTAGGGGAAGGATGTTTAAATAGTTCTTATGAATCTTTAAAAAACAAACAAACACACCTGAAACTGGGCATTAACCCAAGCTTTGCTCTTTTGTAACTTAGTTCAAGCCCTCTCATAATGTATAGACAAGACTTTTTAAAATGCACCTTTCATTTTTAGAGGAGCTGCTTTCTCTCTCTCCTTCCCTTTTTGAGGTTTGGGGGTGGGCAAAAAGAAAAAGAGAAGAACAGATGTTACCTCCACAGCAAGATATCCTCCTTGTTATATATGGACATAATATTATGGAAGTCCTGCAGAAAATCTGAAACACACTTAGGACATGAACCCCAATCCAACTGTAACTGCATTTTTTTAAAAAAGGAATTTACATATGATTAGGTGCACCTGAAAAAAGATAGGCATGCACATTCATATGTACTTCCTATCAAATCAATGCAGCACAGATAAGAGCATTCATATTGGTGTACATTCTGACAAACAAGAATCTGTATTGCTTTGTCTGTGGTATGGCAGAAGCAGAGGAGGGGCACCCCAGGAACTCTTTCACAAAACGCATTGTTTTAAACTGTGGTTGAATGTGACACAAGGACCAGGTGAATATCAGTTAATATCGCATGGTTCCTCAGAGATATATGCTGTGCATTTTTTAAAAAAATTAAGTGCCTTAATTTAATGGTGTTATTTCATAACATAGATAACCTGAGATGCCTCTATTCTGAAGAGCAGACTCAACAAAGAGTCATTTATTAGATTTTTAAAATAAAAAAACCCCTGTATTTACTTTGGAATTTACGTACTTTGGTGAAGGAAAGAAAGCATGTCAACATCACTTTGCTGCATGCCTGAACATGTTGAGTTCATTTGGGTATGTACATGAGTGTGGCAATGTTAATGTCATGCACATGCTTGAATGCACTTAAACTATTTCAGTGCAAGTCATTCAATCCTGGAGCAGTCCAGGTAATTCTGGAGCATGCCTGAATATAGCAGAATACTTTTTCTGATCCCTTGTCCTTTCTGCCTCAGTTTATGAGACTGGATCATAACATAGAATGTTGGCATGGAGCATATAATCACCAGCTGAAGAAACCATCAACAGCTGGGACAGCCTCAGCCCCATATTCTCTGGAACAAATTAAGGCCTGTGTGTCTTGAAAGAAAGCAGAAGTAAGGAGATCCAGGCCAGGGAGCTGGTGGCATCAGCTCCTGAAGTCAGCCTCACAATATCTGTTAAGAATATTTGTACCATTCATTAATATTTTAAATTTTAATTGGATGCCTTGGCAGAAAGACAGTACAGAATTCCAACCAATGAATAAATAAATAATATATTAATAGTGATCTTAGTTTCCTTACATAGTCAAAGTAGCACAATCTACACACAAGATGAAGTTATAAGTAGGCTTGGGGGAACCCAAAGGTTTATTAAATGAATGGACGAATAAATAAATAAATAAATGGGGGGGTACTCCCGGGGGAAGGGAGAAACCCCAAAGCAGCCAAAAATGAGGTCTGAGTATGGAATGCTGACTGACCTGTTTTTCTTTGGTGAGAAGGGAAAAGTTGTATGAGAGAGAAAATAAAAGCACACCACAATGCAACATTTTGTTGTAGATTCAACTTCCCCCCCTGATGTTTAGAGAACTATCTCACATGAAATGTGGATGTTCATTTTTCTACTCTCAGTCATGTCAAAATGGGGCTTTGGACCTCACTCACTTTCATTGGTTAAGGAGACATTCCAACAGCAATTTCTCCAGCGCAGCCCCTCCTCGTGCTCCCTTCTCTCTCTTTCTCACTGCAATGGGCAAGAACCGGACTTTGCTTCACACTGAGGATAGAGGAGCAATGCAGCTGTAATATATATCACCAGCAAAGTTCTCGCTCCAACTTAAGCCAGGATATATATTAAGGTTTGACTTAAGTAGCTGGATATAACATTTATATGCATAGAGACAAAGAAAACTACCAATATGTGTTCACCATCCATTACTGCTGTTGTGGACAGTCACTGTGCTAATCTTGCAACACTTCTGAGCTTTGCACAGGGATGCCAAGCCTGAACCTCTTACATTGCATGGCCTTTTGGCTTATTTACAACCTTGTGCTGTTATGATCCTCACACACACACACATGCTGCTGCAACCTTGCTGATGCTAAGCATGTCTGTGTCTGACCAAAATACAAATGGGAGACTGGCCTAGGAATCCTATAGACACCCACCACAAAATACAGACAGGATGCAAATGTGATTTATACCAAAGCCATACATATGATGTACGTATGTGTACCTTCCAGATGTTTGGGGCTCCAGCTCCCACTAACCCTGGCCAGAGCAGCTAGTGGCCAAGGATGATGGGAGCTGGGAGTCCCAAAACACCTGGAGGGCACCACGTTGGCTATCTCTGCAATGCAGCACGTCGGAGCCCTCAGGCAATGCACCTTGGGAGCTGGGTCAACGATCCTTGATATTTGAGCAGGAGTTATTGGTTGCATGCATGTTCCTGGAGCTCCTTGAAATTCTTGCTCCATTGAACTTCAGCTTTGGTTCCTTCACCACCCCTCGCCTCAGAAATCTGAACTCCGTCCTTTCAACTCCCGCCCTTTCAAGCCCTGGACGGAGAATGCACCATTATGCGAGCGGAGGGGGGGAGGAACCAGAAAGGGAATGGGGAGGGGGGCTGGAGGAGGAGGAAGGGAGAGGGGACCAGAGCGGAAGAACCCAAGAATGGGAGGTTGGAGGGGGGAGCTTGTGGACAGTACCACTAAGTGAAGGAAACAGGGGACATATCTAACAAAAGTGAGCAATGAGACCGTACCACAGCGTGAAGCGTAAAAAAAAAGCCTTAAGAGAGCTGTGAGGTGAAAGGAAGCTACCTCCATCGCGACCCCAATAAAGCTAGACGCAATCTTTTCCTCTCCCTCTCTCTTAACTTTTCTTCTCAGTCCATTGCTGCCGTTAGGAGACGCCCAACAACCGTTCCGCTGTTATCGCGATACCATAAAAAAAACAACCGAGCGCGGGAGGGGGAGCAGTAAAAGAGGGCGACGGTTGAAACCGTTTGATTGGCCGTCTTCCTGTGAAAGGGGCGTGGCTACGCAAGTAGTGCACAGAACTGCCCTCTCCTTTCCGCGTTCGGCGCGCGGTCGCTGTCGTAAGCGGGCGAAGAAATGGGGCGGAGCAAGTCGTTAGCGGCTCTGGGAAAGGAAACCGTTGGGGAAACCAAGGTGGGAGGAGGGGCAGGTTACTCTGAGGTGATGGAGGAGGAGGAGGTTGCTTTTCCTCGCTCTATTTTCTTCTAATCAGGTGCTTATTGGGACTTATGTCTGAGTAGACATACTTAGGTTTGTGCTTACAGACTGCCAACCTCATAAGTAAGCAACAAATGCAACAGTATGCAGGTCTAGTCAGGAGCAAGTCCCACTGTGTTCAGTGTGATGTGGGAAGGTATTTCTCCCCCTGCTGTTCACAATTTATAGCACGTTAAATACTTTAAACATGCCAACTGACACTACCCTATAGGAAGGATGCTGCTGAGGGGTCAACTGAACTCTGGTCAGCAAGTGGCAGGGATTGATGATGGACCAAAGTTTGCACCGCCACTTTTACGACTTTTCCACTTGTGCCAGCCAGGGTGGAGGGAAAACTGTGTGGTGCTGTGCTGGTGCAGTGAAGAGGTTGACTACTGCTGACACGGGAGGTGATGGTGGTATCTTCCACCTGCCCAATGTTTGGGTGGGCAGATTGGGCTACAGCTTGCCCACAGAGCTTTCCCTCCGATGACAGAGTCAGACAGAGCTGTGCAGAGGGACACCTCTAGCATTGCAGATCAGGGCTACTGTTTGGGCTACTGTTTTACTGGTTTGACTTGTAAGCTGCTCTACCAATCCCTAGCTGCAGTTAGATCTGTTATCATTATCAGAGATGTGATTGCTCATAAAGGGGAATAAGAAATGACTTCTCATGTCTTTCCCTCATTTAGCAGTATGACATTCTTGCCTCCAGGCCAAAAGTGGTGGAATATTCCTGACTGTGCTTTCATGCAGTAATGGCAAATAAGCTTTAAATAACTCATTAAAGCACAGTTTAAGCTACTGCCATAACAAAAGACACATTGATCAAGTAGAAATGAAAGGAATGCCACTCAGCACTTTGGCATACCGCCTGCTGATATTTGGCTGGCTCCCTTATGAAGTAATATTGTTAGGATTAATGGAGGGGGGATCTGAAGATGACATACACTTTTTTATCCATGGTGGATGACCTCTTGGAAGCATCATTGTGGGAAATAGGCTCAAATTCTGCAGTTGGATCTGTCACTATAGGTGGCTGCTCTGTCTGAGAGACCATGACCTTTTTTAGTTGTGGCTTAGCTTTTTAGTTACATGTACTAAAATGAAAGTTTACATGTATTCTGTTCATTCATGAATGGAGGAACTTCATTAGCAGGGATGGAGAACCAAGGCGGTATATGGCTCTCCAGACCTTTCTATCTTCTCAAACTCTTCTCCAGGCCACATCCCACACCAGATTTGCACATTCCTTATGTGTTTTTGCTGCGCTGCAGTGTGTCCTTGAACTTTGATTCTTGCTTGCCTGCATGGAGGATTGAGATGGCTGTGTGTGTAGAAACTAGCATACTGTGCAAAGGTAAAATTCGTTTTCTTTGCTGTACCCACTTTTGTCTCTGGCTTCAGCCACAGTTGGCAAATCCTGGAAGGTTGCCTAAAAGGGAAGGTCTGCTCTTTAGGAGGTCAAGGATGAACTAACCAGAAACATCAATGTGCATGGCCCTATGCATCAGACCTGGTTGTAGGACCTTCTTTATGGGCTCATAAAGTTGGTGCAGGTGTGGGGTGTTGCTGGGTCAGCACCAAAGGGGAAAGAGCTGCTGAATTTTGGTTGCTAATGTTTGGCCTGATACATATTTTAGATCTTTACTGTAAAGCAGGGGTGAATAACTGATGGACATATTTATGACCTCAGAGGCAGGGAAGGTGGGCATCATAGCTGCCAAGTTTTCCCTTTTCTCGCGAGGAAGCCTATTCAGCATAATGGAATATCCCTTTAAAAAAGGGATAACTTGGCAGCTATGGTGGGCATGGTATGCCCCAAATTACCTGGCAGGCCTATCTCTGCTACTTGGTGGGCTTAATTAGGCCTGCAGGCAGGAGGACCCTTGTCCCTGTCCTACAGGGCATGTGGTAGCCATTTAAAAAACAACAAATCATTAGATTTTAAAAATATAGAGCATTGGCTTCTATTTAAAAATAGAGGACGATTGAAGAGCATTGACCTCCAAAATATTATAAACTGGAAATTGCCTCATTGACATAAGTGTTTATCTACAGCTTTAATGTCTTATGAAAAGAAATTTGTTAGTTTTAACACTAGGTGGCAGTTAAACACAACTAACAAAGTCAGAAATTGCTTTAAAATATCACAGCACAATTTTTTAAAAAACATTCTCATCCATCTTGCTATTAATTATATTCCCCAAAAGATGTCATGGACTGATATTAACAGATATATACAAATAATTACAGGAAAGTAATAGTAGTAATAATAAAAATTTATTTATGCCCCGCCCTTCCCGGTTCAAAAACCCGGGCTCAGGGCGGCTAACAACAAATTTTAAACACTTAATTGTAATACAACATAAAAGCAGCATAAAATACAGTATAAAAGCATGAATAACAATAAAATTCAAGTTCAAGAATCAATTGGGGGAAAATCCATCCAATAAACATTAGATAGTCACCAGGGCTAGCTGGCTAAATTATACCTACTTGGGCCAGCGAGGAGGCCAGGGGAGAATTACCGGTAGCTGTGGGGTCCTAGAGCAGGTAATCTTCATAAAAGGGGGGAGGGGGGAAGAGAAGGGAAATAAAAGATCGGGCTCAGTTAAAATTAAAGGCCAGGCGGAATAGCTCTGTCTTACAGACCTGGCAGATGGAGGTTAAATCCTGTAGGGCCCTAGTCTCATGGGACAGAGCATTCCACCGGTCGGAGCCATCACTGAAAAGTCCCTGACCTTCGTGGAGGATAGTCTGACTTCCTTAGGGCCTGGGACCTCTAAACTATGGTTATTCATGGACCTTAAGGTCCTCTGTGGGGCATACCAGGAGAGGTGGTCCTGTAAAAACGAGGGCCCTAAGCCACAAAGGGCTTTAAAGGTCAAAACTAGCACTTTGAACCTGACCCTATACTCCACTGGGAGCCAGTGCAGCTGGTAAAGCACTGGGTGAATATGCTCCCATGGCAGGGACCCCGTGAGGAGCCTCGCTGCAGCATTCTGCACCCGTTGGAGTTTCTGGGACAGTTTCAGGGGCAGCCCCGCGTAGAGCTGCCCCTGGAGGTGACCGTCGCGTGGATCACTGTGGCCAGATCGGGGTTGGAGAGGTAAGGGACCAACTGCTTAATGCGGCGAAGATGGAAAAATGTTGCCTTAGCTGTTGCTGTAACCTGTGCCTCCATGGAAAGGGAGGCGTCAAGGATTACACCCAAACTCTTAACGGAAGGCGCTCACTAGCACTAATTGGGCTCCTGTAAGAGAAGAGAGTTGGTCCCTCATCCCCATCCCATTCCGACCCAGCCAGAGAACTCTGTCTGCGAAGGATTTAATTTCAATCAACTCCCACAAAACCATCCAGCCACAGCCTCCAAGCATCTGGTCAGTGTGTCCAGGGCAAAGTCGCTGTGGCCATCGTAAAATGAAATGAAAGTAAAATGAAATCCTTAAGTATACAATGTGTGATATATTATTTTGGATAGTAATATGGCACCTAGGTAAAGGTAAAGGGACCCCTGACCATTAGGTCCAGTCGTGACTGACTCTGGGGTTGCGCGCTCATCTCACATTATTGGCCGAGGGAGCCGGCGTATAGCTTCCAGGTCATGTGGCCAGCATGACAAAGCCGCTTCTGGCGAACCAGAGCAGCACATGGAAATGCCGTTTACCTTCCCGCTGTAGCGGTTCCTATTTATCTACTTGCATTTTGATGGTACCTACTACTCCTTTTTATGTTGATAATATTTTAGCTTGTCATTTTTACTAGCATTTAGCACAGTGCATTTTATTGTTATGTGCTTTCATTTATCAATGCCAATAGGTGCCATATGTCACTTAAAAAAACAGGGCTTCTAATAGGTTTGTTTGTAGAGTAAGTTCTGAGTTGGTCTCCAAGAAATAGAAACAAAAGGCTTCTGATTTTCAAGGAGTATCAGTTAAACCACTTACGTATAGAACTGAAAATATTATATAAGCCCTTGGCCACTTGTATGTATAATCTAATGAATGGTCTCAGAGTACATGGTTTTGTATGATTGTTGAACCTAAGAACAGGAAATCATTGGAAGTTGCTTTGAGTTTCCTAAGGAAAGGTATGTGTGTCTATTTGCATGCCTTCCTAGCCATTATTTCTTCCTTTCCAGCAACTATTTAACTGTTTCTGCTTCTCCTTATAGAAGCAGCACTAAGTATAATCAATAAATAAGTACAATAAATATTGGAACAGGTTGACCCCTGAAGGCATACTCTTCCAGTGTCTCCCTAGACAGATGGATGTCAACTACAACATCAACCTAGTTCAGATGTCAAACTAAACACAAGTGTATTACTGCCTCCAACTGTGGAGGCAGAGCACAACCACCATGGCTAGTAGCCATGGATTGCCCTATTCTCCATGAATTTTCCTGTCCTTTTAAAGGCATCCAAGTTGGTGGCCATCACTGACTTGTGAGAGCGAGTTACATAGCTTTCTTTTATCTGTCCTGAATCTTCTAAGATTCAGTTTCATTGGATGTCCACAGGTTCTAATGTTGAGAAACATTTCTTCATAGGGGAGTTGCTCCATCCCCTTGATCATTTTGAATGACCCTTTTAAAAGTTTTTCTAACTCTACAATTTCCTTTTCAAGGTTCCTTTTCAGTATCAAATATACTGTCATCACAATGTTTTAGCAATCAAATGCATGGGTAAACGAGAATGTTTTTAAATTCCTCCATATAGTCAGTAATCAGACAGACAGACAGGCACACTTCACCATATATATTGGGAAAGAAGTAAATATCCCAGCAGCTTGAAACCTAGGATTGGTAGTGGTTCTGGATGGAATATGACAATTGCAAACTTCTTCAGCAATGTGCCACTAGCAAAGGGATTAATTAAGAATTTTTTACTCTGTGCCCAATGTGATTGGAAACAATCACATCAGAAGCAGGACCGTGATTCTTCTTGGTTCAACACATAACAATGCAGGAATTTCAGACCATAATTTAAAATCTGAATTCCATCCAGAGTTCATTTTTATTATATTAAAACTGCAAGTAGTATGGACACCTGTCACCAAATGATCTCCACATCTATAGATCCATGTTCAGACAATAACCAATGGTGTGTTTTGCCATCTTCCAAACACGGTGGACACTTTCTTTTAAAATGTCTGTACAGGTATTGTAAACTGATCAACACATTGTGGTGTAAACATCCCAAAGTGTTTCTTCCCCGTAGATTTATGCCTTTGTCAAACTCTGGCTTGAGTCTAGAGGCATAGCTTGCTTGCCTGGGACATCAAGAGAAAAAGTGTCAGAACTGGTATGACTTGCCACTGTTGACACCAAGAACAGGTGAAGGTATTGTTTCTGTAGTCAACACAATGACAGAATATTGCAGCAATGATGTACTTCATGAAACCATTTTGTCTGAGTGATGCAGATATGAAATATGATTGCACATAGGCTGCTCAGGTAGCTTGCACTATAGTTGCAGGGTCTGTGAGATTTGTTATTCCAGCAATTCACAACACATTATTTTTTGGGTGTAACTCTTATATGTATGTTACTGGCACAATATATATATTTATGTTTTAAAGTAAGTTGAGTCAGTCAGACCACACTTATTTTTTGTGTATGTTGTGGTACTATACATTGTGGGGTGTAGTTGACTTTACAGAGTTATTTTCTGCAAATGGGCACTCCTGAGCATGAGAGTCCTGGCCTGCCTTTTGAGACAACATCACTTTTTTGGGCTTGGGGGTTCATTCTGTTTCTGCCTCTGAAGGCAGCCCCAGCAATTATCCTAAGGGCTCTTCCTGGATCATTGGCTTGGGATGCTGCTGGTTTGGAGGACTCCAACTCCTCTTCTGAGGATTGATCCCCAGTGAGTAGATATTAGCAACAGTGAACAATTTCCCCTGAATCATAGCTTGCCCACCATTGCCAATCACCATATAAACTGTGCAGCCAAAGCAAGAGGAGGATGTGCATTTCATTGAAAATGGTGAAAAGGGTCTACAGCATTTTTATGGTGTGCATCTCCCTGGTATCAGTACAAATGAAGATTGGCCTATAATATTTCTACCAACGATTTAACAATAAACAAACGCACAAATAAATCATGCTGAGGTGCACCCATAATTGTGAGGCCTGAGGAGATTATAATGATGTATCCCCAGCTGCTGACATTGGCTACAGACTACCTGTGACAACAGAAAAGTACATGGCAGCTGAGTGGATATAAAGGTGGGCCTTTGTCTCTTTCTTCAACAGAATACAGCAGGAAACATTCAGCATTGCCCAGTCTTCCTGCAGTTGGAAGGAAATGAATTGACAGTTGGACAGACATGATCATCTGGCTGTGGTATGCTATGGAGTGATAATAAGGCAACTTCACTTGCTGAGCAGGATTGTGGCTTGAAGGTGCAACGGCGTAAGGGCACTTTCCCCCCTGGTGCCATTGGGTCCGCCCTCACTTAAATATAGTGCACCCACCTTTGTGGAACACTAATCCCACAAATTCCTACAAACTACCCTAGATTATCTTGTGGGGGACTTGTGTGAGGGAAAACTTAATAATTTGGATTCTCAGGCAGGATTTGATCAAATAAACAGGAATGATTTTATTAAACAAAGGAAGTTTATGACACAAAGTAGGTAAAACATAAGATACTTCAGATTATGTTATTTCACTTCAGTTCTTTGTCAGTTGTTGCACAGCTGTTGCCGCTTAATACCTTGGTTCTTAAACAAGGTGGTACTTCCTGTCAGTTACACATCCCTTAGACAACCCTACTCCTGAGGTAGGTACTCCCAAGGGATCACCACACCCCTCCTCACTGGAATGAGTCCTAAGTAGACTGTATTCTCACAGCTTCTACTTCTTCTGGCTCAGCCTCAGCCTCCCAGTTAATTCCTGGCCTAATTACTCTTCCAGGACACCCCACACTGTCCTTCACACTAAGCTCAGTGTCTCCTTTCTCTAGCTTTTGATATATTCCTCAGAGTGGATGTTTCTACCGAGAACCAACTCTCTCATCTCACTCCCTATCTCCCAACCTCTATCCCAGGCATAGGCAAACTCTGGTCCCTCCAGATGTTTGGGACTACAATACCCATCATCCCTGACCACTGGTCCTGTTAGCTAGGGGTGATGGGAATTGTAGTCCCAAACATCTGGAGGGCCAGAGTTTGCCTATGCCTGCTCTATCCCCACCTACAAACTGTCTCTCAAAATCCTCTCCTTTTCAACTCCCTCTCCTGGAACCCCAGCCAATCAGAGGCTGCCATTCATTAACCGTTCGGTGGCAGGGAAAAAGACAAAGAAAACACTTGGGGACCCAATCTGCCCAGCAAAACAAACTTTTCCATCAAAGAAGGCTGCTGAAATCCATGGCAGATGGTGGTGGTGGAAGATGGTGGGTGGAGTTCACATTTGGAAGCTGGTGGATGTCGTAAAGCTGAAGTAGGTTGATATTTGTGGATGCAAACTGGTTGAAATTCACCTTCGGAGTCAGTCAACAGAAGTTGGTGGAAATCTGAGCTGCAGCCGGGACAAGAATGTGAATGAAGGTACAGTGAAAGATAAATGAATGAATTATGGTCTTCATGGAGGTTGGCTGGCATATGCTTGTGTTATGAGTGGAAGGGTTTGAATGTGGTCAAAGCAGAGTGTACATGTGTGAATGTGATGTGTGAAAGGAAACTGGTGGATATTCATGAATAGATGAAACCCCTGGGAAGTTGGTGGGCTGAAGTTAGTGGATAAAGTTGCCAGGCAGAAGCTGGTGGAAGTGCTGGGTAATGCGATCAGATGGTACTCATCCTCTTTATGGTCTATTTTTTTATTCTATGGGTGTCTGAGCCGGAACACCACCCTAACTCAGGTGAAAGCAATGAAGAGAACTGCAGAACTTGTGCAAGCTAGTTTATATTTCTAAATATTCCCCCCCCCGAATACAGCTATGTGTATTGTCTGTTCTGTCTTTTCCTTCACAGATAATGGAAGGTCAAATACCAAAGTTTATGGTGTGACCCCACCCCTGTCCCTGTATGAAGGGTGGGCTGTATATTTTTAAATGATAAATCACTGCTGAGCTGCTCCCACAATTTTCAGGCCTAGGGGGCTTGTGCTGATGCCTCCCCAGCTGTTGCCATTAGCTACAGACTGCCTCCGATGTCCAAATGGACATGGTGGCTGAGTGGAAGAGGCAGCTGTTAGTAGTATCAATGGTCTTCAATGTCTGTATACTAATGCACAGAGCATGGGAAATAAGCAAGATGAACTTGAGCTCTTGGTACAGCAAACTAAATATGACATAATAGGCATCACTGAAACCTGGTGGGATGAGTCTCATGATTGGAATGTAGTAATAGAGGGATACAATCTATTTCAGAGAAATAGACCAAACAGGAAAGGAGGAGGAGTAGCGTTATATGTCAGGGATGTGTATACCTGTGAAGAGATCCAGGATTTAAAACTTCAAAGCCAAGTTGAGTGTATCTGGGTCAAAATTAAGGGAGAGAAAAATAACAGTGATCTCATTGTGGGAGTTTACTATAGATCCCCAAGCCAACTGAGGACACAGATGATGCCTTCCTGGAACTGATGGCCAAGCATTCAAAAGGCAGTGAGATAGTAGTAATGGGGGATTTCAACTATCCTGATATTTGTTGGATGTCAAACTCAGCCAAGAGCATAAGGTCGAACAGATTCCTCACTGGCCTTGAAGACAATTTCATTGTCCAGAAAGTGGGAGAAGCAACAAGAGGATCAGCCATTTTAGATCTGGTCCTAACCAATAGTGATGACCTGGTTAGTGGGGTAGAAGTGGCAGGATCATTCGGTGGGAGTGACCATGCTCTTCTGGAGTTTATTATACAGCGGAAAGGAGCAACCAAGCATAGTAAGACTCAAATCCTAGACTTTAAGAAAGCCGACTTCAGAAAACTTAGAGAAACGCTGGGTGAAATCCAGTAATACTAAAAGGGAAGGGAGTTCATGATGGTTGGGAGTTTATTAAAAGGGAGATATTAAAAGCACAACTTCAGGCAATACCAATGAGACGGAAACATGGAAGGTGCCTAAAGAAGCCAGGGTGGCTATCTAAAGAACTTTTAACTGAGTTAAGATTTAAAAGGGATATGTACCAAAAATGGAAAAAGGGGGAAATCACCAGAGAGGAATTCAAACAAATAGCCAGCATGTGTAGAGACAAAGTCAGAAAAGCTAAAGCACAGAATGAACTCAGGCTTGCTAGAGAGGTTAAAATCAACAAAAAGGGCTTTTATGGGTATGTCCGTAGCAAAAGGAAGAACAAGGAAACAGTGGGGGCACTTAGGGGAGAAGATGGTGAAATGCGAACAGGGGACAGAGAAAGGGCAGAACTCCTTAATACCTTCTTTGCCTCAGTCTTCTCCAAAAAAGAAAACAATGCCCGACCTGAAGAATATGGAGCAGATGATTCAGCAGGGGAAACCCAGCCCAGAATAAGTAAGGAGGTAATACAAGAATACTTGGCTAATTTAGATGTATTCAAGTCTCCAGGGCCAGATGAACTACATCCAAGAGTATTAAAAGAACTGGCAGAGGTGATTTCGGAACCACTGGCAATAATATTTGAAAATTCCTGGAGAACAGGTGAAGTCCCAGCAGACTGGAGGAGGGCAAATGTTGTCCCTATTTTCACAAAGGGGAAAAGAGAGGACCCAAACAATTACCGCCCAGTCAGCCTGACATCAATACCAGGAAAGATTCTAGAGCAGATCATTAAGCAAACGGTCTGTGAGCACCTAGAAAGGAACGCTGTGATCACTAAAAGTCAGCATGGGTTTCTGAAAAATAAGTCATGTCAGACTAATCTGATCTCATTTTTTGACAGAATTACAAGCCTGGTAGATAAAGGGAATGCTGTGGATATAGCCTATCTTGATTTCAGCAAAGCCTTTGACAAGGTGCCCCATGATATTCTTGTAAAGAAGCTGGTAAAATGCGGGCTAGACAATGCTACCATTCAGTGGATTTGTAACTGGCTGACTGACCAAACCCAAAGGGTGCTCATCAACGGCTCCTCTTCATCCTGGAGAGTAGTGACTAGTGGGATGCCACAGGGTTCTGTCTTGGGCCCAGTCTTATTCAACATCTTTATCAATGACTTGAATGATGGGCTTGAGGGCATCCTGAGCAAGTTTGCAGATGACACCAAATTGGGAGGGGTGGCTAATACCCCAGAGGACAGAATCACACTTCAAAATGACCTTAACAGATTAGACAACTGGGCCAAAGCAAACAAGATGAATTTTAACAAGGAGAAATGTAAAGTACTACACTTGGGCAAAAAAAATGAAAGGCGCAAATATAGGATGGGAGACACCTGGCATGAGAGCAGTACATGTGAAAAGGATCTAGGAGTCCTGGTAGACCACAAACTTGACATGAGTCAACAGTGTGATGCAGCAGCTAAAAAAGCCAATGCAATTCTGGGCTGCATCAATAGGAGTATAGCATCTAGATCAAGGGAAGTAATAGTACCACTGTATTCTGCTCTGGTCAGACCTCACCTGGAGTACTGTGTCCAGTTCTGGGCACCACAGTTCAAGAAGGATACTGACAAGCTGGAACGTGTCCAGAAGAAGGCAACCAAAATGGTCAAAGGCCTGGAAACAATGCCTTATGAGGAATGGCTTAGGGAGCTGGGCATGCTTAGCCTGGAGAAGAGAAGGTTAAGGGGTGATATGATAGCCATGTTCAAATATATAAAAGGATGTCATATAGAGGAGGGAGAAAGGTTGTTTTCTGCTGCTCCAGAGAAGCAGACACGGAGCCATAGCTGCCAAGTTTTCCCTTTTCTCGCGAGGAAGCCTTTTCAGCATAATGGAATTTCCCTTAAAAAAAGGGATAACTTGGCAGCTATGCACGGAGCAATGGATTAAAACTTCAAGAAAGAAGATTCCACCTAAACATTAGGAAGAACTTCCTGACAGTAAGAGCTGTTCGACAGTGGAATTTGCTGCCAAGAAGTGTGGTGGAGTCTCATTCTTTGGAGGTCTTTAAGCAGAGGCTTGACAGGCATATGTCAAGAATGCTTTGATGGTGTTTCCTGCATGGCAGGGGGTTGGACTGGATGGCCCTTGTGGTCTCTTCCAACTCTATGATTCTAGTATGGGGATGGAGGGAAGAGCCCCAGGTTAAGGCTGAGGGAAGCTGGGGCAGGGCCAGCTGGCAACAGAAGGGAAATCAGGGTCGGCTCCTTCTTGTCTACTTGAGTTGTCATCTTACTGCTCTCTCATTGTTCCTGTGCCTGTCACACCCACTTAGCTGTAAAAACTCCCACCTTATTTTGTCATGGAGAATCCCATCTCCACATCCCAAATAAACCTAGGATACCCAGAATAGTACCAAATTTTTACTTTATTGGCAAAAGTTCGAAGAAACAAATGTCAGAGAACTTTTTTGAAGAGCAATTATTCCAATCAGCAACCAACATTAGGATTTCAACCAATAAAAGTCTTGTACTGGCTTTAAAATTTAGTTTTAAAATCCTGATCCTAGGTAGAGAGAGACTCCTAATGCCTCTATTGAGGGAGTCAGTCCAAAGAGTTTAGCTTTTTGTAAAAGGCATCATACTGCTTAAATAATGGCATGTAAGGAAAGGTCTTCACCTCTGAATACCTATTTTGTAATGATCAAATAAAAGTACTATTTAAAAACTATTGGAAGCAGGCGATGCAAAATGTTAACACTGCATTAAGACACAACTTGTGCCTGGATGTTTCGTTAACATTAACATGCATGCGTTTTGGAGCAAGAAGCCAAGCAAGGATTCTTTATTACATGAAAAGTTGATACATCAACTTTTAAAGTTAATGTAAAATCAGTATAGATCTCTCCCTCTTTAGGGCAGGCGGGATCTGGAATAAAAGTACTGAAGACATCTAATCTAATTTCAAAAGGTTAATGATGCCTTTGTGTAAGAGGCTTGTAGGACTCACAGAGCAGAAAATAGTCTTAACTATGCTTTGCACTCAAGAGAAATGCAAAGGTGAGCAATTGGTACAGTGTGTTTCGTATTTAGCTGAGTACTGTTAAATATGGCCTTTTCTGCCAGTTCCCTTGTTTTGCTGCATTTTTAATCAAGGAATATGTTTATGAGGACAGAGTGCATTTGATCTGTGTATAGAGTTCTTTATTTATACAGTGGTACCTCGGGTTACAGACGCGTCAGGTTACAAACGCTTCAGGTTACAGACTCTGCTAACCCAGAAATAGTACCTCGGGTTAAGAACTTTGCTTCAGGATGAGAACAGAAATTGTGAGGCAGCAGCGGAAGGCCCCATTAGCTAAAGTGGTGCTTCAGGTTAAGAACAGTTTCAGGTTAAGAACGGACCTCCGGAACAAATTAAGTTCTTAACCAGAGGTACCACTGTATGGAGTTATAGTGTACAGAGTTATAGTGGAATTTCCTTTTAGGCCTAATATAGGAATGTGCTCAAATAGCTTCTCCTTGCTGAGGTAGGATCACTTACACCAGGTAGTGTTTTTATTACACTGTGTAGCTTTCTACCCCCTCCAGCAGTTGGCAGTAATGAGGGATGGAAAGAGAGTGCTCTTAAATATTGAAGTGTCCCCCACAATGCTGTGAACCCATATCTGCCTGCCTTATTTCTTGTGCGCCTATGTATTATGATTTTTTTAAAAAAATTGGCTTTGAATGGGGCGCCCTATGTCCATTCAAGATGCAGACCAAGCTATAACATTAGTAGGCCGAAAGTCCACAATGCTTTGTGCAGCAGAGCCAACTTGAGCTGTGATCCTATGCATGCGTACTCGGGAATAAGCTCCGTTGAACATAATGGGTCTTTTAAGTAATCATATATAGCCCAGGCTGGATTTGAGGCTGAAGCATATAGTTGTCTGTGTAAGGCTATAGTTAATATTAGAGGAAATAAAGTAGAACTGGCTGTCATTCCCACATAATTAATTGAGTTTACAATCAAGATCAGCTTTGGAGTCCAGAACTTGCCCAGCAAGTCTAATATCTTTTTTGTTTAATATAAAATGGTTTTCTGTGTTCTTGTAGAATAGTTCAAAGAAACTCAGAAGTAGGTAACAAGAAACAACAAACCTAAAACTTCTACTGTTCCTAAAGGGCTTTGTATCTCCAGTTAACAAGTCAAGACCAGAGTCATCTCTCATTTTCAGAGTGAACAGATGGTACAACTGTTGAGAGATCAGACAGAAGAATCTAATAAATTTAAACAAAAATCTGCTCTCAACACCTGTGTGTCTCATAAAACGGTGAAAAATTCAAAGTCCTGGGAATAGTTGCTAATTTTTTAGATTTTAATCCCAGAAAATATACCATCTTCATTCATCCATGTTCTTTTAATGAGAGTAATTGAACAACTGGATTTGGATGCTTCCGTTTGTATTTTTATTATTAAAAAATTATTAGTTTTCCAACATACCCCCAATAATAGCCAAAATATAACAGTAATTAATTCTCAAATTATACAATTATCAAAGTGCCAACCAGCTTCCATTTAATACATTTTAGTTAAAGTGGCTCCCCACATGATGGTTTGAGTGCATTTCCAATCTTATATTACTGCGTTCCATAATCTTAATTAATTTCAGTTACATTTCAGTTATAATAATAATCCCTTAGTCAACAGCTACATAATTAATGATTTCCATTTGTGATGTTACAATATATAAATTTATAAAGCTTCAAATGAGGAACTCAAACTATTATCTTTATTCTTTCCTGCATGTGAAAACAGTTATATCCCCGGAGATTCCTTCTGTCCATATATGGTGTTGTCTCTTTCACTTCCCAGCTGTTGTTTCCTCCCATCGTGACTTGGGTTGGAACTGAATCTCAAAAGTTTCTCAGAGTTCTTATATCTCTGTCCCTTGTTTTGATGTCTTGGATCAGGCGACAGTCTGCTAGAAACCATTCTGTCTCACTAGTAAAACATGTCACAGATCTTCACCATTCCCCCCTCAGCCTAGGAAAAGGTGGGCAGTTTTTGAACGTGCTAAAGATTTAATACTCCTTTCCAACTCCCAGAATCTCTGCAACGTTTTTATCACAACCCCCAAATTCTTTTCTTCCCAGCAAGAGATTTATAGCCCAATTAAACTTTATCTTAAATTACAATTGGTCAGTAGCGCACACAAATCTCAGTCTCTTTTTCCTTGTCTGTTGCATTTAAACAGAAGTGAGGGGAATTACTCTGTCTTTCCAAAACAGTCATACTTGAGCTTCCCCCCCTCCTCTCTTCATTTCAGATCACACACAGTTTCCATTTTTGCTTGTTAATATCAATATTACTCCAATGTCCCTTCCTCACTTGTAAATATAATTTTATCTTATATTCCAGAGATGGCTGCCGAATCATAAATATATAACAGAAGCTTAGAATAAACACACCTTGGGCTTCCCTCTCCCCAACCGACTCTTACGCCGAAGAAAATCTTATTTCAATTCAAACCTTTGATCCATGTAGCTGGTATATTCAACAGTATGTTATTATAACCCTTTTCCATCATGCACCGGTACTTTAAAGCCAATTAAAGATCCAATTAAACAGAGAACCTCTGCTTCTTAATGGCAGCGTTGGATGATTTTCGCCAGGCAGAGTGCTTTTGCCTCCCACATTCCATACTGGAGTGAGAACCAGGTACAGAGATGAACTGCAAGTGAAGCCCATTTACAAGGATGATTTACCCTCTATCATCCTTGTTTTTAGTTCGCTGATGATCCCCCACTGTCGTGGGAGCTGCCTCCATTAAGGCAGGTGGGACCGGAATGCTTCCCTTTTTAATTCACAAAAGCATCTAGGGCCATTGATTGGCAGTGAAGACAAAACATAAACCAGGGGTGATCAATAAAGACTTAAGTTAATCTGAGCACAGGAAACATTGTCAGGAGCTGGCTGGCTAACACAACAGCATTGATTTTTTTTTATAAAAAACCAAGTCAATAGTTTCCTGAAGAAGCAGCTTATGACATTTAAACCCATTGCATACAAATGGCATGGTTATTTATAATTAAATATGACTATTAGCAGACTCTGGAAACTTAAAGTCATTAGCTGTTGTTACCTACAATGTTGGGATTTCCTGATGCAGTTAGTTAACTGAGCCTTATCGCCACTAGTGGGAAGTGTTGGGAAGTTAATTATACTGTAGCTTCTCTAATTACATGTGAAGCAGCAGTAACAGGGCAGCAGTCCCACTGACTTTACTGGTAATATTAAAAAGTTTAGGTATCTATTTTCTATACAGTCCTTTCAAGGATACCATGTATTTCAGAGTTGTTTGGATTTATAACTAGCTACCTCAGTTCAGAAAGAGAGACCTGCAAGTTCAGTGTCCTATGATTGATGCAGATGGTGCCCCTGAACGTGTATGCCTGCTGCAGAACTCCCATTGGAAGTGCATGAGCATTTTGTTTCTCATAGCAAGCTACTGTTAAATGAAGTTCTTTAAGCTTTTATCTTATTACTGGATAGCAATAAAAGAGGATCAGACAAACTCACGGAGGATAAGGCACTCAGTAGCTACTAGCTATGATTGCAGTGTTGTACCTCCAATCCCAAAGGCAGTATGCTTCTGAAGACCAGTTGCCAGAAATCACAAGTAGGGAGAGTGGTGTTGCACTCAGGTCCTCTGCGTGTGGGCTTCCCATAGGCATTTTGCTGGCCACCGTGAAAAACAGGATGCTGGACCAGATGGGCTTTTCATCTGATCAAGCAGGACTCATTGTTGCCAGCATGATGTCCAGTGAATTGTGGGAACATATTTTGAGATTCAACTATGAGATGTGTGAATTCTTGCATAAAATAAGCAGCTTATTTTTATTTGCCCCATACATTGGGGAATATATATTATTGCTTTCCAAAGAGCTGGTTGTTGCTCACTTCTGTGCATCCACATTCATTGCTGACAGTTGGTTCCCTGACTTGTTAAGCATGACAGCCTTTGCCTATTTTCTTAATGAGAATTATGCTGGTTGCTGGATATGAGCTAGGTTTGACTTAGAGTGGGGATTAGCATTGGAGTTGCTGATGTCATAAATGTATTGAAAGCAAACAGACTGGTGATGGTATGGAATATTATTTATATTTCTTGTAAAACCCTGGGTAACTTGAGTATCCTGAAACATCTTGATTTGAAGGGCCACCCAAGGATATTCATGTGTGAACAAAAAGATGAACCTAGATTTTCTCCCTCCAGACCCAATATTTTATCAATAACGCAGTACCCTTTAAATCAAGAGGTAGACCACACTTTCAGGGTTCAGAGCCACATACTCATGCTGATGACCAAAGCAAAAATGGGTGGGAGACCCCTTCTCTCTCTCTCTCTCTCTGTGCCCTCCCTGTTCTTCATCTACCCATCTTGCTTTCATTTTCTCTCTCACACACATCTGTATGCACAAGCATTAAACCATACACACACACACACACACACACACACACACACACACCTTCATCCATTAATTAATTCTATTCCATTCATTCTCTCTCCAGGCTTGGCGGGTGGGGGGCACCTGAAAGGAGGTGAAGGGCTGTGGGTTGCCCATCAGTGTTCCAAACACTTCTGTATTGCCCAGGTAATATACTTGCACCCGATAGAGTGAGAGGCTTTGTGAGAAAGCTCCTTTGTCGAGGTAGGCCAGTCAATGTTATGAACAAAGTTAGGCTCTCAAATGTCCAAAGGATGTACCCCTATTCCTCATTCCATGGTGCAGCAGTTTAATTGCAACAGGGACTGCAGAGCTGAGCTTTTTTAGTATCTTTCTCTTCCAATGTAATGGCTCAAATAAGCCTCATTAAATAAATTGTTCTGTTCAACTCATACCCTAAAATAGCAAATGAGATACATATCCTAGTCTGCTTCACAAAGAAGGAAGGATGCTGTATCCTCATCTTTCCAGCCTGTGAATTATGGATGGAGGTCACATCGGGGTGCCTTTTATCAGTATTCAATGTGATCTTGTTTATTTTAAAAGGTATACCCCACCACTCTATCCAACAACAGGCTCTTGTGGCTGATGTATACCGGTAGTCTGTGACCATACTGTGGTCTATCTCCATGCAGGTTTCTCTCTCTTTCAGGCTGCCTTTGGACAAAAGCCTGTTTGAATTTACATGTAGGGTTGGATTGAGCATTAGAATAGGTGCACTGAAATAGAAGGTGCATAGGTTAGCCATGGTGTACATTAATATAGTGAAAATATCAACCAACTATTGTAAATACATCAAAAACCATACTTTATTTTATGTATAGCAATACAATTTACATATTAAATAACACTATAATAGAATGATTTGATATACTTTTAAAACATAACAAAAAGGAAATTCTTCAAGTTACAAAAAGGAAGAACAGAAAACAAAAAAATTAATAACTCCCCCCAAACCAAACACCACATTTCCCCAATGGGTCAATGAGACAAACTTATCCAGTGACTGGTTAAGTCTAATTCCTATTGCACACACTGACAATGGAATTTAAAGAAAATCCAGCATCAACAATCACTGTCCCAAAGAATAACATGTGTTGAATTCTTTTTGGAATGTGATGGCATTTCACTACTTCAATACACATAAAGTATGTATTCACATATCCACCACAAAAGGAAAAAAAAAACCATGAAGAAGTTGAAACTAGAAAAAAATTAGCTTTATATGAAAATATAAAATTCTATGATTATATACCATAGATACAAAGTTCCCAGAATATGCTTATTCAAGCAACAAAATATTTACAGTTTTAATGATTTCTGCTATTTAAAAATGAAGGAAATGAAAATAATGGATAGAGATGAATACTTAGTTCTTTAGAAACAATGGCTGCTTGCTAGTTTCAAAGGTTCTAACAAAAAAAAGAAAGGTCACTACCCCAAATGTTGGAGAGTTGTGACATTTTATAAAATTGACTATCTCCTCTTTTGGAGACATGTTTATTCTTAAAACTCAAGACATTTTTTCTTGAAATTAATTATCCTCTGTAGAAAAGGCTTCCCTTTGCAAATATCTAACAAAAATACTAAAAACAGTTGAACAGCTAAGACAATGTCGAGGCCAAGTCTTTTCATTACAGTTTCTCTGTGTACTCTCCCTGTTTGTTTTGCATGCCTTCCCCATACAGATAAGCAAAGCTAATGTAGTATGCATTACGGTACTTATAATGGCAATCAAGAGAGAAAGCTCAAGAATCGACATGTAAGGATGGAGAATTACATCTCAAAAAGAAAAGAAATGCAGTGGATAAGCAATGAGGCATTTCCCCTTCATATAAAATTCACTGGCACTATTTGAACATAACCATGTATCACAGGAGTGGGTGGCAGAAGAGAATGAATTTGAGAGAATGACTGCTAAGTCATTAACAGTGCAATCCTATACACACATTACCTGGAACTAAGCCCCATTGAACACAATGGGATTGACTTCCAACCAAACATGCATACAATTGCCCTGCAACGTAACTATACTTTCCTTATTTCTTCTTCTTCAAATTTTCCATTATTTTTTGCTAATAATTAGTATTATGTTTCTTTGGTAAAATTGATATCTCTACTTTAAAATACAATAGCAGTTTACAAGAAATCATATTTATAACAAGATCATTGTGCTATGTCATTAAAAAGGGATAGCATTTTGGTAGCGTTCCAATGAATCTTTCAATTAAAACCTTGCTCATCTGATTGCAACTCCACTAGCTCTACAATGGACCCTAAAAGTCTGTATTTCTTACACAGAGGTGTGCACATGTGCCACATGCACCCACATCTTTTGCCGCATGATAGTTTGCATTCAGAGTTTGATCAGACACACTGAAATGCTAAAGGATAATTTGTTTCAAAATAAAAGTTTTGGTTTACCTCCTGCACTATTCATGTGTGATGAACTTAATCTATGCAAAGTGACTTTTCATATCAACTATCATACTCAAGAAGTACAAAGCAAAGCATGTATTTGCAGTACTAAGGCTGTAGACTGGGAATGCCAACGGCACTACCCTTCCTTTAGATGAAGGTTCGATACATAAATACGCATTGATTTTCATGGCCAAACATACGAGGCAATTTGTTTCAGAGTATCCATATTGCAATCCCATGTTCTCTTTGTTTCCAGACCACATTAGCAAAGACAGGTTATACAAGCATCAGTCTTTTACAAGTGCATTTCTTTCAAAATGCTAATATTGAAAATGACATGTTTATAAATGAATCAAAATTCAGGTTTCACCAGAAGGATATCCTCTCCTCTACAATGAAGTATAGCCAATGTGAATCTAACAGAAAAGACCAATGGCAGTATTTCATTAGACTGCTGAGCCCACTGATCTGTTAATATAAATTCAGAGCTTACACTGATAAGCAATACTACAATATTCCTTGGATAAACAGATGCAAGACCCAATGCCTTAAGCAGGGTAGAAAGGCAGAACATAAATAGGACACAAATGACTAACTTGTTCCAAATAATTCACTGGGATGTAAGTCCTGATTAAGGGCCAAACTACTGACTTAATTGCAGAAATACAAATAATGTGCACATTTTTGTTGCAGCCAACGAGAAGAGTAAATAACGTCTAAAACGGGGAGGGGTTGATGGGAATGGAGAGTTAAACTCTCTCCCTCCCATGGTTCTGACAAAAATTAACTTCTCATAAACTGCTGCGCCAACTGCTGCTCATATGACTTTGGCAGGGAGAGAAAAAGTTGAACTCCTCCTTCCCACCCCATAAGGTCTGACGGCTGCTTAGGTTTCTCCTTGGTTGTTGGTATTTGCATAATAAAAACAATATGTCGATTGCATTCATGCAATCAATGTCACATCTGGTGTGGCCCAAACGCCTTTGAGTTGTGGCTCATGTCAATAGGATTGTTTCAGAACAAAACGACAGCTGCAACCTCAAAATTGCAGCTTTTCATGTCATAGCAAATTTACACTTTGTAACTTGAACTTCACATGAAACATCAAACCCTTCTTCCCAAACATATCTTGTTATTCCCCTCTTTACCTGCTGACTGCAGCATTAAGAATACACCCTGATTCCCATGTGAACTAATTAAAACAAAGCAATTGATCATTAAATCGAGTTATGCACCTGTGGACAAAATCCTGTAAATATTAAAGAAGAGCTGGAATTCACATGGAATTGGCTTTGCAAACCATCCAACTTCAGCTATACTGGTCTAATTTTGTCTTAAAATCCACACCGAAAAACACACTTGTACAACTTGGTACACATTTTCAGGAACTGGCTTAAGTGCTGCCAGGCAGTCTTGCCAAAACACATTCATTTCCCTCTGTAGTATCTCCTCCACAAATTCAGACTCAAATGAAAAGCTACCAACAAATCCAACTAAACCTGGGGGGGGGAAACATACACACCACACACCTCTTACTTTTTGAACCAGTCATTTCTTGCCACAAAATTTTGGATGTGAAGTGATCAAAGTTCGTCTCATGCTCAAAAGTTGTAATTTTCTGAAGGCAGTGCCCATTGCCAGCAATGGAAGCACTACAGTCCCTGATGCCAAGCCAAGCAGTATGCCTCTTGGTCAAAGCAGAAGCAGTACAGATGGTGTAACTTGAAATGGGTTTTTAAAGTGAAGTGCAGCTTCTGGATAGTCAGTCTTAAATCTACACAATGCAGTGGGCAACTTAGGCCCCTCTCTGGTGAGCTTCACTTAATGTAGTTTATTTACTGCGGAACCCAGAGTCCTTTTCCAGCAGCTCTAGAGTGCATGGATGGTTCTGATATGTACATGGAGCTCAGATGGTGCTGCCTCATCCATCTCTGTAACAGAGGAGGCTCTTCAATGCAATTACCATCAGGATCTTCTTGTGGTTTTGGACCCTACTTTCTCTAATGCCACATTAATAATTTCAACTGCAAATTTAAAGTGGACAGCAACGTGTGAGAGGCACTTAATTGTGTGTTTACAAACAACAGCTTCATGGATGAATTTTGGAGCAGCTGTTACATCGATGGATAGTTTCTCCTGCTTTGCTGGACATTTATTTTCACACCCTTTTAGGAGACCTTTACATTTTAGGAGACAATACTCTAAAGAAATAGGCATTTGTTTAAGAATATGATACTTGAATTAGTTTGCTGTCAGAGCAGGAGACAAATATACCTGCATCAACTTGTGTCAATAAAAACCACTTCAAACTCTTCAACTTAAGGGTTAAGGTCATCCAGATTATTTTAAGTTTAGTGGCGAAGTGTTTCGAATGTGTGGCTGGCACAAACTAGATTTCTCTCTTTTCTATGGATGAAGAAATCTATAAAACAATAGGACATTCTGTCAACATTATAAGCTGGCAGTTCCATTGTTTTTTCAATGGAACCAGCATTTCCTAAATGTTTGTACATTTTACTTTGAATAAATATTTAATGCCCTAATTTACTTTCCCATACATTTGGAGAGAAAACGCTGGAAATCATCATCCAAAGAAAGAAGTGGTTTTGCCCTGCAGTATTGAGGCACCAGCAGCAGCCTGGCTGTACATTGCAAATACCAAATATTTGCATAGCAACTCTTACATTTGTAGTAGTGACTGTTGCATGCAAATAATTCCCTAAAGCTACAATCCTATATGAATACCAAGGAGTAAGTCCCATTAGACTCAGTGGGGCTGGCTTCTGGCTATATAGTGATGGTGCCTTTTGGTTCCTACCAAATGTTAGAATTTTCAGTGGCTTTTTAAATAGAGGAGCTAGTAAAGGTGGTGCTATGAAGCCCTAGCACACAGTGAATTCTCACCAAGGTAGCAAACCTATCAAATTTGTGGTTCAGATGCAGAACTAGATGTCAAGAAGGAGACTAAGCTAGAACACCTCTACCTGACATCTAATTTTCTATTAGCATGGCTTTTTTGCCTAGGGGACTATTCAATTTACCATCTTAATGACAAGTAGACCAGTGTCTCTGTTGGTTTACCCTGGATTCCCTCAGACATGCACATAGCCACTTCTACCATTGACAGCTAGTACAGATATAACTGGCAGGAACCTGTTTTTACATGTAGGCACGTTCTTCTCATTATTTTGAATTGGAGGCATAGTAAAGTAAATTCAGACAAGAAGGGATCATTTTAAACAAACTGATTCAAGGACAAACCAAGATCACATGAGCACAATAAAGTAATTGGGGTAGCTTAACGTAAGTTATACATTTTAGTCATTAAAACCAGTTTGCCAATTATACTGAATTTTATACTAGCAAGGTCCACTCTGTAATCTTCCTCCTGTGGGCATTCACTGCTTATTTACAATGACCACAGATGGTATGGGCCATGTAACCAAGCACCTCATCAGAATTTAATTCATTTCCCCATTCTTACAGTGTAGATAAAAAGCAGTGCAAGGGGACCATCCATGCTGAAATGAGCTGCACAGAAAAGTGGTTTGGAAAGCAGAGCAGTTTTAAGTTATTCAAAACAGAGGCTTAAATGTAAAGCTAATGAGTGGAAATGGGTTTTCTTAAGTTTGAAATAGATTAAGTGGCTGCCTGAAGTAACAGGGACAGTATATTATTCTGTATTATACAGAAATGTATAATATATAGGAATGGATTGATGAACTAAGGAGATGTATGCTAAAAAATTAATTTGGTTAAAAAAAAAAGGAAGAGTGTAATCTTATAGGTAGTTTTTTTTATTAGATCGTTTCACCAGTAATATGGATCAGTACGTTTTAGCAGTAAAGTATGAAAATTACACACCAGTAAAAACAGCATCTAACAGCTATGAAATTAAGAAATTCCTTTTGCCATCCTGCAACATATTGTCAAGATAGAAATCCTGTTCCAGAAGAATGAAGGAAATATATGTTTAAAATGGTGAATACTAATTGGGAAATTGTGACCTAAATGCTTTTGGAATAAAATGATCTGGTAGTATATTGTTGATTACTAAATTGTCTGTGGTGGCAATATGCTCAAAATATTTTCCCATACTGAAATGTCATTGCGAAAATCTGGGGAATCAGTGAAGTTGTAAAACCAAAGACTGAGGTCAAAACTCAAGATTTGATTCGCTCAGTGTTTCGGGAATGTAATTTAGTATGTGACATGGAAAGCAATTCCTAGGCTTCCATGTAGCCGAGAGGAGCAATTCAAACAATGCAGACCAGCTATTTGACCTCTGGGTGCTACTGCACTTCAGTGTAGCTAGTGATCACCACACTACTTTGTCAAACAAGAAAAAAAAAAACACTCATCCATGTTACTGGAATACAGAAGACCTATAATGATTACCGAAGTTATATGAAAATTAATAAACATTGGAGTATGTTTAGAGTACAGCACTGTTCTTGTAAAACAAAAAGAATCCTTCTGGTCTAGCATTCAAGACTTTAGAGTCAAGGCTCATAGTAATTAACAAAACTTCATGGCATTTCAACTAAAAAGTAGCATGTTTTGTTGTCATGGAATGTCACATCAGGGTTTGTTTGCTTGCTTGTTTTTGTATTACAACTTTATAGGCAGTTAACACTGATCATATAGTGCAAACTAGATAAAATTGCGTTTCACTGTGTGAAATAAACAAGAGGTGCAAATGCTCAGTAGGATACCATTAAGACATAAAATGGCAAAAATAAATATCAAAACTTTTATCAGTGTAAAAAAGTAACTGGGTTATTGTATAACCTAGAGTCTGGCAAAAAAGGCCTCAAAAAAGTTTACTCAGTCTTCAGAAATTCCACAAATTAAGTGCCTTTTCAATATTCCAATTAGACAAGAGACTCCATGCTTTCTGCAGGATCTGATTCGTCGTTGGCCATAACAGCACCATTTTTGTCCAGTGCCATGGGGCCATTTCCGTTTTCCTTAGTGCTGACCAGGCTTAGCATTGCTTTGTAAAGAAATTGGTACTGCTCCTGGAATGGAAAGATCAGAACATTTAAAACAACCTAACATTCAAGGAAGTAAAATGCTCAGCTTGCATTTTCTAGGGGGGAATCAGTACCGTATTGCTTGCTGTGCCCTAGCCTGACACCTTTAATCTTGTAGCTCTCCCATACATATTGTGATAACCCACAATATAAACATTGTCACCAACCTTGCATTAGAAAATAATCCCAAAGCCAGGTACAATACCAATGAAACAAATCTAAGTTATGTGGCCAATCTGTTGAATAATTACAAAGTTGAGAGAACATACACAAATAACTATTTACAAAGGGCAGTGACAGATTCAACCAAAAGACTTGCCTCGTCAATCAATTTTGTTGGTTGTGCGTTACAGCTGAACCCCCGCCCAATTATTGCACTAGATTCACTCTCATCTTTTTTTCCAGTCACCTCTCAAAAACTACATCTTCAATAAAGATTTGTTTATTCGCCTTATTTTAATATTACGTGCAGCTCCTTTCTGCTCTGATCTAGTCTAAAGAGTTAGGGCATACAAGTCCTGTGCTTCCTGTGAAGCCTGCAGGCACAATGCAGGGATGGAAGCATCTCCAATTTAACAGATGTTCATCTGGGACCAAAGGAGAGCACTGCCACTCATTCATCCTAACCTTTATCTGAGCATGCAAGTCTGAACACTGTGTAGCGCATACTTAACGACTACATATTAGAAACGAAAATGTTTTGAAGTCAATAAAGGAGCATGGGGACAGAGGTCGGTGGGGAAGCTGGGAGGGAAAAGAGGGAATAAGGTACTGCATTGTTTTGTTGTAGTATTGTGAAAACTGTAATGAACTATAGTCTAAAAAACCCAAACCCTGCAGGAATATAGCAAGTTAAAAAGTAACTGAATGGTAGCACTGACTCCATGGATATTCTCCATCCTGGAACAAACTCAGTTGGATCTAAGAAGGAAAGGGAATTCCGACCCTAGATAAATAAAGGTCAGGGTCTAAGATTATGCTTATTGCTGCACTGTGGTTCTTAGTTGTTCAGGATACCTGGCAGCAAAACTGGTGGAGACTCTATGAATATATGTGGTGGAGGAGGAATATATGTGGAGGAGGGGCATGGGACTGTATGCAAAACATGTGCATAGATTTTAAATGGACATTTTCCTGTTTAGAAACTACCTTGTAAACAACTTAATCTCCTTTTAAAAGACTTACAATGTCTGTAAATACTCCAGGCCTCATCAGATTGATCATCTTTGCCACCTGGAAAACGTCAACAGCATTTTCATTCTCCAGCTGCTGGGACAGGGTGGTAAGGGCACATAATGTTCCAGCCGCCACTGCTCCATACCTGCAAACCCAGAGAACAGTTGCATTCAGATGCTCGTAGGTGAATCATAAAGCCCCCTGTCAAGCAGCAATGAAAATCTGATGTCTTTGTATCAGCTTTGAATTGCACCTACAATCCCTGCCAGATAGGTGTACCTATGCTTTGGATTAGTTTGCTGTTGTGTTAATGAATAAAATAAGTGATGATGTGGTCGAGTGCACAGAAGGAAAAATTTTCATTTTCAGCTACATTTCCTCAGAATGCAGTTAAAAGTGGAACATATATTATGTATGAAGGCATAAAAATAAAAATCAGTGAATATAACAAATAACCCAAAAAGCAATTTATAAAAGAAATGACTCAGCACTGTTAGAAACAGAGGTTTGATATTTTTTGTCTCATGAAATGCCCAGATCAATAACTGTCTTAATTTTGAATATTGCAAGAGCAGCCTTTCCACTACCCAGATGAAAGGCCAAATAAGCTTCCATATTTACTGTAATCTTTCTTATCCAATCTATAAAATGAAATGTGATTTGATGGATATACATACTCATCGTGAACAATGGTGGGGCCATCTCTTGTTAAGGCCTCTTCCTTGATTACATTGATAAGCTCAAAGGTACTGCTGATTGGGGCATCTGGGTTTGGCCATTTGGGACACTGAAAATGGCGTACTTCCAAAACATAGTCATCCTGGAACGAAAACCAACCCAACAGTTAATCGTTTTAATTCCACTTTTATGTTTAAAAATGCACTTCTAACATTCAAATATATTCACTGATCACTTCTAGCTAAAAAGAAGTTAATCCAGGCTCAGATTGCTATGAGGAAGCATGTCTTGTCTCCTGCCCATACAAACAGGAACTCTCTGCAAGTGACATGTGGTAGCCTTCATTTTTATTTAAGAACAAAAGAAGTCCCAGATGAATTGGATCAATGGCCCATCTAGCCCAGCGTCCTGTCCTCACGAGTGGCTAACCAGATGCCCATGGGAAGCTTACAACAGCTGCCACGCACTGGGCTAACATCTTCATCAAACTATACAATCCAAGGTCTCAGTCCTGGTCACTCACCGCTAGTCAGACCCCACGAGTATCTATGTGAAAGATTTTTTTTTTTTTGCACCAACATGTATCACTTTTTACTTGTTTACACTAAATTGCATTTTCCATTCTACTACCCATTCACTCAGTCTAGAGAGGTCATTTTGGAACTCTTCACAATAGTTTTTTGTTTGTTTTAACAACCCTGAACAATTTAGCGCAGGCATCCCCAAACTTCGGCCCTCCATATGTTTTGGACTACAATTCCCATCATCCCTGACCACTGGTCCTCTTAGCTAGGGATCATGGGAGTTGTAGGCCAAAACATCTGGAGGGCCACCATTTGGGGATGCCTGATTTAGCACCACCAGCCAACCTGACCACCTCACTGCTCACTCTTACCTCTCAATCATTTATGAACAAGTTAAAAAGCACAGGTACCAACATTGATCCTTGCGGGACTGCATTTTCTACGTCTCTCAATTTGGAGAACTGACCATTTATTCCTCCTCTCTGCTTTCTGCTACTTAACCTACAAGAGGACCTCTTCTCTTAGTTTATGACAACTAAGCTTATGTGGCCGTCTTTGGTGAGGTACTCTGTCTACAGCTTTTTGAATGTGCAAGTCTGCTACATCAACCAGATCACATCTATATACTTGTTGACTATCAAATAACTCTAATAGGTTCATGAGTCAGGACTTAACCTGTTAGAAGCCGTGCTGACTCTGTTCAGCAATGCTTGTTCTTCTTTTTGCTTGTTTTTTTAAATTTGTTAACAGTGCTATGCATCAGTTTTGCCAGGACAGATGTTAAGCTAACGTGCCTGTAATTTCCAGGACACCCCACTCCTGCGATCCCTTTTTAAAAATGGTGGCTACTTTCCGATAACCAACTCCACTTGTGAGGCCTGCAAAAGCTGCTTTCAATAGCAGTGATGCATCCAGAGAAATAGCTGGTGGACATGCACCCTTAGTACATTCTTCTTAAAAATGAAAATAAAACAAAACCAAGCCCTTGGTGTGATTCGTGTCTGAGAAACTTTCACCTTTGGATCAGATAAAAGCTGAAATGTTATGACCTTCTGTGGAAATGTGGTATACTGGAAACAAAACTGAGATATGACAGGAGAAGACCTCTGGGAAGAAAGAGGGAAACTGATAAATCCACTATGACCAAACAAAGACATTAAGCCAATCCCACTGAAAAGCATGCATATCAATTGTTAACTGAGAGCAGCAGTACTTTGAATGCCAAGCAGATTCCAGATTCACCTCTGGAGGATGTTTTATATACCTGGGTAGCCTCAAGGATAAAGTCATGGATGATGATCTGCTCCTCATTAGAGAGGCACAGTCTGTCTTTGCTGATAAGGGTCACAGTAAATGCCTCGCAGTTCATGGATTCTTCTCGACTTGGCCAGTACACAAATTCATCCTCTGCCTAAAGACAGAATGAATCAGACAGACCTTTTTTGTATATTTCTTTCCTTTTTACATGAGCAAAATTCAAAGAATCAAAACTTGGTTTAATAGGAAGAAATACAAATTGATCTTTCTTTCTTTTTACAAAATGTATCCTGTTGAAGCAACAGTATGAATATCATAGGGATACTCTGAGCTTCCCAATCAGGGCAAGTTTGATATTTAATTGGTTTCACAGGGAACTGCATATTTTAGAACATTTATAAAATTAAAGTTTTATAGAGGGGTACAGATTTCGCAGAAACACAATAACATTTTATAATGTAGTTTTTCATGACTTAAGGTAAGCACCTGCTCAAAGCCACAAAGGGCATTAGATATTGACATGTTATTTCCTTTATTTGCTATCCATAGAGCCCTTTAGGACTTGATTCAAAGCCTCAAAATTCCCTTTTTTAATAGTAACTTCAGGACATAGAGAGATATTATATGTGTATCACCCACCCACACCCACACACCCCGGTTGTACTTCATGCTATATATTTTAAAAGTATTGTAAGTTCACAATGAATTCTGAAGAATAAAAATGAGTTTTCCTTAAATACTCTGCTTACATTTAATTTTTAAAATCAATACATTAAAAAATAACACCACCCACCCACCCACCCCCTCATTCTTAACAGATCCAGATAACCTGATTCTGGTTTGGGAAATCCAACCAAAACAGAACCTGCTTAGGACAGCACAAACTTAGTTAAGGGCACATAACTGTTAGGGTCTACATCTTACCCTGAATTCAGTGCTAATACCTTAGAACAGGGGTAGCCAACCTGGTACTCTCCAGGTGTTGCGAATTAGAACTTCCATCAGCCACAGACAGAATGGTCAATGGTCAGGAATGATGGAGGTTGCAGTCTACAATATCTGGATGGCACCATGTTGCCTACTCCTGCCTTAGAAGATGACATTGTGTCCCAACCAGTGACGAATGCTGGCAGAGAAAGAGCCCTGGAGCAGAAGAAAATGTGGGCTCGCTCTCTTGTTCTTCTAACCAGAAGCCCACATTTCCCTGGAGAAATACCCCCAGAGTCATGGGAAGAGTACAGATTATATTCCTGTGCCATAGTCCACAAATCCATTAGATAAGATGGGAAGGTGCTCACTTCACTAAGAAACCAGTAAATGCCAAACAACTCACTGTGTGTTTCTGTCTTTCTACACAACCAATCAACTAGGGTAACAACTGATTAGGCACCTGCAGTAATTTAATGGAAATGACAACATACTGCTCAGCTGTTTTGTAAGATGCCCATCTATAGAGGTACACTGCAACAGTAAACAAAGTAATTTTACATGTTCTGTTGTTCAAGAAGATAAGGGCAGGGAGATATTATTTCTCATTGGCATTTGAGAAAGAGAGGTCACAAATGTAGGTTGATATCCCTGAGGGTGACTGGTGCAAAAGCGCTAAAGTTTTTCTTCTTCCCTTTCGAAAAAGCTCACTGGATAGACTTTGCCTTCACAGTAGGGCAGCACAGAAATGGGACATTTTGCAGTGATGCTGACAGAACACAACAGTTCCCCCCAACTTCTTTCCCAGGCATCTTTGGATACTGTGGATTATGGAGCTGTTAAAGGAGACACCAACTATGCTTTGCATTGAAGTACAGCCATGATATGTAGTTAAGTGGCCCAGTTCTTGCTCCCTGCTGTGATACATCATTAATATAAAGTATGTGGAGTTAAATAACTTACAAAGCTCTGGTTATCCGGAAGCATGACAATGATCTGTGCATTGTGATCCCAGATCATTCTCCAGAAATCTTTAGTTGTGTGTGGCAGGGGATGCTGTGTAATGATGAACTCGTTGCTCCGATAGTAACCCTTTTAAAGCAAGAACCAGTTACTCCGTGCATAGAATAGTTTGGAAACTTCATGGATGAGAGCAGACAATACAAGTTTATTAGATTGCTAAATTTTCAAAGCTCCCTGCTGTGTTAATTTATCCTAAAACAATACTGGAGAATATATAAACAAAAAATAAACTCTATAAACATGTTTCACTTAACTGAATAGTTTCCACCAGGAACGGCAACCCATTGAGTATAGAGGACGACAGTGGAAACAAGTAAGATTAGCTGCAACTAATATTTGTTTACCCTAATTAAAAATAATGGATTCAGCACAGTTATTGGATATATTGCCTTCCTTCTGTGATGCCACTTGTTCTTGTTTCTGGTACAGCAAATGTCACTTCAGATGTTTTTTTAAAAAATTCCTCCAGTAGAATGACATTGCCAATGACAAAATATGAAAATGACACACAATACAGTGGTACCTCTACTTACGAATAACTCTACTTACGAATGTTTCTACTTACGAATGGAGCTCCGTCCGCCATCTTGGATGCGGTTTAGATAGGATTTTTTCTACTTACGAATTTTTAGATAGGGTTGCTTCTACTTACGAATCTTTTCTCCCAATGCATTCCTATGCGATTCGACTTACAATTTTTTTCGACTTACGAATGTGCGTTCGGAACGCATTAAATTCGTAAGTAGAGGTACCACTGTATGCAACTATGAAGAATATGACTGGCCAATGTAGGGCATGGCCCATCCCTCCTGCACAGCAGCTCACAGAGCAGTGCAAGCAGGGCAGGATCTCCACAGGACTGAACGAGCCTTTTAACTACACCATAGTCCTTGGCTGGGACATATATCCATTGCAGCATGCTGGTTATTACCTGGAACAGGAGATGTGCTGGGCTCCTCTCATTCTACATAATAGCTGGCATGCTTTAGTGAACATCTGCCCAGTCAAGGGCTGGCAAGGGAATCAGAATTAGAAGACTCAATTGAAGCTCTGTGGTGATCTCATCCCATGAGCTGTGCATGCAGGAGAGGATGAATTGTGCCCCTAACTCCCCAAGTTATAAAAAATGTATTTCTTTTAATTCTAAGCAGCACTATATAACGTTTGTTGCACACAGTGGCTGTTCTTTGAAAAAAAGAATCACCTCATTGAAAAAAGAAACACAAGAGCTATTTGCAACAATAGATAAAAACCAACTGATTGAACAATTTTATATTCGGTTACTTTCCGTTGATTTTCTTACCATAATATAAGAGGCATTAATGTAATCAGTTCCTTTCATTCCAGGTAATGGTGCCAGTCCCACCCTTGCTCGTTCAGCTGTAAACAAACAAATGAACAGAAGAAAAGCCCATATCAAACAAAAATCCCAATCTAAGCACAGCAGCTATCATAACACAACTCCTACTTCTCCCAGGGCCAGACCCAGTATCATAAAATTTGCTGAGCTCATGCAGGAGATAAAGCTATAAAAATGATAAAATGAAATGTTTGCACAAGGATATAATTTCAGCAATAAAATTTTACTACTTTCTGCTATCCCCAGATGCCAAATAATAGTTAATAGCGAATTCCCACTCCACTATGAAATTCACCCAGGGCCTTGGACCAGATACTCCCAGCCTAATTTACATCACAAGTTTGTTGTGAGGATGAATAGAGTCAGGTCTATGTGCCTCGAGCTCCTTGGAGAAAAGGCAGAGGATGAAAACATATTAAATGAAATAAAGATTTGATGATGATCAGATCATTTATGGGCAACGGCACAGAACAACATTTGATTTATTTTTGCTGCTCTCATCCCTTTCCAAAAGTAGGGACAGCAGCAGCCACTTCCCTAACTTCAGGGCAAGTCAGCAGCTATCCTCTGAGAACCACATTAATTGAAGTTAACTACCACAAGAATGCACACACAGAGCAGTGGATGTAATCTAGACCAGGCATGTCCAAAATCTGTTTCGGGGGCCTAATCTGGTCCGCTGGTTGGTTTAATCCATCCCCTGTGGCAGTTTATTTACTGAGGTAAAATCCTAAAAAAATCTCATCAACTTCAATTCTAAAAAAGGAACCAAAGCTCAAGAACTTTGGGGTAAAATCCTAAAAAAAGGTCAACAACTATTCAATCCTAAAAATAGGTCAACAACTTTGGCTGGCCCTTTGGTCGGCCCTCAAGGCCCTTTACTTCATCAAATCTGGCCTTCTTTGAAAAAAGTTGGACACCACTGGACTCTTCTAATGACTGCAGAGGTAGCCACGCTTACCAATTCTTTTGAGGAGCGAGCATAAAAAAACTTCAACAAAGCAGATAAGCAAAAATACTTGGATTTCAGCTGATTTAGGCCAATGACTCCAGATCAGTTTTGCCTCCCAGCCACTGAAGTGCTTCTAAAGATAAACTTAATATTTCAGATGTAATATTTTTATTGTAGGACTAACACGGACAAATCATCCTTAATGGTGATTTATTTACCCCATTTATTTATTTAGATTTATTCACCCATTGCCATGAAGAATTGGGGTGAATTACAACACTTTGAAAACCAATGCCATAAATATTTGGGACCTGCAACAAAAAGTTGCAGCGTGCAGTCCTCCGGTTCAGTGTCCCAGCCAGCCATACTCTCCTTCACAATACTCTGTTCCATTCCCACTCCTACCTCGTTTTCCATCCCCCCACCAACAAACAACATTATATGGCTATTGAGCATGGACAGAATACATTGAGCTGTTCGGGGGGGGGGGAGTCTTTTCCCTTAAGATTTTTTCGTCCCTAAAATTATTTTGCACTTCTGAAAGTGCTGATAATTGAATTTCTGCAGGAAAAGACAACTGAGAATTCCTGAAAGCTGTATTAAGTTCCCTGAAAATATTTCAAAATACTTCATCACTGTTGTGACGTGGGGTTTGTGATTTCAGCTCTCTTGACATAATATGCTGGAGGCAGTTCTCTAGTAACAGCTCTTTATTAAAGTGAACAAGACTGACTGTGAGGGCAGGAAGGCTACATTTATAGGGACGGAACTAGCTAGGAAGGGATACATTTTGGAGGGAACAATATCAGGCAATCACAGTGCTGCCTTTTGGAGGAAACCAATAAGAGAGAGGATCCAAATACAGCAGCTTAAATGAACCAATAGTAGCTGTACCCTCTGGAACCAAAAGGCAGTTACTTTATCCTAATGCAATACAGACAATAATAATACAGATATAAAATCCTTTGACTCAATACACAACAATCACTATATTAAACTCTTATACTTTCACTTGGTTCAAAACTTATTTGTATTTATGCATTCGGATGCATTAACATGCATCCAGCAATAGGAGCCACAAATCAGATTTATAATTAAAAAGAACTCTAACCCAATAGCACAAAACAATCCAATTGAGGGCCCATATCACTTCATGCAAAGACAATTCAGAATTTAGCACAAGGAAATTATTCAGCACAAAATCAGACTTTAAGATGTGATCTTACATGGCACAACTGATGAGTTTCTGTTCTTTTCTTTGTTGCAGTCCTTCTGAGCACTGAAGCACTCCACATATTTAGCATTGCATTGCATAACCAGCTAAAAATAATAATAAGCAAGAGTGATTAAGTCCTTTGCAGTTCTTTCTCTTTCACACACACAGATATTTCTTATTTCTGGAAAAAATGCATCTCTGGAAGACTGAACTGTAAGATATGCTAAAAGCATTCAAAATGCCAAGATGAACTGAACTTTCTGCCTAAAGAAAGGTACTTATACAAACACGTGTTGGTCCCTCAAGTTTGTATAGGTCTCATATCACGCAGGGTAAATGAAATTCCATTCCAACCTGGTTTGACAATGTCGATTTGAGTTCTGCTGAAGACATATTGCAAAGCCCCAAAGACATATGTAGGTCAGAACAGGTCTCAGGAAACAAAAAAGCTCTCTCTGTTCTTTTATAAAACATCAAAACAAGACTACGCCTAAGGATTTTTTCCTCCTTGCTGCTATTGTGAACCTGAATGCTGCAGCTGAGATCAGTTATTCCCGGGCTTGCCTATTTTGCCTGCCAAGTTGAGTGTGATACTTTCATGGTAAAAAGTGAGCTGCTTCTCAAGATACTTCACAGACAAAATTGTCACATATTTTGTTCCTACTTGGACGCCGCAGTTAGTGATGTTAAATTCTCGAGAAGAATCTTTTGGAGAATATTCTCGAGAATGTTCTTGACTAATGAGAATATTAGAGAATTTTCATTTAAAATAGAATATTCATTTTAATGCATTGAAAAGGATATCATTTAATGCATTCAAAATGATATAATTTGTTAATATACATGTTTATTAATGGGTAGACTTGTTCAGATGGCAACCAAAAATTGTACAGATACTTTTATTCTATAGGGCAATGCAGTGAATTCACATTCTTTGATTTTTTTGCACCAAACTTGAAATTGAAAATTCAACGTGAATGACTCACCACTAACTGTATATTTAGTAAAGGAAGCACAGTGAAAATATATAAGCACAAGCCTACTTGTCACTTTCAAATATCAAATAGAAAAGTAAAACGTGTTTTATAGTTAAAGTTAAATCATTCTAAGGTGATGGCACCAGTAATTATCATGCTAAGGTTTGGTATAAGAAAACTCAGTTAAATCATATTCTATTCTTCCATTAGAACATGTACATGTTATAGGACATGTCAAAAAATACAATTGGCATGTTAAGGTTTGATACAAGTACGGTAAATTCAGTAATAGGCTATCTTGTGCTTCTAATAGCTCTAACACTTAATAACTGTTTTGGTGACTAAAACACAGCTTGATAAACAAAACTATAGGCATACATATAAAAAAGAAGCCATTAACATTAAATATATTATAATATATTTCAGTATGTCAATCTCTGGTAAATGGCACCTTATACCATTGAATGTGGAGAATATTCTCCAGAGAATTTTCTAGCAGAGAATATTCTCAAGAATATTCTCATTCTCAAGAATATTCTCACCTCACATCACTAGCCACAGTTAATGCAGATGCAATAAGTGTAAACCTGGGTCCTACTTGCTCTACTTTTTATGGATAGTTTTTCACTTGTGTTACTGAAGATGTGGACAAGATCAAGGTGTTACTTTTGGTACAGAGAGCCCTTAACAGCTTGAGACCAGTTTACTTGTGAGATCGCCTTACATTACATGTGCGCCCTTGATCGCTTCAATCTGCAGAATTGGCACTGTTACAGATGCCACACAATACTCATACTACAGTTGTCACAAATCAATCTTTTAGTGTGGCGGCACCTATGCTTTGGAATTCCCTGCTTATTGACATCAGGAAGGTGCTTTTGCTGTACACCTTTTGTCACTTGTTTAAAACAGGTTTGTTTAGCCAAGCCTATAATGGCATGTAGATGCTGATGTGTTTAAAATGTTTGTTTTAAATGTGTTTAAAATCCCACCCAGTCTGTAATATTTCATTCTTAGGAAAGGTGCTTGAGGGTGCAGTGGTGATAAAACCTGCAGGATCTCTTCAATGACACAGATCATCATGATCCATTTCAGTCCCACTTTAGGCAAGGTATAGGATGGAGATGGCCATGGTCACTTTTGTGGCTGACCTTTTCCAGAAGCTCACAAGGGAGTGTATCCCTGCTGGTTCTGCTGGACCTCTCAGCAGCTTTCAGCACCATCTATCATGGCATCTGAGCCAGCTGGTTGGGATAGCCTCTGATCCATTTCCAGGCTCTGAATTGAAGGATGCTTATTATGTCCTGAATGGCACAGTACTGGGGTATTTAAATGCCCATCTACTCCTAGGTGAACTTGCCTTAAACATTACTACAACTTCAGAGGTGTAACCAAAAGCCTTTTTATCAGACCGTTCCTCCCACCCATCCACATTGATAAAGTACCAGTTTTGGTCTGATCACTTTACCCCCCTAGTAAAGGCAGCAGGGCTGAACAAGCTAAGAATGAAGCTTACCTTGAACTGTTTCTCTAGCCGAGTCCTTCCTCCAATTCCAGGTATGAGAATGCTATTAACATAGCTATGTAGCTGGTGAGCAGAAACTTCAGTCTCTTTCCCAAGAATGGCTTCCAACAAGGCATCATGAATAAAAACATACTGCTCCTAGAATGGCAGGAAGCAAATAAGGAATGAAGAAGCAAGCCCATAGTAAGTGGAGCATAGCTTCTTTAAAGGCAACCACAGTGGTGCCTCGCGAGACAAATTTAATTCGTTCTGTGAGTCAATTCACTATGCGAAAAATTCGTCTTGCGAATACCATAGGAATGCACTGAATTTTATTTTATTTTTTGCCCATAGGAACGCATTAATTGAATTTCAATGCATTCCTATGGGAAACCGCGATTCGCTAGATGAATTTTTCACAAAATGAATTTGTCTTGTGAGGCAACCTCAGATCGCAAAACCCATTTGTCTAGTGAAAAATTCGTCTAGCAGGGCATTTGTCTAGCGAGGTACCACTGTATTATATTTGCAGCAATCCCACTGTGTGAAAAGCACTAGTTCGCCTCTGAGTGAGGTTTGTACATCTACAGCTCACAGAAGGGCCTTATTAGTGCTGGCTTCCTGACTTTGGAATGCCTTCCTCTCTTGAAATCTGGTTGGCACCAATTTTGGTTGGTTTGGGTGCCAGCTGAAAGCTTGCCTCTTTAGCCAGATGTATTAGGACACTGTTTTTTTTTTTTGAGTAAGGTGTAGAGGTTATACTGATGGATTTTTTAATTTTTCCATTTGTTCAAATTGAAACTGTTGCATCGCTACTTTGATTTTATGTTCAGTGTACCCCAACCTGGACCACTTGCCTAATGAAGGGCAAGTTAAAAATGAACCAATTAAACAAAAATACTGCTTAGATAACTTTTCACATTTTTCCCATAGTTATCTCTGCTTGCTTTTTTTCTTTTGCAGCTTGCTGTTCTTCTGTTTTTTTTAAATGTACTGAATTTCCCCTTTCCTCCTGTATGCCTCAGTTCCCTTCTTTTTCTAAGACTATTTCTACTTTACTTTTACAAAAAAGGAAAGTGGTGGTGGTGAGACTTGTATCAACTTTAATGTTCACCTTTACGAAAGTTCTCTGTGCTATAAAATATTCACTACCTTGGCATACTAAATGCCTTGTGGATACTAAAGACTGT
Source organism: Zootoca vivipara (assembly GCF_963506605.1). Classification (NCBI taxonomy): domain Eukaryota; kingdom Metazoa; phylum Chordata; class Lepidosauria; order Squamata; family Lacertidae; genus Zootoca; species Zootoca vivipara. Next base: position 23,547,339 of record NC_083277.1, on the reverse strand, counting down.
AAGCTTTTAGGTCTAGTTTTTTGAAAATTCTCTGCGAAGTGCTTGGTTTATTTTAAAAGCGACACAATTGCTAAATAAGAAGAAGACAACTACATGCATTAGCAAACTGAATTCACAGAAAAACATAAGAAATGCTGTATGTAACCTATGGAGATATTCCAGTGGAAATTACACTTGGCAGACCCTCTTGCAATATTTAATTGGCGACAATAGCTTGCTGCAGTAAAAAGTAAATGTGTCTCTGTGTTTTACCTCTGTCTGGACGAGGTAGTTGCGCTGCGTCCTGATGTGTTTCAGGAAACCCAGGGCGTTAACTGTGCTTTTGTCTTTTATCTGTTGCAGCATACTGTCTATAACAATGTAGGTACCAGTCCTGCCAACCCCAGCGCTGACAAAAAGAAGTTTCAGGAGAAAGGCTAGTTAAACACTAATAAAGAATTGCAGCACCATGCTCATATTGCTATACAGTATATGCTTCTTTACATTCACGAAGTCTTGCTCTTTATATTTTCTATAATATGGAATGGATCTTAGGTGTTTCTTTCAATCCTTGCACAAGGAACCTTGGCTCTCAGTGAATGCAGCTTCTGGGCCAAAAAAAAGGTTGGCCAGTCTTGCTCAGCATTTAAGGACAGGTCAGCTGGTAATATTCATTTTCAGCTGGTGATATTCTCCAGGTTTGAGAGAAACAAGACTATGTGCGACTTGAGCCGGGGTGGTGTAGAGGTTAGAGTGTTGGACAAGGACCTGGGGAAACCAGGTGCAAATCCCCGCTCAGCCAGGAAGCTCAACTTGGGCCAGTCACAGCCTCTCCGCCTAACCTACCTCGCAGGGTTGTCGTGGGGACTAAATGAGGAGGGGGAGAATCACGTATATGCCACCTTGAGCTCCTTGAAGAAAAAGGTGGGCTATGAATGCATTTCCTGCCAACCTAGCAGTTCGAAAGCACGTCAAAATGCAAGTAGATAAATAGGAACCGCTACAGCGGGAAGGTAAACGGCGTTTCCATGTGCTGCTCTGGTTTGCCAGAAGCGGCTTTGTCATGCTGGCCACATGACCTGGAAGCTATACGCCGGCTCCCTCGGCCAATAATGCGAGATGAGCACGCAACCCCAAAGTCGGTCATGACTGGACCTAATGGTCAGGGGTCCCTTTACCTTTACCTTTATGAATGCATTAAATAAAATGATATATTAAATAAATAAATATGTGAACATGCAAATATCTGGAAATTTAGGAAGTACATGTAGCACACACAGCTACTCTTTCCCAAAAAGGAGTCTTACATTTTGCAATCAGAACATATTAAGGAATCCCACTGATGAAAATAGGATTCATTTACAGAATTTGCCCTTTCTGACCATTAAAAAAAACCCCCAAAAAACATTCAGCCCTTTAGCGGCAATTCGAAGATTTTAAAAAATTAAGTCAAAGTGTAAGAATACAGCATGTTAAAACAACAATACGTTAAAAAGTCTGGAAAAGTTTAAATGTCTTCATCTGATGAATTCTTTTCTGAATGTGTTGTGGGTGAAGAAAAAGTTGCAAATGTTCTTGAGCAGCTGTGGTGCGGCATAGGGTAGTTAAACCTATTCAGTAGAACTTGAAAGCTCTGCCCCATATAATGACAGCAAGCGATCACAGCATGAAATCATGCAGCTAATTGCACCATCCTCTAGAATTCAATGAAAACTGCCCAGTTCTGCTATGGATTACAGAATTATCAGATCCCAGAAAGTCATTCATCTGTATAAGAGAATTTCACCCAGCAATGTGCTGTGTTCTGCTGTGCGGGACAGTGAACAAACTTGTATTGGACCACAGTTATTTAAGTTCAAACTGTGGTTCAGCCAATGATTCAGTGAATGGTGTTGGCAAATCACAATCTCTCCCTATTGCAAAATGGGATATACTGTAATTGATTGTAAAGGGAAATACTGTTACGCTCTACTTCAGTTGTATGTTAATCTACATGTTGTACGCAAAAATTGGACTGAACTTGTCCAGCTGTACCTGCAGTGCACAACCACTGGGCCTATCTCAGCAGTCCTGGCTGCAGAGGATCTTCTTACAAACGTCAGCACTGGCAGTGCATATTCAGGCACACCCATGTCGGGCCACTGTGTGTAGTGATACTGAATGACCGTCCTTTCATTCTGTCGTCCTTTAGGGTTCCCCTAGTGAGCCGGAATACATGAAACACATACAGGAGGAAAACATATTAGTTGGGGATTTAACTGTACCATGTTCAGGTGTGGGATAAGCTTTAACCAATGCCTATCATTCTACAGTGGTACCTCTACTTACGAATTTAATGCGTTCCGAACACACACTTGTAAGTCGAAAACATTTGAAAGTCGAATCCCATAGGAATGCATTGGGAGGAAAAAAAATGTAAGTAGAAGCAACCCTATCTAAAAATTCGTAAGTAGAAAAAAATCCTATCTAAACCGCACCCAAGATGGCGGACGGAGCTCCGTTCGTAAGTAGAGTTATTCGTAAGTAGAGGTACCACTGTAATTTAAGAAAAATATTTTTCATTTTCACCTTTTACAAATATTTTAACAAGAGAAACAAAATATTTGCAAGTCTAATTTACCTTCCCCTCGACTTCCCTCCTTTCTGCGGTTATTTATTTTATATCTTTTTATTACTGCATATCTAATTCAAATATATTTACTAATTTCCCCTTATCTTCCCCTCAATTATCTCTTATTGCACATGTTTATATCAGTCCCACTGTTCTGTTTTGTTTAAAGTGTATCTTCAAATAGTCAATAATTTTCTCCCATTCTATTTTAAAAAGTCTCTCTTTTTGATTTCTTATTCTTCTGGTGAGTTTCTCCATTTCTTCTTTTGACTTGCTGCAAAAATATATAAATAAAATCACGATACTTTTCTACAACAGCTAAATCACTGGCAGAAAGCTTGGTCTTTCTTGGTTTTCCTTGTCCATGCGCCCCACACCTGTTTGGTGTAGGTGTGGGCAGGTGGAGACATAGCTGGATCGGCTGCTTCTGCAGCTGATCCCTGCAAAAAGCATGCTTGAGCTGAAACATGCTTAAGCTGAAAAATAGGATTACATACAGGTGAAACTCGGAAAATTAGAATATCGTCGAAAAGCGCATTTATTTCAGAATGCAACTTATTATTTTTTCTTTTTCTTTTAATTTTTACAAATGCTTTCTTTTGGAAATTCCACAGTAATAAAACAAATAGTTACAATAATACAAAAATAAACATTGCTATTACATTTCATTAATTACATTCCATTTATAATTGACCCGCCTAGCGACAAATAATTACAGTTACAACAAATAAAGGCTTGGCATATCTTGCTTTGCATGTCATGCATCTATCTCATATATTGGTTTCACCTTTTAAGTTGCGTTACTGAAATAAATGCACTTTTTGACAATATTCAAATTTTCCGAGTTTCACCTGTAGGCAAAACAATTGCTTAGCAATGACTCTCATTCTACAAGCACAGCCATTACTCAAATACCTGCCTCTGTGACCTTTATTTGGGCACGTAGGGTAGCTCAGCATCCCCAGAACCAAATTACTAGTAGAGATATCATCCCATGCCAGAATGAAAGCTCTTCCATTTTATCACAGGATGCCATTGTGGCACTGCGGGCTTTGAACCTTGGGGTCTCAGATTTCAGTGGGGCCCTGTGCAATGCCAAAATTTGGCACCCCAGCCTCTTGTGGTCCCTTCTAAAGGATAGTTGTGACATGCCCGGGGCTCCATATCCAGTGTGACCGAACCAGTTGTGCTCCCCTAACTCTGCCTCTGGGGTGGGGCCTCTGGAACATTTGAGGACCTACTGCGACCAACTGGTTACACAATATAAAGTTGCTGAACTCTGGAGCTAACTTGACTCCGTAGTTGTTTCAGTTGCAGAAAAAATATCCAGTGTAAAGTGTTGGTGATATGTTGTGGCATCAGTTTCAGCTTATGAAGTCAGCTGATATGGACGGCGCTGGTGGCTACATACCTGCCCATGTGTCCTCTTGTCCCCCATCCCTCCTGCCTTCTTAAATCTAGGAGAGCGCATTTGAGTGGCTGGTTCCAGATACAGTGCTACCTCTACTTACGAATTTAATGTGTTCTGGACGCACATTTGTAAGTCGAAAAAATTTGTAAGTCGAATCCCATAGGAATGCATTGGGAGAAAAAATTCGTAAGTTGAAGCAACCCTATCTAAAAATTCGTAAGTAGAAAAAATCCTATCTAAACCGCATCCAAGATGGCGGACGGAGCTCCATTCGTAAGTAGAAACATTCGTAAGTAGAGTTATTCGTAAGTAGAGGTACCACTGTACTTCATCAAAGAGATATATAGCAGGTGTGTATATCACACCCAATAGCATACTCCTAGTGTGTCCATCCTTTGTCCAAACCACAATGCAATAACACTTCTCACCTTTTTCATTTTTGCATTCCTGATTGTGAAGCGGCGGACTGTATAGCAAGCATGTATTTTTGTGCTCTTCAATGTGACAATGATATTGCCATATTCTTCACTGTTTTCTGATGGCCAGTATTGGTCACATTTCCTCTGAGAAAAGACAGAGCACCATAGGATATTAGATTTTGAAGCATGCTAGAGAACACAAGACCAGCAACATGCTAGAACAGTGGTCCTCAACCTTAGGCCTCCAGATGATTTTGGCCTACAACTCCCATGATCCCTAGCTAGCAGGACCAGTGGTCAGGGATCATGGGAATTGTAGTCTCAAAGCATCTGGAGGCCCAAGGTTGAGGACCACTGTGCTAGAAAAGTCTTCCCTCCTTTCTCAGATGACTCTGGCCTGAAACCAGTATCAGCTACAGCTTTTCAGCTGATGGGCCAGTTGAGAATGCAGGGAAGCGCTTGTCATCTGGAGTGCCCTGGCCCCAGTTACCTTTCCTGCCACACAGGGAGTGAGTGTGAAAGACAGAGCAGCAGAGCCATATTCCATCAGCAGCTAGAGTGGTGGAAAGCTGCACCTAAAAGTTGCCTCCCCTTTGTGCCATCTCTTAGTTGAATTGCAAAAGCGAGTGCTTCTCGTTTTCTTGGCCTTTTGTTGAATCCCATCAGCCCATCACCCATTCCCACCCACCCCCTCCACCCTCTGTATATATATAAGGGTCTGACACTTCTGTTTCAAGTGTATCTGAAGAAGTGTGCATGCACACGAAAGCTCATACCAAAATAAAAACTTAGTTGGTCTTTAAGGTGCTACTGAAGGAATGCTATTCTATGTATGGGTTGGGATCGTAGTATGTTTGTGGCAGGGGGTCTGCAGTGCAAGTTTGTACTGGGCACCCTAAAATAATGCTTGGACCATGATCCCTTTTCTTATTGCTGATAGCATGAGTGCTAGTGTTGACCTCATTTCAGTCTCTTGCCTGGCTTGTAGCATGAGGATTGGTCTTTTTAGAGTGTTCTGGATCTGGCTAATTTCCTGCATTAAAAAACAACAACCCTCAGATTGCTCTAAGCAGCTTTAAGGTGTTTTGTTTGTTTGTTTGTTTTTCCTATGGTATGTTGACTGGGAGAGTAGGTTCACCAAGGTACTGGGCATTTGTGTACTTTTGGTTACCACTTTGGGGTGCTGAAGCTGTGTTCAGCTGGATGTTGTGATTTTTTTATACTGTTCTATTAAGGAACTGGTGCTTATCCACAGGTTCCTGTATCTATTCAAATATGTACCAAATACTGCTATTTTGTACTAAATACTGTTGTGTTTATTATATTGACTGTCTGATATACTGTTTGGTATGTATTACTGATAGCGTGTTTTAATTTTTATTGATGTTGCATTTTTATATATTGTTGGCATTATTGTTGTTTAACTTCGCTATGTTGTTCATGCTGCTATTTGAAACTGCTCTGAGAATAATTTTTATGGAATCATGGCATACATATAAGTATAGCTTACCTTCCAAGTCCCGGACTGCAGAATCCGGGACCGGCAGCCATGTGACACCGGAAGTTGCATCGACGTAACTTCCGGTGTCGCTTTGCCCTTCTATGGGCACCAAAAATGGCCGCCGCCCGCTTTGAAAGTCACTTGTACGCATGTCAGGAAGTGTGTCGACGCAACTTCCGGTGTCGCTCCGCCCATATATGGGCACCAAAAATGGCCACCGCCGACACCGGAGGTCGCGTCTATGTACTTCCGGACATGCGTAGATGCGACTTTTGAAGCCTGCAGCGGCCATTTTTGGTGACCATAGAAGGGCAAATCATAAAGAAAAAAATGGCCGCCGGCAGGAGAAAATAACGAAGAAAAACGGGAGACGAAGTGATATGGGGGACCACCGGGAAAAGGTAAAGGTAAGTAAAAACGGGGGTTTCCCGGGGAAAACAGGGTACTTGGCAGCTATGAAGTATGGTAATACTGATGACAGAGAATTCTTCTGATGCTCTCCCTCTTCCAAACTTGGTTTCCCATGCCCTTCTCAGGAACCTTCTTTGACTCCTCTTTCTCTAGGTGGACATGATCAGCTCAGCCAGTGTCAGCCTTCTGCTTCCCCAGACCTCTGTGACCTATCGCTGCTAGAAGCAAGGCTTCAAGCATCACTACCACCACATCCACCCCCTTACTCTTACAGTATTATATAATCCCCTTTGGATTACAGCAATTTATAGTGTACATGACAGTTAATGGAACCAATTGTACTCCTTAATGATTCTGAAGAAAGATCACATAATCACGGCGAGAAAAGTAGCTAGTGAAAAACTGCATTGCCCTTACTCTTCCTTTTTCCACAAGGTTTGTAATCATGATGATAATTCCAGTGTTTTGCTCCCAAATCATTCTCCAGAAATCTTCAAATGTAGACTTTAAAGGTCCTTGGGTGGCAATGTAGGCTTTCGCTTTGTTGTAACCCTTCAAAGAAAACCATAATGCAAAGCAAGATAAAGTATCTGCATGGCAGTCATATTAATAATGTATATATTGCAGTGTGAGATGCCTTTCCTGCTGAATGTTTGAGGAGTCTGGAGCTAAAGTTAGTCAACAAAACAACAGCAAAAAAACAACAACATTCTACAAGTACTAATGGTTTCTATTTCTTTTGTAGGACAGTGTTTCTCAAAAGAGAGACGAGAGCAAAAAACAACTTACATCAACATAATTGGCATTAATGTAGTCACTGTGCTTCGAGTCTTTTCCCGGCAAAGGTCTTAGCTTCACTCTACTGTGATCATCTTCAGGAAAGATAACAAACAGGCACAAAACAGGAAAACATATTAGGATATTAAAACTATGGATTTCTTAAAAGGACAATTCCCTAACCAGAAAACTAATAAGCACAACTCTCATCAGCTCCAACTAGCGTGAATGGCAAATGTCCAGGGCTGCTGGGAGTCCAACATCTGGAGGAAACCTTCATTGGCTCTTTCGGGGCTAAACCATTCTTTCCCTAATGATTCTTATTAAAGGTAAAGGTAAAGGGACCCCTGACCATTAGGTCCAGTCATGACCGACTCTGGGGTTGCGCGCTCATCTCGCATTATTGGCCGAGGGAGCCGGCGTATAGCTTCCAGGTCAAGTGGCCAGCATGATGAAGCCGCTTCTGGCAAACCAGAGCAGCACACGGAAACTCCGTTTACCTTCCCGCTGTAGCGGTTCCTATTTATCTACTTGCATTTTGACGTGCTTTCGAACTGCTAGGTTGGCAGGAGCTGGGACCAAGCAACGGGAGCTCACCCCGTCACAGGGATTCGAACCACCGACCTTCTGATCAGCAAGCCCTAGGCTCAGTGGTTTAACCCACAGCGCCACCTGGGTCCCTCAATGATTCTTATTACTACTTATTAATGATTCTTATTACTTATTAATGATTCTTATTACTACTTATTAAATTTATATGCTGCCCTTCATTTGAAGATCACAAAACTTCTTCCAGTCTCAACTGCACCAGTAAAATAATTTGCTGTCCAGAAAAAAAAGTGGCAGAAATGGTCAGCTAAGGGATCAAAAAGTTCTGGGTTTGTTTCTTTCCACTTGGAAAAGTGACAAACTCATTAGCAAGCCTGGGAGAGAATGGAACTAGCAAGGGTTGTCAATTATGTACTTCCCTTAAGTCGCTTTTCAGAGATTAGCATACCTAGATCAGACAGTAATTTAGGCTGAAACATTCAGCTGCGAAATCTTTAGGCAGGATTGCTACTTTCTAAGCAAAACCCACAAGTATCTAATGTCAGACTGTCAACATCAGTCCTCTCAGAAAACATACCTAACAGGGGCATCTTGTCCCTTGGATGAAAACGAACTTTTGTCACTCTGACTAACCTCATGCTGAGCAGACAGGCATTCTTACGCCAGTAGTATAAAGTGGACACTTTTGGTTGCTGTTGTCTCTTAAGGCCTTTACTACTCACATGCTAAAATGTTGATGTATCTGTTTTTGTGCTTGTTGTCGGGGTGATTGGAATGTTCAGCGGTGATGTTCATGTCGGATGTACAACGCTGCACTTCCTGTTAAGAAAACAATTACATTGAAAAAGGCAGATGAGTGCAAAGCATTTTGTCTGTCTCATTTTGCAAGCAGCTCATTCAGAACACATTGAAATGGTGGGTGTAATTGATTCTCTTCGCCCATGAGAATTCTTTCAGCATAACACTGCTTAAACATATCCCAGTTCTATTAAGGATATTGCCTGGTTCCCAGTATCTGATATAAGTCCATGGTGATTACAATTCATTGTGGTGCAACCCTCCACCCACCCACCGCTTTCCCATCTACCTAGAGCTCCCTTAATAGCAGCCAGAAAGCGATACCAATGTGGTCACAGGCCTTTTGCTAGCCATTTGCCCAAGGCTTAATTGTAATTAGAGCACTTTCAGATGCAGGAAAAAACATAGCCAAAATAGCAACTCATAGTCATAACTCCCTAGGTCTGGGAGAGGAGTGAGTGCCTACCTAGGAAATACAAAGCAGTACGGTAAGGGGGGTTATAGGGGGGTTACATTCTGGGGGATCACCCCTAGAGCCAAAAACGTGAATAGTCAAAACACATTGGGTGCAATGGCAAGTAGGATTGCAGAAGTCTTTTCCCCTAGATGCCCGTCCGTTTTTTTGACCCTTTTTAATTAACACGGAGCAATGGATTCAAACTTCAAGAAAGACGATTCCACCTAAACATTAGGAAGAACTTCCTGGTTCCGGTTTCCGCCTGCAGGAATGGCGGACCTGTTTTCCATCTCTCTGACCTTCGTAAGGAATTTGGCGGTTGCTAGGGGAGTAAATGGCAACCCCCTACCCTCTCCGGGGGTTACGGAGAGGGGCCGCTGGCCCGCGATGCCCCCAGACCCACTCCGACTGTTTTTGGAGTGGGGGGAGCTTGGGCTGAGCACTTACGACGGCCAGGACTCCCGGACGCTAATCTGCATGGCGGGGATTTCCATGGTTAAAGAAGATAATTAGGCTTAAATCTATGGACATACTTCAGAAGGAGGGGAAGAAGCGCTGTTTACTGCTGAGAATTTTATGCTGCTGAGCGAGAGGAGTCAAAGAATGTACGGCATCTGGAAGAAGGATTGATGGGGACGGAGCGATAAGGGAAGCAAGTTTTTATTTTTTCTTCATATTGTTGCCTCGTATCTTCCCGGACGCGATGTCCTGGCTTGTTTGGAGCGAAAGAGAAGCAAAAGACTGTGTGAGTTGAACTTTATAGCTGTTGTTACTGAGCATATTTCTTAAAGATGTGAAGTTGCCGATGAGAAAAGCCCCCCCCTAGTCAGACGGAAGGAGTTCTGGACGCGTTCGGAGGATTTATGAGCTGTGACGCACTTTAAATTGGAGCAGCGACCTGAAGCTAAGTTCAGCTATAGGGCAAGGAGATCCATTAATTTACCAAGAGTTCATGGTTGGATGTTTGGGTCTCCTGCCTGAAAAAGCTGTAAATTCTATAAAGATAAATAAATCGTAAATCTTCATGGCTATGAGAGAAAATGAAAGTGATTTGAGCCTTTTAAGATGGCGCTGCTACTCCGTCGCAACAGGGAGCTCCACTAAGAAGATTTATGGGGAGGCTGGACTGATTAACTCACACAGGAGAAAGAACATCTGTGAAACTTCGTTTGACATTTATCTCAGCAGCTGGAACAATTGGATGAAAGTGGAAAACATCTAGGTGACTGTAAGGGGAAGATTTGGAATATTATGAGCTTGGAGGACGATTTGAACTTTAGAAATAAGACGGCAGTGGACAGTTGCGAGGAATTCCCAATTTCTTGAAGCATGGGAACCCAAAAATAAATTATTTAGATGATTTGGCATAACATTCGGTTTGATTGATATATATATGTGTATAATTTGAAATATTGAATGTGATATAATTGGTTTTAATTGGAAAATTAATAAAAATATTTTTTAAAAAAAAAAAAAAAAAGGAAGAACTTCCTGACAGTAAGAGCTGTTCAGCAGTGGAATTTGCTACCAAGGAGTGTGGTGGAGTCTCCTTCTTTGGAGGTCTTTAAGCAGAGGCTTGACAGGCATATGTCAAGAATGCTTTGATTGTGTTTCCTGCTTGGCAGGGGGTTGGAATGGATGGCCCTTGTGGTCTCTTCCAACTCTATGATTCTATGATTCTAATTTTTGTAAAAAAATTGTTTGCCAAGCACGTAAAGCCGAATCCACAAGTTAAATGCACATAAGCATATTATTGAAGAAGTACTTGCAGTTTAGAACAGACTGAATTTACAGTGTTTCACAGGGGCCCAATGTAAACAAAGGTCCCAATGTATCATTAGAGTTATTCACCAAAATAGACAACAAAGGGGGGAAAGTGAAGTAAATCATGCAAAATAATCAAAATCAGCACTTCAGCATAATTGAACCACCCATTGTGACAACTCAAATATATACAGCCACAGCAGGCACTGTAACCTTCCAACAGTTTGACTTCACCTCCAAAGGCGTACTCCTCCATTGTCTCTAGACAGACAGATGCCAACATATATACACACACGCACGTGTTAGTTTCACTTCCCCCTTAAGATTTGAGTGATTTCTTGTTTATCACATTCCACATTAAAGTCAGTGTTTACTTTGTAGGCACTGTCTTGTCTTCAATGGTTTTTTGTAACTTTAAATAATAATTAAAATATGTTAACATTTTGATATTAAATAGTATCGAAAAGTGTTAAGTTGGACAACACAGTGATTATACTGTCCTCTTAGTCAGAAATGTCAATTGTGCCATTTATTTTAAGTGTCCTAATTACATTTTAAAGATCTTTTTTACAATAATGTAACATTGTTGCTTCTTTCTAGGGCATTTTCTCAATGTATTTAGCTGAATTTTATCCAAAAGCTACTTCTGCAGGGTGCCGTCAGTGCCATCCGTTTCCCCCGTCCTCCCAAGGGTTACAAGATGCCACACTGTTTCATACCCCAGGCTTCACGTGTTAATACGGGAGCATCCTAATAAGGGAAGTCATTAGAACAGCACAGCTGCTGCAATGATGGAGTAGGAGCTAAGTGACAGAGAAAATGATCACGAGAAATGTTAGTGAAACTGCAGATGTAGGCAGAGTGCAAGATTAATACAAAACTGTCATAAAGAAGTGACAAACCAATTCATTGCCCACCCTCCTATCTTGCCCCAAAACATTTACATTTTTCGGAAATCCAAAATATCACAAGTCCAAATATAATTAGAGGCATTTAGACTCATAAATCAGTGGCATTCTTTTTTTTATGGTAAGCAAATCCCCATAGTTGTCCAGAAGAAATAAAGAACAAACAAAGAAGCTGAATGGGGTATCAGGTCTAATCCTTACATGGAATAATTGACAGAAATGTCACTAGTTATATATTCTAGAATGATGTTTTCACACCAGTAGTTCAGCAGAGGAAGGATTCAGTGATTCAATCCAAAGGATATTTTTAATTATCAACTATTAATCACAGTGTTTTTTCACTACCCTCCCACTTTTTACATGGTTCTATAAGATCTGCAGATTCTGATGATGATGCAATCATCATCAGAAAGAGCACCATCAAATGTGTGTGACACTTTACAACAGGAGTAACCAACAGTGCCGTCCGGATGTCCCATTATCCACACAAGCTGGGGTTGATGGGAGGGCTGTTCAACAACATCTGGAGGGCACAACATTGGCTACTCTGCTTTATAGACTGAAAATGAAAGTCTCCAGTACAATTTAATGACATTCTATGAAAAAAATAGTGATCCAACTTTATCTTAGCGTGTACTGTAGAAGAAACATGAAGCCAGTGAGGGTTCAAACTTGCTTTAAAAAAAGAGAGAGACACGCTAGCATATTAGGAATAGAATTCAGTCCCTGCTATTGAATGACCTACCATAAATTTACATAATGCACATAAATTGGATCAGTTGCCATTACATCTTGAAGGACCTTTCAGGTGGGACTGGTTTCTAAGGTCAGTAACTTTAATTAACCTTACTGATGCTTAGGGTTTATGGTTTTGTCCGCTGTACTGCAGCCTCAGTTCAGTGGCAGATTTATTTGTACGGTATGTGCAGTATGCACAGAATGGCCCGATGCAGATGAGGACCCTGCAAGTTTACATTGTTAACTGAGCAGATACCTTTGAAATGACTACAAAAAGTGAACTGTCATTGCTGTAGCTTAGTTTGTTGCGTTTCCCTCATTCTTCATTTCTCTACTCCTTGATTAAGCTCAGTTGAGGTTGGTTCATTAGAATGACCAGGGCGTAGTCCTATGAAGTTAAAAAGTTTCCCTCAGAAGCTCAAAGCTACACACTTTCCTGTCCCATACATCCTTCCATAATCCATTTGAATGTAGAAGGATAAGGGAGACCTTTCTGCCAATCTCCCGTTCTTTGGCCAGTCAGTTTTCTGCACTACTCAGTCAATCTCAGTCCAAAAGTTTTGCTATGGCTTGGAAGGAAGTCCTACCTGCCTGCCTCCAATACAGGCAAAGAGGCCATTGCTATCAGGCAAGCAGTACCCAGAAGGGTCAGAGGAAAAAGGCGGGAAACTGCAGCAGAGCATCAAGGAATGCTTGAATAAGGAAAAAGAATGATCTAGTGCAGGCATCCCCAAACTTCGGCCCTCCAGATGTTTTGGACTACAATTCCCATCATCCCTGACCACTGATCCTGTTAGCTAGGGATCATGGGAGTTGTAGACCAAAACATCTGGAGGGCCGCAGTTTGGGGATGCCTGCACTAGATCATTCTTTTTCCTTATTCAATTTTTTTTGTCTCACTGGTTCATATGACATTCTCTGTGTTTAACTTCCCAGAACGCTAATTTTGTTTAAAGATAAACGGTTACGGTTCTTATTATTTTGTCCACTGGAATGTATTGTCGGCAACTCTGGACTCCAACACACTTGGTTTTAATCAACCTTTAGTCACAGTTAAAACTCTTCTGTGTCATTATGGCTAATTTAGCTTTTAATTATATTGTCCGTGCTACCACTGATTGGGATTTAATACATCCAGGTTTAATGACTCATTCATTTTCAGTGTCCCTCTGAAACAAGTTGCTGATTAGTTTTATAAACTTCAAATATTCTTTCGCTGAATTTATGTGTAAAATCCAATTGCTACACGTCTGATAATCCAACATAATGAGCTAGAAATTGCTCCGGAATGGCTGATTGCATAGACATTCTGATATAACTTCAGACAAGTGAACAAGTTACAACCCTGAGAGCAACATCATAATATGGTTTCCCTGTCAATTGAAAAGAACTCTGAGAAGAAGAAAAAGGCAGTAAAATCTATACTTGTAAGAACATGCAAATGTTTCCCTCTCCAATTTGTAGCTATGCAACAAGGTTCTGTTTGCTTTCTTGTGCACTGAACTGTAGAAAGGCTATTTGGAAATTTCGGAAACCACTTAATAAATAAATGCAAAGTGCAAGAGTCTCTTCTACGGGCCTCTGTGGCCCAGCAAGACCTAATTCAAACTAAAGCCAAGCTTGTAAAGCTGCAACAAGTTTAATGGCAAAGCAAAGAAAGGGTTGGGGCTAAACGAGGGTGGATTAGCAAAAGCGATCAAGCCCAGCCCAGGTGAGAGCTAGCTTCTCATAGGGCTTTCTTTTCTGTCTGATACTTAGGGAGAATTGTAGCTCTGTACAGGTGTTACAAATCCTGGGAAGAAAAAATGTGAGAGGTGTGTGAGAATGCCCTCCCCCATCACTGTTTTTCTTGCCTTCCAACGTGTAGAGGGTGACTGACTGCATCAGGTAGTTTCTTATATCTAGGGAGGCTTCTTGCATGTTTTGGGAAATTGGGGTTTCCAAACGCCCAGGAAGAACCCATGAATAAAAAAAATATACCTGCTGTAGACAGTTGCCTCTTCTAAGTTGGTAGGCAATGGAAACTATGCTGGAGGGAGGGGAAAACTGGCACACTTGCCCTTTCTGCCACACACACACACACACACACACACATACCCTATGCTCTTTTCCAGAATTTGTAACACCTCCATGGTGTCTGTAGAAAATAAGACAACACAACAATGACTCTACAATGGAAGTAGCAAGTGAGTGCAGTTGGAATAATGTTACAGCTAAGCAAGTTGGGTTTGGGAGCGTGCGAATGATGAAGATGGGTAAGGGTATTTAATGACATCCACACCTTGTTGGATCAGACTGAAGTCTGTTCTGTCCAGCCTATGTTTTCAGTAGCATACCATCCAGATGCCCTTGTGAAACAAGCAGAGGGATAGATGGAGACAGTCCCCATCCCTTTGTACTCAACACCTCATAATCAGAGGTATACACCCTGTTTATAGATTCCATTTTAACAATAGCAGTTAAAAGTCTTGAATAAACTCATTTTTAAAATGAAGTTGTTTAATCTCTCAGCTTTATAACATTCTTCCCTCACTACAATGGGGAGGAGATACTAACGTTAACTTACAGGGATGTTGCAAGGAGTGCTGAGATAATGTATGTGAAGGATTTTGAATGGTCTGAAGCAGGGTGCCCTCCAAAGTTTGTTGTACTGCCACTGTCTCATCCTTGACCATTGGCTGGGCTGGCTGGGGCTGATGGGAGTGAAAGTTCAACAACGAGAATGCTAGAAGTTTTCCAACTCTTTTCTGAAGCACCGTGGGCATGCTTATGAGCAGCATTCTCTTTTAGCCACCACTCTTTGGGGGAAATCTGTAAGAATCCTGGTATTGGTTTCTTTTTTAAAGAATTAGTGAGCCATAAAACTATTGCTCCCGTGGAAGCTAGCAAGTGCAGAATTCTTCCACCAGATTTTGTGCACTTATGGCTGTTTTCTTAGCATTGGAGGGGGGGAGAGACATTGAAGTTTTTTGAATATGTGTGTGGGGGGGGGAAGCTGCATTGCTTGTTTTGGGGTCAAATTCCAAGTTGGGGGCAGGATCACAACCCTTGTGTTTCCACAGGGAACAGACAAGGCTAGGGAGATTATATTCACTACTGCTAATCTTTCTAGCAGCAGAGATGCACTAATGAATTTGAGGCAAACAAAATTGTATGAGTTCCAAAATCCAATACATATTATGCTATTATAAACATTCCATGCCAGCACTTTGGGGATTTCCTTGCTTAATCCTCTTTCATGAGACGTGAAGGACAGAACTAAGAACAACCTCCTCCTCCCAATATTCAAGTAAAAGCCTGCTTAAAGTTCCCAAAGGGGAAGATGGGGAGGGTTGAAGAGTCTTCTTACATTTAAACTCCCTAATGGCATGAATGCCCAAATCATCTACTAGGTTGCCAAAATGCAGGCAGAAAATATTGAGGCTCAGTAATACATGAAACAAATAAAACATAACTTTTAAGTTAGAGAGCCGGAGAAGCAGTGGAGCACCAAATAAAGACAAACATTCTACCACTACTCTGTTAAGTTTTAAGCTGTTGAGAGTAAATCTAGGACACAGAACATTCTATCATGCTTTTTCCCCCTATCATGCTTTATGAGGAAGGAGGAAATGTCTGCCAAATGATCCCGAGAGGAGACACAAGTTTGCATGATAGTAGAACCATCCATGCCATGTTTTTTTCTTCCAATTTCCTCCTTTTTTCCTATTTCAGTCCTGTACACCAACCCTGTACACCAAAAGATTGAGGGCACAAGGAGAAGGGGACGACAGAGGACGAGATGGTTGGACAGTATTTTCGAAGCTACTAACATGAGTCTGACCAAACTGTGGAAGGCAGTGGAAGACAGGAGTGCCTGGTATGCTCTGATCCATGTGGTCACGAAGAGTCAGACACGACTAAACAACAACAAATGAAGGATAGCCAACAATTCCCGGAAGCCCTGGCCAGTACGGCCAATGATCAGGGATGATGGGAGTTGTAGCACAACAACATATGGAGGGCACCACATTGGCTTATGCAAATTCCTTATGGGATCATTCCACATAGCTACAGGGAACCAGGCAGAGGGCCTTCTCAGTAGTGGCGCCCACCCTGTAGAACTCCTTCCCATCAGATGTCAAAGAGATAAATAACTACCTGACATACAGAAGACATCTGAAGGCAGCCTTGTTCAGGGAAGTTTTTAATGTGCGACATTTTAATGTATTTTTGCTGTTGTTGGAAGCCGCCCAGAGGCGGGGTACAAATAAATAATAATAATAATAATAATAATAATAATAATTTATTATTTTATTAATTATTATTATTAAATAAAAAATCCTTCAGTAGCACCTTAAAGACCAACTAAGTTTTTATTTTGGTATGAGCTTTTGTGCTACTGAAGGAATTTTTTTATTTTGTTTCGACTCAGACCAACACGGCTACCTACCTGTAACTATTATTATTACTATTATTATTATTATTATTATTATTATTATTATTATTATTATTATATACTTTGTGGGAGTGAAGAGGTTTGGGCTTTGAAATTACAGTTTTAAAATTATTATACTTCCCTTTAAAAGAGATACCCAATTTCAGAAATGAAAACTAATAGGCAAAACAATATTTACCGGGTAAGTAAGAGGCAACAAGAGCATTCTGAAGCATTCTGAAAGGCTATTTCAGGGATATATCCCTCTGGTGCACAATGCAGACAGAAGCTGCCTCGCTTTTTGTTAATGGCAGCGATTTCAGAGACAGATGAAGCAAAGCCTACTTTAAGTCAGTGCAAGTTTACAGATGTGTAGCTGATTATTTTGAATAATTAAATGGTGTCAAAACCAGCTGTGATGAATAGCACTGGGGTCTCAATTCATAAATAATTGAGGAGACGGCATTGCATTTGATCATTCCCATCAAATTCTGCTCTCCCGAGGATAAATGTTTGTCCTGAATACCATCAACATTGTTAAATGCCTCAATATCCCTGTTCAGTCATCCAGCCAACAGTCAATTTAACTAAATCACTTTTAACACCTCGCACAGCCGCTGTCCTCATGAATACGAAATGCTTATGATTGGCACAATAGGGTTCCCCCCCCCTTTATTTTGGTTCGGTTTTTGAATTATCAGACAGTGTGCCTCATTGCAAAGGCTATTACCAAAAGGGCAGCAATAAGAGGCTTGAAAGGGCCGTGCTGAAGAAAACGGCTGCAGCCTTAGCTTTGTTACACCGAGGGAAAGGGTGTTCAGCATCAAAGCAGCCATTTTGTGCCAGTATCTTATTAGTAAATACAGCTGCTTTTTATGACTCAGTCACGCCATTTTTAATACTTGGTTGCTAAAGCATGTCATGGCCCCCAAACCATATTTCTCTCCTCTCACCCTGGCGAGGTGGCACAACAGCTGCACACTATTTTTGGCTGAGAGGGCTGGGAGAGCCCTCCTTTCTGACAGTACTTTCAAAGCCCCACTGTGATCAGGCTGAAAGGAATGCGGGGAAGCAGAACGGTTAATACTGGCTTTTGGAATAACTATTTTAGCTTATTAGAGCCTGAGTCTGCCACCCTCATTAAGCACGAAACTGTGTTTATGTAAGCCACATGGGCCTGTAAACCCACAGAGCGCCCGCGACTGTGAATTGGTTGCGCACACAGCTGCACAGCTATCAGCATTCCAGTATTTAAACGTCTTCTTCCACTGCCATTCTTTCTGTTTCAGGCCCTAATACTGAGCTCTCCATTTTACTGTTATCACAGTTTTTATATTTATAAGATTTCTTACCCAGCCTTCACCATAAGGTCCCTGGACAGGTTACAACAATATAATAATAAAAACGGGGGGGGGGATTTGTTTACAATCACAAAACAAGTTACCCCTTACAATCACTTCGATGTGTGGAACTTGCACTTCTACAGGTGCCATGCAATATTTGTTCTGAATTTGCAAGGAGTCAGTCCTTTAGTGTGGCGGCGTGTTTCTGAGCCATCTTCAAAGCCCTGTTGTGCAAACGGAAGTCCTAGCACAGGGCTCACAGGGCCCATTAGGCTTACCTTCCAAGTCCCGAACTGCAGAATCCGGGACCGGCAGCCGTGTGACACCGGAAGTTGCGTCGACGTAACTTCCAGTGTTGCTTTGCCCTTCTATGGGCACCAAAAATGGCCGCTGCTGGCTTCGAAAGTCGCTTGTACGCATGTCAGGAAGTGTGTCGACGCAACTTCCGGTGTCGCTCCGCCCATCTATGGGCACCAAAAATGGCTGCCGCCGACACCGGAAGTCGCGTCTATGCACTTCCGGACATGCGTAGATGCGACTTTTGAAGCCGGTGCCGGCCATTTTTGGTGCCCATAGAAGGGCAAATCGGAAAGAAAAAAAATGGCCGCCGGCAGGAGAAAATAACGGAGAAAAACGGGAGACGAAGTGATACGGGGGACCACTGGGAAAAGGTAAGTAAAAACGGTCTTTCCTCCTTGCTTGTCTACTACGAGGCTAGCAGTTACAAGGTTCAAGAAACCCCACCGAACCTGGTGCAGCCTCCATCCCAAATCCAACTGTTCATTACAGACTTCAGGCTGCCTTGCCTTCCATTCTTCCTCCATCCCAATCAGCAGATGCTCACAGGCATTAGGACTTCTGCAACCCTTCTCGTTATATTAAAAACACCCCTCTCTCTTGTGCAGTCCCTTCTATTCAGAGGATCACTTGAGTGCAGTTGGGCCTTCGCTCTTCCAAGGCTGCTTGAGACATTTAAATTAAACACCACAGAGACACTTCCAGCGCTTAAGGCTGTAAACACGTACCTCAAAGTCTTCTGAGAATCCATGCTGGTTGTTGGTGTACAGTTCACTGATATGCTTAACGAACTGTTTGACAGGAATAGCTTCCATGTCATCTGAAAAATGAAAAAGATACTCAGCTCTACAATTAATATTTTCTAACAATAACAATTGTCCTATAAAGTTAGGCAATAACATCTCTGCCTAGATGCTAACAAACAGTGTGCGAAGATTGTTTCACATGCCTTCGCAGCTGATACTGGCCCCAGATGTTGATGCAAACTTAGTGCTCAATTTCTGTATTATCACTTTTATCCAGCACTAAGTGACCACCATGTTGCTGCTGTTTAGTCAAGTTTTCATTTAATTGATCCTGCTGACCAGAAATGGTTGCTTTATTTCCAATTTATGAATAAAGAACACCCATGAATGCACAGGAAACAAAGTGACCTTGGGCAGGTTGCTGATGGTTTTTTAAAGGGTTTCCAAAGGGTTAGAGGGTTTTTGCAGGCTTTTTCAATGGTGTTCACACTATACGCAATTTCACTTAAACGTGCAGTGCCTTGGAACATAACCCCCACATAAATGGGGAGTTGAGCTGAATTGAGCTCCAGGAATATATTTGTAGTGGATGGGTTTAACTGCAGAATAGCTGAGAAATCACAGCATAACTACTACCTTTGCTGTGTGCCTGATCACAGATAATGCAAATTATGAGTAGGGCAAATTGCCTTGCTTTGGCTCTATGTCATAGATATCGTTACACACATTTATGTATGTATTTGGTCTAGCTTAACATTTTGCAATATGAAAATATTCTGACAAACAATAAAGAGGACTTTGAATTCTAAACTATTATTGTTATCAGTTCTACTACCTCCGACTTCTGCTACTGTGATACATGGAACAGCCAAAAAGGTTTGCCCATGGGAACATTTTGGTTGATTGTGTTCTGTGGTTGTTTTAAGGCTAAGTCAACAATTTATAGATTGGTATGATCCATGCAAAATGTACATTTATGCTTACTTTTGCCTGGCCCGCACTTCATGGTAACTTCTTGAATTTTCTCTAGATATGCTAATAGAATACCGCTGCAAAATCCAGGGAATTTTTGAGATTAAACCTGACAGTAAGTCTCTCCCTCTAGTATAGTGTTTATTACAATATCATAGCAATGTAAGTATAGTCATACCTTGGCTGCCTAATGGCTTGGGAGTTGAACATTCTGGTTCCCGAATGATCAAAAACCAGAAGTGAGTGTTCTGGTTTTCGAACATTCTTTTGGAAGCCGAACATCCAACGGGGCTTCCAATTGGCTGCAGCAGCTTCCTGCAGCCAATTAGAAGCCGTGCTTTGGAAGTTAAACATTTCAGAAGCCAAACAGACTTCCGGAACGGATTCTGTTCAATTTCTGAGGTACGACTGTATGGTTAGCAGAAGAATTAACTCTCATCCACAGGTAGGTTGTAATAATATATTTTCCAATACAACTAATGTCTCTGAAAGTGAACGAATTCCTATGCTACTTTCATGAGAAGATAATTTCTGACACAGTGAATAATCCCCCCCCCCAAAAATTCCCAGGATCAGTTACAGTATTTAGTCCCAATCTACAGTTTTAGCATATTTAACTCTAAATCACAGTTTTGCAATGTATCTAATTAATGAGATAAACTATATATGTTAAAACAAGGAGGAGGATTGGCTCTCGCAGTATGCCATTTTTGTTCTGTCCTTTGGGGAATGAGCCCATAATAATCTTTTGCACTTGATGTAGAGCATGCAGGAATACCAAGAAAAATTTGCTCAACTGAAGGCTTGAAAATTATTGGAATGGGAAAAATCCAACTTTGAAGAGTCCAGCAACTATCTCTACTTTGGGATACAGTGGTGCCTCGCTAGATGAATTTAATTCGTTCCACGGGTCTATTCTTATAACGAAAAATTCGTCTAGCGAATCCCATAGGAATGCATTGAAATTTTTTAATTTATTTTTTTGCCCATAGGAATGCATTAATTGAATTTCAATGCATTCCTATGGGAAACCGCGATTCGCTAGACGAATTTTTCATAAAACGAATTCGTCTAGCGAGGCAACCTCCGCCAGAAAAATCCTTTCTTTAAGCGAAAATTTCATCTTACAGGGCGTTCGTTAAGCGAGGCACCACTGTATTTAAGACTATAGACTCCTGCACTCTTCCCAGATGTTTTGGTATATCAGCGAAAAGGATGAACTAAAGTCAAAGGTAGACTACAACCTCTGTTTAATGAAACAATGAATCAATCAAGCCATCACCTGGTAACAAATTATATGGATCTTCTGTATCTGAAAGGTATTCAATCACTGTTGAGTTTCCCCGATCGAGCATTTCTTCTTCCTGTTCTTCTTGCTCTCTTCCTCCCTCTTTCCCATCCCCATCTTGGTCTGTCCTATCTTGCTCTATCTCTTCTTCACTTTCCTTTTCTTTTTTAAATGCACAGCAAATGACATCTCCATATAGGTGTTTTGTTCTGAAGTTTCCCATTCCTTCTGGTTAAATTGTCCGGCAGAGAAAAAGTTAACACTGGCGGAAGAAGCTACTTAGCGTCATGATGGGAAGATCCCACCTCCACTTCCATCTTTACCAAGCTGTCAGTAGACTAAAGAGCACAGCATGGCATAAGCTAAATTTTTCAGTGTTTGAAAGCTTTCGCTTTGAAACAAGCCGGTCTCTTAAGTGTTTGTGTGATTCAGTGCTGATACGAGTTACTCAGATAATCTTCAGGCCAACTCCACAATGCCCAGAATTAAAAGATCCTGATATTTCAAATGGACCGGGGGCAGGGGGGGCAGAATGACTTATTCTGACTTACAGAAGGTCCAGCTGAGGCAAACATACTGCCAATTCATATTCATTTAATCTTTCCCCCCATGCCTCAAAAAGCCAGAGATTAAAGTAATTTGAGGCACTGTGATTCGTCAGTTTAGGACTCTCTGCACAACTATTCCATACAGTCTGAAAATATCAGGAGCCTTCTTTTGAAGGAAAATATATAGTCAGCCAGAAGTAGAGTTTGAAAGTTCTACATTCCAAAAATGCAGTCATTGTTTGAAAATTCCACTCCATTCTTTGCTCATGCACTCTAAATGCCTCCTCAAATAAAATCTGCTAATGCATATGAGGAACATGCTTCTTTCAGGCACCTCTTATCTAGTGGATACTGATAAGCTTCTTTCCCATTTCAGGAAAATTTACTTCAGAGACCATACCTCTTTTAGTCTACTGAAGAGATTAATGAAATCCTATAAAGGCTAATTAGGAAACCTACAGTTGCTCAGTGCATAGTCCCATTTGGGCAATTAGCTTTCTTCTTGCCTAAAACCGGGCAGCATTCATTAGTGCCACAGTGGAAAAAACCTTCTTGTCCCAACATTTAATAAATGGGAGGATATATTTTGCGTTAATAATCATTGTTCATACTTTTTATTTTATTTATTTTGAATTCTTCCGCATTCTGTCTCAGAGGCTTATACATCCTTATGTCATGTCAGTATGGATAAATAAGTATTAAAAAATTAAGAAGGTTCTCTGGTTTCAATAGATCTAAATTACTTACCAACATGTCTGCCTGTCCTCATCCACACATGGGAAAACATTCTGGCATGTTAAAAATCAAGGCTTTACATTGCCTTTCAGCAAGTGGCCTTGCTTGCTAGTCTTGAGCAATCCTATATTTACTTACCTGGGGAGTAAGTCCTATTGAACTCAAAGGGACTTTCTTCTGAGTACACATGTATAGGTTTATATTATAATTGTACATTTGTCCCAGTTTCTAGGTATGTTCAGGCATTTGCCTGAACATGCAAAACAGAACCTCTGGATTAGGCCATGCAGACAAGCTCTACCTCCTAGTATCCTTGTATATGTTGTCTCACCTGATGAGTTCCCAGCCTCCCCCATTTTGAGAGGTGAAGATTTGCAGAGGGCTTATATTCCTGTTTGAGTGTAAACAGAACCCTCCATGGAGGACCCCGAATAAAAACTTAATCACAGGAGAAATATATTATAATGCAACCAGCATGTGGATTATAGGAGCAGACATCTTGGGTTACTTTCCTCCTTCACATGAGGTCCAGAGGGTGACAACACGAGAATGAGCCTTTTCTGCACAGTGGCTCTCATTTGTGGAATGCTCTCCCCATGGAGATTCGTCTGGCACCTTCATTATATATATTTTAGGTGTCAGGCAAAAACTTTCCTCTTCAACCAGGCCTTTGTCTGATTAATATTCTACAACCTTTTAAATGGATGGAGGGGGTTATTGTTTTGTTGTTTCAGCTTTAACAAATTATTTGTGCATTTATATTGTATTTTAATCTTGTGAACATCCCTGAGATCTTTTGATGAACGGCAGTATATAACTCTTACTTTAAAAGTAAAATAAACAAAAATAGATAATGACACTTGTGTTTAGTAAATATGTGCAATGCAAAGAAGGTGGTTTACAACAGTGATTACTTTTAACACACACACACACACACACACACACACACACACACACACAATCCATTCAGTGTCATTCTATTTTGCCCCTGACTTTTGTAAAGAAGGCTAAGCTAAAAGATGGGAACCACGAATGACTCTCACATTCCCTTTCCCTATGTCTTGTGATGCACATTCTCTGCTGCATCTGGGCAATGTTTAAAGTGTCCCTTCTGCACAACTTGCTACCAGATCCCTTTTACTGGAGGTACCAATTATTGCAAAAAGGCCCCAGGATCAAAGCATGTGCTCTACCAAAGAGCTGTGGGAAGGGATGGAGAGGGCTAAGAAAAGACAGAAGCTCGGAGGATCAGGGATACAGCATGCTAAAAGACGTTAAGTGGATGATTTAAGAGACTATTCTAGTGTCAAGGGAAAGTGATAGTTTAGGGATTTGCTGGTGATGCAAAAAAGACATTAACAACAATGCCATTTGAGCAGCGTATGAGAATCTGGATCTTACTAAAAATCATGCCTGCAGTGTTAGCTGAAACTGCTGCAGATACTTTGTAGAAAGTGTAAGTCCTATTCAGAGTAGGCACACTGAAATGAATAAGCATGACTAACATAGGCCCACAATTTCAACTGGTCAACTCTTGAGTAAACCATAGTTGCTTACAACCCCAAGTGCTTGCTTTCGACTAGTCTAAGGCTATGTAATCCAATGTACACAATAGGGAGTAAGTTCCACTGAACTCAAGTTCCATTGGCTGCAATCATATTATGTTATAATCACAGCACATCGTGCAGTGTACAGTGAATTCCCATAACTGATGTTTGAACAATGGTGGATCTACTGCCATGGATGCTTTAGCTGAACTTTGGCCACCTCATGAGACGAGAAGAATCCTTGGAAAAGACCCTGATGTTGGGAAATATTGAGGGCACTAGGAGAAGGGGGCGACAGAGGACGAGATGGTTGGACAGTGTTCTCAAAGCTACGAACATGACTTTGACCGAACTGCGAGAGGCAGTGGAAGACAGGAGTGCCTGGCGTGCTCTGGTCCATGGGGTCACGAAGAGTCGGACACGACTAAACGACTAAACAACAACAACAACACCCTTGGGATCTCTTCCAACTCTACTATTATATTATTCTACTACTTTTCAGACAGGCTACAACCCTGCAATTACTTATGCATGCCTGTATCCATAATGCCTAACTGATGCATTATGGGAGTTTTCATGAATCCATTATTCCATTCCAAACGCCCAAATTTAGCCAATCTTATTTCACAAGATAATAACAACACACTGCAGAATGTACGGAGAGTGCATTCCCATAACTAACGTTTGAACAACATTGAACTTACTGGCTGAGAGAAAGACTATGTTGTTATTGGTTGGAAGCCAGCAAACTGTGAAATGAATCTAAACTGCACCGACTTTCAGTAGGATGAGCACACATAGTTGTGCACTGGATTGCAATCACTGTACTGAATCTATTCTGGAGAAAGCGAGTTATGCCAAAATCCCATTGAAAAACAATGAGATTTCAGCACATAATTTAATATTTTAAGTGCCATTAAGAGCCCTCACTGGTCCCGATCCAGAGATCTGCATGAGCAGTAATTGACTCTTAGGCAGACAAAAAAGAAAGAAAGAAAAGAGACCATGTGCTTGTGACTGAGTGAGTATTAATGACACTATTTCAATCAAGGTGTAATCTAATACAGCATCATGCCAAGAGCAACTATTAAGGGATGTGTCAGTTACAAATATTATGCACATTGAATGAAATCTGAATTTATAAGCCACATGCACACATCCGCCTTTAAATAATAAATGAAAGTGACATTCAGTCCACCTCCTTTAAGTCTGCAAGGAAGAAATGAGAGTCATTCCTGAATAATCCAGAACTATTTACATTTACTGGGGAGAATGTTGTGTCTTGCAGAAAGCACCCGATATGAAAAGGCACTGGGTACATGTTGGCCTCCTCCTCCTTAGCAATGAATATGGTGACATACAGTGATAATGGAAACATCATCAGAGGACTGTTTGCAAACTTAAGAGAAAGTCATGGAAATTTTTTGAATCATGCTAAGTCAGAGGTTCAGCAGCTGCTGAGTCCCCCCCCCCCATATGACTCAAACTGTTGTTGAAAAGAAGTGGGGAAAAGGCAAGCCAATATCAAATGGAAGAAACTGGATCATGGGCGTACCCAGCGTGGGGCAGGGGGGGCAGCTGCCCCCCCCAGAATCTGGGCCGGCACAGCCGTGGGCGAGAGCAGCGCTGCCGGCAGGGCTGGTGGGCAGAGGCGGAGCACAGCCTGGTGGAGCACGAGTTCGGTGTTCCCACCCACCGCGCCCTCCCTCCAGCTCCCCTGCCACGCCCTCCGGCAAGGCCAAGCACGGCAGGGAACCAGAGAGCATGACGGAAAGCTGGAGGGCGCGGCGCGCGGGAACTCCGAACTCGCGCTCCGCTCCGCTGTGCTCCGCCTCTGCCTACCAGCCCTGCCAGCAGCGCCGCTCTCGCCCACGGCTGCGCACTCTGCCGGGGTCCTGTCCATAGTGCACCGGGGGCAGCCCGGCGGGCCAGAGCGAGCGCCCTGGCTGCGTGCTGTCAGCGGAGCCCCGGCGCCTCTGACTGCAAAAAGCTTCGCAGCGCCTATGTAAGACCGGAGTCAGTTTCACCTGGGCTCCGTTGCCCCGCCCACGTTCCCACTTTGTGGCCCCTCCTCTCCCGTGCCTTGGCCCCGTGCCTTGCCCCCCCCCTAGTTTTGATCCTGGGTATGCCCCTGAACTGGATTAATATTTCTTATACATTCTGAACATGGCCCTCCTCTGCTATTTACTCCACAAATTGAAAATTCTGCATGCAGGGGCAGAATGGGACATCTCTTCATAAGCATTTTGGAAGGAAAACAGCATATTGATTCACTTTCAGATGCATGGTTACCCTTAAATTCCATTTGGGGCTGAAGTTGGGAGATGTACATTAATGACAACACCGGCAATATCTCTCTCTCTCTTTTTAATGCAAGTTTTATGAATCTCTGGTAAACTTTTATTTGGTGGCGAGGACTGATAGGCACCAGACAAGATCCACACACACACACACACACACACACCCAACCTATGACTACAGATTAGTGATAAAGAGCTCCATGAAAAGATCACTAGGAGGCACCCAAAATGAACTGTGCTAAGAAACAGAAAATGAAGCAATGGCAAGTGTGTGTGTGTCTGTGTGAAACAGAAAGGGCTAGCATATTTAATAATGTTTAATAAGTCTGCCATCCAGACGCAGTTGCTCCCCCCCTAAGGGCATGATCCCAGATGAGACCAATGCTTTTTGATTTATATTAAGTGGGTAATAGCTGTAGGGGCAACTGAGCTAATGATCCTGTCGGTGTTCTGTGGTTCTCTAGACTGCTCAGTAGAGTTAATTATGAATTGTAATGAGAACTCTGGGCTTCAGGACAGAACGGGCATAGATTAGTACATGCCTATATGCTATTCAGTTTCATGGTCAAAAATGAAGTCAATTTCTTCCGTGGAAAGCTAGGTATCTAATAATGCTGCAGTTGCAGAACAGCAAAATTCTATTATACGGTACCATCAGTCATTAGCACCATGTGTTTTGGAGCTGTCAAGCACCTTCAAAGCTGTCACAGAATGTGTTTTTGTTTGTTGTTTTAAAAAAGGAATGCAGAGGAGTTTCACATTTTTAGATATGCATGGTCAAAACTGCTTCCATTGTGACCATATGACTGAAACTGAGAATGAAAATTGGTCCACCCAGCCCGGTTAAATAGATGTGCAGATCCACAGGGACATATTTAACTATCCATTCATAACTACTGCCTGGGGTATCGCTAGCAAATAAAGATTACTTTAAGGAACTGGCGTTTGTTAAAATGTCATTTATACTTTACTTCCAGAATCAATACAGCTTGGGAGATAATCTCATGCTCCCTGGCTGTTTCTAAAGGGGAATAAAAAGTTTAGAAGAGGTATCATTTTATCAGCCGTATGAGTGAATCAAAAGGAAGAATTTTCCATTTAACCTTTAAAGGCTTTTCAGCAAAAAAAACGGCTGTATAAGGAGTTATAACTGACAGGCAGGTGTGAAACAGCACTTAGCAGATTGCTCAAGGGAAGGGAATTTGAAGCCTTTTCTGGTGTGGTGGGGATGCGTGGAAAGGGCATCAGGATGAGGTTAATTGGACCCATTCAAACAGACTAAGAAGGGGTTCCCCCACTTTTAAAATTCTTTATGCACACCTTTAGTTCTACTCAGGCATCTGGTTTCTATGGGTACTGAATGCATGATGGGACACAAGGGGCTAGACCTGTCCCACCTTGATGCCAACATGCGTGTCAGCCATGACCCCAGCTGACTTGCCAACAGTCTCACAATCTGCTTCTATCTGCATAGGGTTTACGGGAAAAGGAGGTAAACCTTGTTCACTCAGGATTCCTCATCCCCATGGAGGATACCCAGTGCAAGGGGTAGTCAATGTGGTACCCTCTAGATGTTGTTGGACTACCAAGTCCCCAGCCAATATGGCCAATGGTCAGGGAGTTATAGTTCAACAACATCTATGGGACATCTCACTGGCAACACCTGTCTTACGAGCACAAAAAGAGCCTTCTTCAGACTGATGACAACTGGGCATTGGCTGGGGTTATGCAGCTGGTACATGCCTTGCTAGCCCACCTGGGCCCTTCACACATTGTGCCCATAGGCCCTGAATGCTTGAATTGAGCTTTTGAGTTCCCAGCATTAAGGCACAATTTTGTCATGGTATCATATACATAAAACTCAACAGCTACCCTATGTATAAGAAACTGCAAAAGTTCCACAAAGGTTGCTGCTTCAGAATGCATGCAAAAAGGTGCTCTTACTTCCATAGTTAGAACTTGGTCATAGTTAGACCTATCACCACTAAAAAAGAGGCATAATATTTCCTATTACACAGAATAATGCTGAAAATTTCGTCCTTGTTTTTATGTTACATTTGTAATATGGCTTTCCACCTTCAGAGGAAAAACAGTATTTTAATAATATCTAAAAGTATTCAGGTTAAACTACTATTCCACTATCTATCATTTTATTCTAAGTTCTGGTTTGGCACTTGTCAGGGGATTGTTGGGGCTACTCTCGAGTCAAGACGCTCCAGTCCGCACTGTCTTTAAGAGCTTTATTGTGCATACTATTTACAGTGCAGAGATAACAGAAAACATGACCGCCTAGTCTGATTCAGAACCCGGCAATGGCTTCCGCCTGCTTTTTGGCCAGCATAAAAGCCTGGGCACCCCTACATGTGGGCGGGCGCCTCAGTTCGGGTGCCAGAAGGAGAGGTCTCCCCTTTTGCTGGCTGGGGCGGCGCCTGGGCTCTGATGTCTTGCTGAGGCCCTCATCCGCTGACCCACGAGCCAAGGCTCTGACGCATCTCTGAGCCCCTCCTGCACGCTCTGTTCCCCATAGCGTTGCCAGGGCTCAGACACCTCACTGAGCCCTCTCTCCATTCCGCTCCATTCCTCATTCCCTCCTCCTGACTCGCTGCTCGTGCTGTCGCTGGCCGAAGTGCTGGTCAGGATGACGGGGGGGGGGGAGGCTCCCTGTAGGGAGTCCCCCTGACATCCCTCCTGGCTCAATTCAGTGGTATTGATGAAAAGCAACCGTTTTCTCATTTCCTTTTTGGACTTATGGGCACACTCCCACTTTTTAGAAAGTTAAAAAATCTTCCCTCTAATGTGAAAACACACTGAGAATATTCATTCAAATCAAGACCCCCTTTTTTTAATAGAAAAGATGAAAACTTTATCCTGGATCTCAAACCCCCGCTTATGCTTGAAGATCTGGGGAGACTATTTAAACATTTTAGCTACTTCGCACATTATTTTGATTAATCTAACTAAAATTGGGCTTGGTTTCAACTATAGTTTGAAGGTAGTAATGATATGGATTCTGCCTCTTTCTCTGCAAGAATAAAACAGCTATTGATGTATAAGTGGGACCTCCAGTCCCTTCCCTCTCCCACCCATTTCCCATTTTGCTCACGACAGTAAAGCAGCACCATGTGACCACTGTGTATGTTTGGGGTCCCCCCCCTCCTAGATTCCCTCCCTCCAAGTTTCTTGTCCTTCAGGCGACTTAGTATTAAAAGTGTATTAAGAAATTATATTAGAGTGAAGCTCCTATAGAAGGAGCTTTTGCCTCCATACTGTGAGAGCTGGAGGCCAACAACATCTAGAGGGCGACCCTGATAAACATGTTCAACCAAAAGAGGTTGTCTTCTATTGTTTAAGACAAAAGGTGGGGGCTTGGTTTTTTAAAAAATGTTCCCTCTTATTTATCTGATTAAAACCAACAATATGTATTTGAAAAACCACGTTACTGGACTAGAACTTTTCTCCTGCTAAATGCATGGCTCAGCTCTGAAATTCTTTATTTTACAACTCCCACTTAAGCTTCATAGCTATTCTCCTGAATATTTCGCACCTCCTGTGGTGGTGTGGGGGAATATCACAGAACTAATGGATTTAGTAGCATTTGGGGGTGAGGCATTCTATAATACAATTTTGCTTACACGTGACAAGAAGATGGGGAGATTTTTTTTGTTTTTAAAAGCTTTTAGACAAACCTTAAGGTGGATTTCAATGGCAAAGTTTTGGTTATACGAAGGACTTCTAATTTGTAGCATTGTGCATTGGTAATAGGGGAAAATCATCACAGCATGCAGAGTTGTACACATTTCTGACATGATTTGCTGCTAATTGGATAAGAGTATGTGGACAAAAGCTCTGTCAGAATGGGTTATCCACAGCCCCTTTCTGAAGACAATCCCATAAAGCAGATCCAAACCCAATTTGGAATTCAGCTAATGGGATCAAACCTTGGAAAAGTGACATAGGAAATGGAAATTCACTTGGAATGCTTTCTATGTATTTGCATGTTTGCTCAGTTGATCCCATTTTTTTAAAAAAATCACCACATGAGCATCAGAGAGGTTTGTCTGACAAGGCAATCACACTTCTGACAAGCCTCAAGGCCATACAAAGAACTCCAATGTTATCTTATCTATATTGTACACAATATTGTTGGGTTTAACTTATACGTATGCCTTGCAAATAATCTCAGTCTAAAACAGCTATTTGTTACATGGCTGTCAAAATATCTGGAAGGGGGGGGGGATAAGTGCAGTGCACAATTCTCAGTGGTAGAGCATCTGAATCATAGAATCAAAGAATTGTAGAGTTGGAAGGGACCCGAGGGTCATCTAGTCCAACCCCTGCAATAGGGGAATCTCAACTAAAGCATCCATGGCAGATGGTCATCTATCCTCTGCTTAAAAAACCCCAAAGAAGGAGAGTCCGTCGCCTTTTTAGGGATTCCAACTTCCTATTTTCCCAATAACTTTGAAAGATAACTGTAACGGTAAAGCTCAAATCAGTGGCCAACCAGTGGCCAACCCACTACCTCAGGAAAAACCATGACAATTCCAACATGCCTTTGAAAAAAGCTTTGAGTTTTCATTGCTCTAAGGCAAGAGTAGGGAAACTTTGGCCCTCCAGTTGTTGCTGGACTACAAACCCCATCATCCCTGACTATTGATCCTACCGGCTG
The DNA here is from genome assembly GCF_963506605.1 of Zootoca vivipara. NCBI lineage: Eukaryota > Metazoa > Chordata > Lepidosauria > Squamata > Lacertidae > Zootoca > Zootoca vivipara. The sequence goes on along the minus strand of NC_083277.1, from coordinate 23,516,154 downwards.
GGAAGGATGGGAGTTGTAGTTCACAACATCTGGACAGCACCAAAATAGCTACAGTACCTGTGTTTCAAGGAATAAAAAGCTGTGTACAACAGACAATATGCAAATCTTCACATCTGTCTGGCTTTGGCTCACAAATTTCTGCTGAGAACCATTCCATATATAATTACTTCAAGGCACTTGACAGATTGTAAAATAGTAGGCATGTGCTTTGAAATTTTTAATTAACCAGTAAATAAGCATTAGGACCAAGTCTGCAGCTACTCTAACAGAGCAATCTTCTCTTTACTGAGAAGTAAATCCCACTGCTTACTTTCCAGTAAGTGTGTTTAGGACTGTATTTAGGACTAAACTGGTACAACTTTGCCTCAAGCAACACCTATGCAATCTTATTTGGCCACTTACATTTAAATTAGAGTTCTCCTATAAAACAGTACTGCGTAGGTGGGATCTCCCCCTGCCCTCGAAAGGTCACAGGCAGCCTGGCAAGCAAAAGTCTTCATTATGGAGACCTGCCAACTGGAGTTCCACTTGCACTCCACTCCAACATTACCTGGGAGTAAGTCTCAGTGAATGTCAGGATTTCTGTGTATACATTAATAAGATTGCCCTGTACAGCTGGAGGCCAGAGAAGGTGCAGGCTATGAACTTCAGCGAACAAGGAGGATGGAATAAGTGATTAATGGCAAAAGGGCAAAGCCAGAAAAGTAGAAGACACATGGGGACGACTCCCCACTATGATACCATCAGTGCCGTTTGTGCCTTATCCAGATAAGAATGCACTAATCCAAACTTTGTGTTTCCCCCTCATTTTAATGAAGATTCACAGAAATATTACTACAAACTGCGGGGTGCTCCAAATGTGCAAAGAAGCCAGCCAATGTGGGAAGCGGATTGGCTGATACAGAACATACAGTGCAAACTGTGATTTGTAAGGAGCCCAAAGAATGAATGAGTTAAGTCATGATGTCAGACCTTCCTTACCTGGGATGGGAATAACGGGAATGGTTTCGTTTGGCACCACTCGAGGCGAACTGCTGTCTTCCACATAGAAATGGGCTGTCTGAAAACATTTTCTGCGAATGAAAGAGAAACATCATCAGCACTCTCAGGGCTCTCTGACATTTCTGTCCATGCTAAGCATTTGCAACACACACACACAAACACACGGACAAACACACACCAAGTTTTATTTCTGATTTTGTCATGCCAGTGACTCTCAAGTGAACGCTAAAATGTGCTGCTACCAGTCATCGTAAACCAGCATTTCATTTAGGAGCCTCCCATTTCTTACCTCTTATTAAGCAAACAGTCTAGGAAGTTTAGCAGCTGAGAGTGCACGCGTTCACTTAAAAAGGAAACTTTTTGGGTGTCAATTATTGCGGCTCAATAACAGCCCATCTTAAAAGAAAACTAAAACAATCATAACCACACTAGTGTTGGAAACGCGTAGAACCTTGCCAGTTAATGGGCGGCACCTAGAGCAGAACACACATAACGGCCACACAACTTCCTTAGGGAAGTTGCAATCTCAACAGGGGAAAAAAAAGTTTGCCTCGTTCAACTCTGTGCTGGCTGTGCAAATCCCCTTTGCAGGCTTCTCCTGCAAAACAGCGAGAAGCACACATGCTGCTAAGGAAAAGCCTCTGGTAGATGTCAACCCAGCTTACCCCCCTAACCCCCCCCCCCGCCGCAGCCGCTGAAAGGAACACTGAAAAGGCCAGAGGGCAACTCAGATGCAGCCCACCGAGGCTCCCGCCAGCCAAATTTAAAGACTTGAATCTGCTTCCCTAGACACATTGCAACTGCTGCTCTTTTTACCTGTACTTAATGCAAAGCAGGGAGCACAAGCTGGTCATCACAGAGAAGGCACTGAGGAGGAGAGCATCCAGAGGTCCAATGAGCCTGTGCATGGTGATGCTAAGCAAGGCAGGGCTTTCCAGCAGCCGCGTCACTGCTCATTGCTGCCTTAATGAGCTGCTTGAGGCTGGGGCTGAATATTTAATGAGCCTTGCTCAGCGTGAGCAGCTATTGTGACAAGCAAAGGGGCTGCTCTCAGCTGTCAGGAGCTCTTAACAATAGCCTGGACAGAGCAGAGCGAGCGAGAGAGAGAGAGAGAGAGAGCCCTCTTCCTGCCTCCCTTAATGAACTGCTGCTCCTCAACACCTGTGAGGGGTCCTGAACGCCTCCGCCACTGGAGCGATTAGCTTCCCCGGCACGCAAGCGACTGCCTCTGCTTGTAAAGGTTTGCAGCGGTCTCTCTGCCGCACAGCACGGCTTCTGGAATTATGGCCAAGCAGAAAAGCCCACTCCATCCCGCCAGCTTTGCTGACACTGTCAAAGCAATTTGTAGTGCCATTGTTTCCAGAACAGAGGTACATAGCAGAGGGCTTTGGGGTGGGGTGCAGGGGGGGGGAGAGGGAGAGAGAGAAAGGGCAGTGCAACTCACACAGCTTTCAAAGGCCAAGCAAATCTCTTGCAAGAAGTTGGCCAAATGCATGCAGCAGGCCCTCAATTTCTGAATTCTGCTAACAATCAAAGCTAGGGCTGTTGGATCGAAATGCTCATAATAAGGAGGTTGATGAAGCTGTATTTGTCAAATGTTTTGAGCATCACCACCCCATTCGGCTGTCTCTTGAACCCAAAGCCAACTAGCTGAGCATATGGAGATATGGTTGTGTGCAGAAAGAATGAGGCTTTTCTTTTTACTCTATGAAACAGACTACTTTCCCCTGTGTGTGTGTCAGGGAGCTGGGCAGCCAGCAACAATGGCTGGATTTTTATAATTTTGATTATGCTTTTATTACACTTATGTGTTTTTATTGTAGATTCAGGTAGGTAGTTGTGTTGGTCTGACACAGTCGAAATAAATTAAAAAATTGTCCAGTACCATCTTAGAGACCAACTAAGTTTGTTCTGGGTATAAGCTTTCATGTGTGTATCTGAAGAAGTGTACATGTACACGAAAGCTTATACCCAGAACAAACTTAGTTGGTCTCTAAGGTGCTACTGGACAATTTTTAAAATGTTTTTATTTTATTTATTCTTGCTGCAAATTGCTTTAAGATTTTTAAGTGATACATACATTCAATTACCCAACCCAACCCAACCCGTTGCTTGCAAACAGCCTAGTGCCCCATGGAAGGATCTGTGGGACTGGCCCAACAATGCCCAGACCAAAATCTGAAGAGGAAAAGACAACAGAGCCAGTGTGGTGTAGTGGTTAAGAGCAGTAGACTCGTAATCTGGTGAACCGGGTTCGCGTCTCCGCCTCTCCACATGCAGCTGCTGGATGACCTTGGGCTAGTCACACTCACCTCACCCACTCACCTCACAGAGTGTTTGTTGTGGGGGAGGAAGGGAAAGGAGAATGTTAGCCGCTTTGAGACTCCTTTGGGTAGTGATAAAGCGGGATATCAAATCCAAACAAACACACACACTTTCTGACTTCCTTGCTCCTGAAAGTATGCACAAGGGATTTTTTTTGGGGGGGGGGGGAAGAAGAGATTTTCCCAAGCTCACATAATTTCAAAATCACTTTGGGATGATGGTGTACGGAGGGTGCAGTCACTCCATAATAAATCCAAGGAGGATACGGGAGGGTCCTCTGCAGGGTGTACATAGGCTGATGGGTTTACATAGGCTCTAGAACACTATCCCTTCCTAGGAATTTGAGTCCCCTCCGGGCATGAAACTGGTGAGCTGAACTGTTTGAAACTAAGGGTCATGGTCAGTGGAGCTGTGATAAAAGGTTATGGGGCATGCAGTTGAACACACACACACAGCATGGACACGATATATACTGTTTATAGCCTATTTTTCATCTGAGTGGAATCCAGGGTTGGTTATGAAATACAGGATGCATAAAACCACAGAATCCACAACAATTAACACTTTGAAAACCACTGAAACAATAGGATTAGCGAAAACCACAAAGCTGGCTAACCTAACACTCAAACACACATTTTATCCTGCCCTGCCTCCAAGCAGCTCAAGGCAGTGTACTTGAAAGTTATCCTATTTCCCCCCTGCTCGCCACAACAATCCTGTGATGTAGATTATAGGTTGAGAGATTGTGGCTGGGTGAAGGCCACCCACTTTGTGTCATGGCTGAGTGAGGATCTGAACCCAAGTTCCAGCCTGACCCTCTATTCACTGGCTCTCGGGGATATCATAATAGGGACATCTGGCAGCCGCCAACAACTGTGTTCTTGATGAATAACGAAAGCAATGGCAGCTAAATTCATAGGGGCCACTGAAACAATATGCAGCCACCAAAGAACACATTCTATAGCATCATTTTACTCACAAGCATTGCAGCTGCTTCCACACAGACCCATCTCCTAACAGCTGTACGTTTCTGGGAACATTACTTTGTAGTGAAATGATACCTGGGAATCCAAGGTGTGTGACATATGATCAAATATATGTGGCGTATGACCAAACATTGTGACATATGTGACGTAAAATGAAATATTCCTTCCCCAATCAGTTTGTTTCTTCCCTTAATATCTTGACTGCTCTTTCTCCTCCTGATTGTAAGTAAAGATAGACTTGGTTTCTACTCAGGCTGCCTTTACTATAGACTATGAACACCCCGGGGGCACAATGGGGAATAAATCAGTCACAGCAAGGGAAGGCCCATGAATATGGATCAGGTAGAACGTGCATGTGTTTGAAGCGTTTAGGATTTTCTCCTTTGAGTAAAATATTCAGCAAAATCCATGGAGGGTGGCTTTTGATATCATGCTCTTCATTTTAGTGTTTTTTTATATTCCTCCCACCCCCCGAACAACGACAAGAAGGAAAAAAGTAAGAATCCCACACCGCTTCCATCCCTCCAGTTGTTCTGTATAAGAGTCATATTTATTTATAACAAAGCTAGTCTGATACAAATTGATCATCATATGTTTAACACTAAACCTTGTTTGGAGGTCAGGTGTAGCTAAGAAAAAATGGCCAGGTTAACAAACATTCTACCAGGTTAGCCTGATTTTGGCTTATCCTGATCGAAACAGGACCAAAATAGTTTGAACCATTGTCCTTTAAAGACTGACATGTCCACCTTCCAGTTTTGAGCAATTCTAAGTTTAGCTGTAACTAGGCTTCTGATATTATTTATCAGAAGAACAGCATGTAAGACTAAAACCTACCATCTGCCACATGTTGGGAAGTAGCATCACAAAAATGAATCTTAAAAAGAAAAGATGTGTGACAGAGACTATGTGTACACAGAGGAGTAACTGATTTATGGTCATATAACATCTGAGGATATTTACACAAACATGTTCACCGACACTCAGGTGTTTGTTCAGGACCAGGTGATGATACAAAGCGATGACAAAAATTGTCACATGAATCAGCCTATCGCCTAGCTTCATAACTGGATGTCCTATGGAATTCTTTCAAACAAATACCTAGTACTGTAGCTTTGTCAAAACCCTGAATTGCTGTAACAAAGTCATTCCACTGGCTCATTCAGTACAGACATAATGATACCCTATTGCCTAGCTGTGGTTGAGCAACCAGCAGCCCCTGAACTTTTGGATCCTCCCCCCCCCCCCAACACATGCCTACTACCCAGTGCAGGCATGGCTCTCTAAATTTTGAAGGCAACAATGGTTAGTTTTCTATGTACGCCAACATTTTCTCTGTGGCAGCCATCTGTCACCAGCTACCCTGTGGGAAGGATTCCAGGAGAGTAAAGTAGGCAAGCAAAGACTGCCTCAGAGCCTCTTCCAGCTAGACTCTCCCTTCTTTCTTCCTACAGGGCCATCTGCCATGTAGGAAAGACTGGATGTCAGTAACTGGGGAGGTGGGGGACAAAGAAGTGGGGAGAAGGGTGGGCGAAGACCCCGAAAAACACCCCTCATTGCCTAGCGACGTTCAATTGATCTTGCAGTGTTACATCTACACCAGCCACTGGTGTATCTTCCAGGAATGACTTCTTAAAAAATATTAGTGCCAAGACTGGAGGGCCTGTGCACCAATATCTGGGATTCCCTCATACTGTGATGCAGGGCTCACAGTAGAATAAACAGGCTTGGGATCGTGATGTACGTGATCTCAACGCCTCCCCCAGCCACCACTTCTGTTCCTTTAAACAAAGGCAGTCCCCTAAGTGTGGGCAGATCACTATTTGAACACATACTTATGCACTTGCTTATAGCACAGCATAATAGCAAAGAACTTGCTAAGACCACAGGAAATTGAGGCTTTAGTTTATTGCAAAATCTGAAAATTGTCAGCTGAAAGCTATCTATCAGAAGGGGCCTGATCCTACCCTTTTTAATGCTACAGAGTTGAAGAGCATATGTCAGGCTCTATGAAAAATATTTTAGTGCTGTCCAATGACACAGGTGGTGCTGTGGTCTAAACCACTGAGCCTCTTGGGCTTGCTGATCGGAAGGTTGGTGGTTCGAATCCCCGCAACTGAGTGAGCTCCCGTTGCTCTGTCTCAGCTCCTGACAACCTAGCAGTTCGAAAGCACACTAGTGCAAGTAGATAAATAGATACTGCTGTGACAGGAAGGTAAACAGTGTTTCCATGCGCTCTGGTTTCCGTCACGGTGTTCCGTTGTGCCAGAAGCGGTTTAGTCCTGCTGGCCACATGACCCGGAAAGCTGTCTGTGGACAAACACTGGCTGCCTCAGCCTGAAAGCAAGATGAGCGCCACAACCCCATAGTCGCCTTTGACTGGACTTAACCATCCAGGGGTCCTTTACCTTTACGTATATGGAAACTCAGAGGTTTCTGAACATGTGACAAACGTGTGACATGTGAAAAGTGTGATGAAGATAATTTTGCACCAGAACATTTCCAATTAGTACCTTCACCCAAACATGCAGGTGTGGGTGCAGGTCCATGAGAAACTGCACAGGAACGTGTTCCAGCAGGTACACTAATGGTGTCGTTCTTGCTAGTACTGCAATAAGCTAACACCATACCATGATGATGAGCGCCATATATGGTACGGCAGGTGTGGGGAACCTTTGGCCCTCCAGATGTTGCTGAACTACAACTCCCATCATCCCTGGCCATTAGCCATGCTTGCTAGGGCTGAGGGGACTTCAGAAACACCTGGAAGGGCAAAGGTTCCCCATACATGGGATTGGAAATGCTTCTCAGCACATCTCCACCCACCTTCCTCCTTCCCAAGTGCTCCATTCAGATATGTTCAAAATGTAGTGGCAGATTAAGTAAAGACTGGACAGATTCAAGCTCAAAATGAGTCTCAAATCAGCAACCCTTAATAGTAATTTAAACTCGAAAACAGCCCAAAATTTGACACTGGAAGCTTTGTACCACTCACTCTGGAATATAGCTATAATGGATAAAATTACACATAATTTGAGATTTTGACAAGGACTAGACCCTCCAGACACTTTTTATACGATTTGGCTTTCTTTTATGACATATATAGCAGAACCAGAGCTTTCAAGGCAAACTTTGTCACAAGCCTGACAAATCTGGAACTAAATTTGATGAGCTGATAGCATCAATAGTCTTTACTCGGGTTTTGCTATTTTAACTCATGTGCAACTACTCATTCCACGTGCCTATTTTATAGTTTCGTTTTTCATCTTTTAATTGTTGTCTGTTGCTATAATCGTCCTCTCTGTTTCATATGCATTTTAAAGTGATATAATAATAATAATAATAATAATAATAATAATAATAATAATAATAATAAACTTAACAAAAAAACCAGTAACCCTTAATTTCATTACTAGAATATCTCAACATAGCGGTTTTCAGTAGAGTGTTGTATCTTTTCAACTCAACAATAAAGTCTATGCAGGGGCCCAGAGAGGAAGGAGCCACACACAAAGACATGGCTACCTCAACAGGCCCAAGGCCAGCTCCTGAGAGGTGTCTGAGGGTGTGGGCTGAGCTGTTCTTTGCTCATGAACTCACTGGGAGGAGTCCTCCAAACTCCTCCCTCCTTACCCTCATGAAGCCTTGCCTCTTGACACCCAAGACTAGGGGTAGGCAACCTCAGGCCCGTGGGCTGGATGCGGCCCAATCGCCTTCTAAATCCGGCCCGCAGACGGTCCGGGAATCAGCGTGTTTTTACATGAGTAGAATGTGTGCTTTTATTTAAAATGCATCTCTGGGTTATTTGTGGGGCCTGCCTGGTGTTTTTACATGAGTAGATTGTGTGCTTTGATTTAAAATGCATCTCTGGGTTATTTGTGGGGCATAGGAATTTGTTCATTTTTTTCCTTCAAAATATAGTCCGGCCCACCGCATGGTCTGAGGATGGTGGACCGGCCCACGGCTAAAAAAGGTTGCTGACCCCTGCCCAAGACCCATTTTGATTCCTGCTTCCTTCATTCCTTCCCTAGCATAGAGTTTTGTCTTGCTTTGGTGGTGATGGTGGTTAACTGAGGGTATTAAATAATAAGCAGAAACAGATGTAAAAAAAACCTGCAAAACTAATAAATATAGTTTGAAATCAAGTCCATTTGGAATTGGAAAACTTAAATTACTCCTTCAATCAAACGTTGAAAAAGGTGTTGGATTTTTGAAACGCTCAGATTCTTTTTACAACAATGAATTAAAAAACTAGATCAATTTATAATAAATTGTTTTGTCTCCGTAGCATTTATTGCCATCACATTTTCATTCTTCTACAACAGCCTTTGCCTCGCTGGCTGAGGCTAATGGGCCTTGTAGCTGAAGGGGACCAAATTCTGAAATGACAATATGTTAGACACTTCCTTTACGATATTAAAACTGTAGTTTTTCCAATATACGATATAAGCTCTTATGCTACAAAAAAACATTCATTGAAGAACTCATATGGTCCAATGAGTCCTGCCAATGAGTCCTAATAATCTATTTATTATGGTGAGCTCAAGGTACTTGAGGTATCTCCTCAGAAGACAGAATGAGCTGGTTTTCAATGACTGCATTTGAACAAGCACTCAAATCCATGTGGAACAGAAGTATACAGTTCCAAACCTAGTGAAATACTTTTAGACTCCAAGAAAGAATTCCACAATCTCATAGCTGAAATGGCATCCATTCTCCTTTCCAATTCCAGGACAATCCAGACAGCCCACACATGCTTTCTGCAAATTACTGAGAACTCTGTTGTCTTTGAAAGAGACTAGTGTGCTCAGTGAAGCAGTCCCACTATTCTCTCAGCACAACCTTCCTAAACCCCATGTGCTTTATTTTTTGGCTGGTTTTCCTCAGGGAACAATCACTGTGTGAGATCTCAGACATTAGACATCAGACAGGCCATTGTGAAAAGGAATTGTGGGTATGGGCAAAAAGGAATTGCGGGTGGGTGGGACTACCACCAAAAGTACCGTACTATACTTTGAGGGAAGATTCTCCATCACTAAATGGTGGCGGTTGTTTTTTTAAAACTCAATGACATTAACAAATTTACAATATTGAGTATTGCCAAGTGTTCTGAGTACTACAGATTTAGAGAGCAGTGCCAATAAATAAAATGGATATGGGATGTGTATAAAAATCAGGGGTGCACTTCTCCACCAGCTAGATGGCTCGATGGACTTCCTATGTTCCCACTGTTGCTTCAGAGCAGCTAGTATTCAGAGACTCATTGCTTCTGAATACGCATGCTAAGTTTAGTTATCAGGACTCATAACTGCTGTCCCTGAATTTACCTAACTGCCTTTTAATTGCATCTAATGGCCATTGATGAGAGTGAGGGGACTGTGTTTGTAGGTGGGTGTTTTAAGCGTGGGTGAATATGTGCATGTATAGGTTGAATTCATCTGTGTGGGTGCTGAGTGAGTGGAAGGGTACTGAGTGGAATCCTGTTTTGTGGATTTTGGCGTTTTATTGTTTTTATATGGTGCTTTTCATTTTTTCTTGGATTGCCTTGTAAGCTGCTTTGTGATTTATTTGTATTTTTGCTTTTAATGAAAAATGGTATATAAAAACTAGGAAACAATAATTGCTACACCTTGCAGCCATGAACAGCCATATTATACGTTGGGTATCAGCAGTAGAATCATAGAATCATAGAGTTGGAAGAGACCACAAGGGCCATCCAGTCCAACCCCTGCCAAGCAGGAAACACCATCAAAGCATTCTTGACATATGCCTGTCAAGCCTCTGCTTAAAGACCTCCAAAGAAGGAGACTCCACCACACTCCTTGGTAGCAAATTCCACTGCCGAACAGCTCTTACTGTCAGTAGGGCCCCAGTATTGGCCTGAGGGTGCTGTACGCTGGCACAGACACTTTACCTGCTGAAATTGCAGCATGCAGAGCAAGCCACTCTTGGATTCTGAAATAAACTTGCCTGTAATCCACGGCTTCATCAACAACATGTCCTATGGATATACAGATGTGGCCACATGAAGCAGATAACTTTGCATTTTTAAAACATCTGCTCCACCCACAGTCATAGAAGAGACAACAACAACAACAACAACAACAACAACAACAACAACAACAACAGGCAGCAACTTCTCAGGAAGTATTTGCATCCTGGAAGTGCAACTGGGGCAAATCAAGGCCAACCCCAAAATGACCAAAAGACCAGCATGCGTGAGCCTCACTGAAGTAAATGGGGGCTATAGAGAAGCAATGATTGGTGAAGTTCATCTCAGGATGACACCTGCCAGCAGTCTGCAAAGCATTAGTTAGGGTCATCAGTCACTGACTTTTATGAGCAAATCATGTGGACTCGGGCAATTATGAAGCCCACAAAGAGAAAGCCCACATGAACAACCAATCTACTGAATATTCATGAACTTCCAGCCTGCCTGTGTGATATTGCACTCATGTGAGAGAGCATCTGTGAGCATCTCGTTCGCAGAGGACACAATGGGGCCGAAAATATCACCTTTTTTGACAGGCTTTTTGCTGCAACGGGTCTACCGTGTTTCTCATATTTTAAGGCATCCCTAAAAAATAAGGCATGGCAGTATTTTCATGACCTGGCGAAATATAAGGCATACCCCGAAAATAAGACGTACCAGTACCAGGTTGTGGTGGGAGCAGGTCTGTGCAAAATATGGTACCGTAAGAAAAGGAAGATGCCTCCTCGGAACCGGATGCCGCTGCCACGTGGAGCTCCGTCCGAGTGGGAGCCAGCAAGAGCTGCAGCACGCACAGCAAGAGCTGCAGCAGGAGCCTCAGTGCGAAGCCCGGCTAAGGTAGAGCCTCAGCGAAGGCTCAGCAGGAGCCGCGGCGGGCAAAGAAGAAAGGATCGGGACCCTGCTAAGCAGCCGGCAGGAGCCTTAGTGCGCAGCGCGCGAAGCCTGGGAGCTGGCTGGAGGCACAGCTCAAAGCGCGCGATCGGTAAGCCCCAGCAGCCAGCAGGAGCCTTAGCGGGCAGCGCGCGAAGCCCGGGAGCTGGCTGCAGCCGCAGCTCAAAGCGCGCGATCTGATAAGCCCCGGCAGCCAGCAGGAGCCTTAGCGGGCAGCGCGCGAAGCCCGGGAGCTGGCTGGAGCCGCAGCTCAAAGCGCGCGATCGGTAAGCCCCAGCAGCCAGCAGGAGCCTTAGCGGGCAGCGCGCGAAGCCCGGGAGCTGGCTGGAGCCGCAGCTCAAAGCGCGCGATCTGATAAGCCCCGGCAGTTTTTGCAATTTGATCTGCTCTACAATTCTCTTTAATTACTAACTCTAACACGGTTGTGTGTGGGGTTTTTTTTCCTTTCTAAACTGCCTTATGGATATTTCTGCTTAAGACATGCTAGACATACAATGAACTCTCTCTCACACACACACATTACACATTCTAGATCATTAGCAGCTAATGACTGCTGTCAAAATCTGGGTGTCCAACTGTTGCTTCTAGAATAGCTATAAATCAGAACACAATCATACCACACTCTCAGCCTAGCATACCAGGTGGGTTTTTTTGGGGGGGGGGGCAATGTAAGCAACATTTCTCCTTAAGATCAAAACTGTTGGTTTGTGATTCTGGTTTAAGAATGAACTTTCATGAAGACGTTTGCCAAATTAAATTGCTGTGGTGTTTTTAAAGATGCAAGAAACAGAGAACATAACCCAGTAATATTGCAGCTACGCTGCCTTTGGAACAGATTCTCCCCTTCTTGTTTTAGCTTAGCTGCAAATCATAAATTGTTCTGCAACATCAGCAGTACAAGGGATTATCTCATAATCCATCCTGATGCTATTCTGCTTCTTACTTTTTTTAAAAGCAACCTCTTAAAAAAACACCACACACATTCTCAAAAGCAAAGCTTCATTTTCTATAAGGCTGGCTATGCAAATGCTTTCAGATGAGTTTTGCTCTTTTGAGTAACTTCCTTAACAAGTTGAGGTTATTTGCAAAGAGAGAGTGAGTAAGAGTACACAACAGTGGCAGGGTATTGAAATCTTCAGAATGGCACTGTGCCCCAGAGTGACGACTCTATGATGCTGCATGCATACAATGCCTACCGGTAGTTTGCTTTACCATACTTAATTAAAAAATAAGACATCCCTTGAAAATAAGACATGGTGTGTTTTTTTGAGAAAAAAATTAATATAAGACATGTCTTATAATATGAGAAACACGGTAGTAGTTGAAAGCTTCCAGAAGGAAGATCCAGCGGGCAGCAGAAGGACATTAGAAAGGGAATACTATTGTGGAATGAAGTGCCAAAGCAGTTCATATATCATGTATGTCGGTATAGTTGCTGACAGCCCTCCTACTCTGACTACCTCACTTGGTAGAGCATGAGACTCTTAATCTCAGGGTTGTGGGTTAAAGCCCTACGTTGAGTGAAATATTCCTGCATTGCCAGTAGGAGGGGTGAACTAAATGACCCTCATGGTGCCTTCCAACTCTACAATGTCCGGGATTGAACCTGAAACCTTCTGCTTCCAAAGTATGCCTTCTACAATCTACCATACTCTTGTATATATTTCACATACATTTTACTGGCTTGACAGAGTACTCTGCGAGTGTAAAAAGTTCATTCCATGGGCAGGTCTAAAACTCAAATGGATTCTGGGCAATCAAGACTAAAATGTCACAAAGCCATACTTTTAGTGTTCTTTTTCACCCTGACTGGCTGTACAAACGCGCAGGGGACATGTATTTAAGAGAAATTAATCTGGGATAAGTGATCTTCAGTATACCTCACTCTGTAGATTCAATGGCATAGAGTGTAATGCTATAGACACAGGATCACATGCCCCACATCAATTAATCAAAACAGCTTCCAGTTTCCATAGTCTGCAGTACAGTAAATGCAGATGAAAAGCCTCTTTACATAAGTGGTACATATTCATAACACTGAATGCAAATCAACTGCCCTTGAACCGCTCTGCTGAACTCACCATTAGAGTGGCTAAGAGTGGAGGGGTGTGTGTGAAGGTGATGACCAACTGGGAGTATGGAATCAGAGACAGTTGGTTATTCGAGATGAATTGAGTACAAGCATGTGAGGCACTCCCATGTTCTATTTATCATCAGAGCCGCAGCTTGAGCTAATATATACATAGGCATTGCAAACCAAGCAAAACCACTTCTTTAAAATCAAGGCTCTTGCAGTGTGAAGTTTCTCCCATCAAAGAGCTCTGAAATACCTGGCTGAGGAGCTGGCTAAATCGGGGTTCTTGGAGGGAGAGTGATACTTATGTCTGCCACTGTAGAACCAAATGAATGCTCAGGTGGCCAGTGCCATAATGCATTTACATGGCTCTCTGACTACAAATTAATAGTGGGATAATAAATCCATCACACAGCTCTTTCCTCCATCTTGCCAACACCATCCCCCGAGAATGGCAAAGGGAATTGCGAAACCTTATTTGGGATGACACACAAGGTTCTCGAAGAGCAATTATTCTCTCTGTGACCTCTGGCAGGGCTGGAACAAGTCAGGCTCCCCCCCCCCTCCATGTATTTAATCAATACTTGGAACATCTGTGCAGGTTACACTCCGTGGTGAGTGAAAAGCTTTTGACATAAGGGATTTATGGAAACGAAGAAAAAGGAGGAAGAGGATGTGCTCTATGGACTACAAATGACCAAGAAGGTGGGATTTCTTTTAAAAACTTTTAAATGTTTATGCTCCATTTTAAAAACCATTTTAAAGGAGTTAGCATGCCTGACCCAAAACACAACTGGTGAAATCCAGTGGAGTCCATTCACTAGCAGAAAGGACTTCCGTTTGTAGGAGGAGGCTTCTGTTCCCCCCCCCCTCCATGGCCCCCATGTGGGACCTTTTGGAGGGGTGCAGACAAGAGGAATGGGAAGTCCACTCGCACAATGTTGGATGTTGTCCAAATGGAACTGAATTATTTAATGAATGAAGGTGCTTTATTTTGAATAGCATATCCTAAATCTTGTTTGTGACAGTTCTGCATGGTGGGGCGCAGAACTGTGGGGGGTGGGGCGTCCCCCTAAACACTAAAATTAATAAATGCTAGGCTTTTGGGTTATTGGTGATATGAAGGCAGAATATAAGCTGCAAAGGAATTCCTGGGTAGCCTGGCCAAACTTCTAGCACCAGGTGTGACCAGAAACTGGAGATTTGGAAGGTTGCCAGGGTAACTGCTCTGGGAGGAGGGCAAGGGGCTTCTGGGAAGAAGAAAGGGTGAGATCCAGGACTGCCTGCAATGCTTTGGGCCATGCTGCAAGATCTGGACCCCCTCCATGCAAACTGAAGGTGTAAATACAGTGGTACCTCTACTTACGAATTTAATGCGTTCCGAACGCACATTTGTAAGTCGAAAAAAATTGTAAGTCGAATCCCATAGGAATGCATTGGGGAAAAAAATTCGTAAGTAGAAGCAACCCTATCTAAAAATTCGTAAGTAGAAAAAATCCTATCTAAACCACATCCAAGATGGCGGACGGAACTCCATTCGTAAGTAGAAACATTCGTAAGTAGAGTTATTCATAAGTAGAGGTACCACTGTATGTGAATAAAACCACATTTCTTAAAACATGACAGCCTCCACTGTGTCTTCTGTTATCCAAAAGGACACAGACTCTGTGTGTGTCTGAGATCTCATGTACTCTTGCCATGGCTTGGCAGAGAGAGGGACAGGAGCCTGGCTTTTGTAACAACATTAATACTATCCACAACACTGTCCCAGAGTGGAGATGTCTGCTGCCTTTGGGGGTGTTCCATGCAGCTTCCCTGCAGAGGGGAAATGCCCAGTCACCACTGTATCCAATGTGTCACTAGAATCATGCTCCTGGCTTCCATTGTTTTTTAACCAGCAAGTGGCAAAGTACTGGGGCAGCTGAGAAACACTAGGGTAGGGGTCACCAACCTTACCACGCTTCGGGCCGGTGCCTGCAGCGCCGATCGCGTGGTGGGCTGGAGGGTGGGGGAGCATGTGGGAGCGTGCACCCATACGCATGCGCACACACTATTTCTGGCACACTTCCAGGTAGCAGGAGCACCAGAAATAGCTTGTGCGCATGAGCACGGGCCTCCTCCGACCTGGAATTGCACTGGAAATTATGCTTGCGCATGCGCGCGAGCTATTTCTGGTGCTCCTGCGACCCGGAAGTGGGAAGCCGTGCCGTGCCGGTAAGAGTGGGCGTTGGCAGTGTGTGGCGGGGGTCACTGGGGGCCGGATAAATGAGTCCTTCAGGCCATATCTGGCCCCCGGGCCGTAGTTTGGGGATCCCTGCACTAGGGCATCTGGTGGTATTAAAAAATATAATACATCAGTTCAATTTAGAATTAAATTCCACTGTTTATGGTTAGGTTTTTGCTGATTTGCATTGAGTTGTGAATCTCATTCCCCCCAAGGTATGCTTAGGCACACAACATTTCTGGCCGCAGGCCTGTCTTCCAACTCTGCACATAACCCATAATGAATTACAAACACCCTATCTCCCTATCATTACAAGGGCCATGTAGATACTGTACCAGATGTGCTATTTAAGGGCAGGAGGCAGATAGTCTAGGCTCCTTCTGTTATTCCATCCACTGAGATCCATGAAATCAGCCTGGAAGTCATAGGCTAGAGGCACTTGTTCAGTATTTTTAAGCAGAGAAAAAACACTTACTACAAATTCCAAATGGAGTAAGAACAGCTTAGTGCAGTTTCTCAAGATAATCAAGTGATGATTATACAAACTTTGTAAGAGGTCATAAAATGTATTGGATCAAAAGAGAGACCAAGTCAAATCACCGTTGTGCAAAGTATTTGCAAAAGAGAAAAAGAGAGAGAGGGAGAGGGAGAGAAGGGGGGGGGGCGATAATCAAGGACACCTTTGAAGTTTCAAACCCAGTCTCAAAATACAGCAAGTCGGACTGTTGAGGGGAAAATATTTGTTATGCAGAATGTCTGCAAAATCAAGGCATATCGAAACATCTGAAGCGTTAGAATTAGGAATTTGCAGGAGCTCCTAATTAGGCAGCAAAGTTCTAGACTAGAGCGTTAGAATGAAGGAGACTTTTAAATTCAAACAGGAGTAATGACTGAAATTATAGGAACAAAGAGAGCTAAGCTTCTTAGCCCGAGGAATTAGCATGAGGAAGAGTCTGTAGCTCACTGAAGGTACCTATGATTTGCATGCAAAAGGTCCAAGCATCTCCAGGCTGGGAAAAAGCCTCCTGCCTGAAACCCTGGATAACCACTGCCAGTCAGAGTAGACAAACGGGAGCTTGATGTACCAACAGCCTGACTTGCTATAACCCAGCTTCTGATTTTCCTCTTTTACGAGATGTGAAAATATGGTTTTGCCCACCTGCCCTGACACATATGTAAAGGTAAAGGTAAAGGGATACGTATGTAGAAGATGCCTAACACTGATAGAATATCAAGGCAAAGGAAAACTTGATTTCAGAAGAGCACACGTTTTGGGCCAGTTTATATATACCAACCCATTTGTAGTGATGACCCATGTGAAGAGGGTGACATTCCTTCCTGTGCGCCATTCCACTGCATGCCACCGTCAATATGACATCACCAGCACCCCAAGCTACATGTAACACTACAGTGGTACCTCGGGTTAAGAACTTAATTCATTCCGGATGTCCGTTCTTAACCTGAAACTGTTCTTAACCGGAGATACCACTTTAGCTAATGGGGCCCTCCCGCTGCCGCCGCACCGCTGCTGCACGATTTCTGTTTTCATCCTGAAGCAAAGGTCTTAACCCAAGGTGTACTATTTCTGGGTTAGCGGAGTCTGTAACCTGAAGCATCTGTAACACGAGGTACCACTGTAACACTTGAGTGGACAAGCATGCAGAAAAATGATTTCAAACATGACTCTTTGCATATGAATTTCCTGCAGCAACTATGGACAAATGAGTGTCTCTAAACGTAACTTGGAAAGAAGTTTTAAGTTCAGAAAACGTAGCTTTTAGAATAGAATCATAGAATCATAGAGTTGGAAGAGACCACAAGGGCCATCCAGTCCAACCCCCTGCCAAGCAGGCATCCCCAAACTGCGGCCCTCCAGATGTTTTGGCCTACAACTCCCATGATCCTTAGCTAACAGGACCAGTGGTGAGGGATGATGGGAATTGTAGTCCAAACATCTGGAGGGCTGAAGTTTGGGGATGCCTGTTTTAAGATATGAAACCACCTAAAACCTAACAATTATCTGGCTATACAGGATTGTGGCCTGAAATAGCTAAGTTCCTTCCCCTCCCTCCTCCCTCAGACTAGCAGAAAATACAGTTCGTTTGGACACCATGTCAAAGCAACACAGCAGCTTAGAAAACTCAGAAAATGGCTAGCGCAAGTGATTTTCCATGCGCAGGCAAACCTTGTCACAGGAGCACAAGATGTTCAGGGCAAGATAATTTCAGTTGACTAACAAATGACTCATTTATATTTCAGCAAGGCGTGTGGGGGAATATACAGTGTTTAATTAACATCCCCTTTCTAGCTTGGAGACAGAGTTTGCTTCCCCCAACCCCTCTGTAATACCTCCTCCCTGTGTCAATACACCAAGGAGAGGCAAAATTTGTAGGGGAGACAATGCATACTCCGTTAGAGTAATACAGAATCTAAATGATGATGTATGAAATTTAGAAAGTGTTTGGCGGGTGGGGGTGCAATAGGCTCCTGACTCCAAATTAGGCCCCACTATACTACAATCACACAAGGCTGATAACCATTGTGCTGACAATCTGCCGCTCAAACACCTAATTGGAATTCTGGGATGGAGAGCCTGATGTGATGCTTGTCAGTTTACATGCTGTTTTCTGCTGAAGCCACTTAAATGGATATTAAATTATTGTTTTTTAAATGCGGAGAAAACAAAACACTTCCCCCCACATTTTTGGTGCATGAGATATGATCAACGGCCGTTCAACGAGCGTACAATCTGTGCAAGTGTGCACATTGAGTTGTACGCTCATGCAGTTATTCACAGGTACCATTCAATGAGTGTATAGTTTGGGTACCTGTGAACACAAGAGTTAATCTGTACAAATCAACATGTCTTCACTCTTTCACACAAATCTTTGTACATGAGAAGACAGCTTGCACCTGTGTTCAGTGTGACGTGTGAACAAAACTATGCCTGATAATACAATATACAATATACAGTGGTACCTCAGGTTACAGACGCTTCAGGTTACAGATGCTTCAGATTACAGACTCCGCTAACCCAGAAATAGTACCTCGGGTTAAGAACTTTACCTCAGAATGAGAACAGAAATCGCGCGCCGGCAGCGGGAGGCCTCATTAGCTAAAGTGGTAGCTCAGGTTAAGAACAGTTTCAGGTTAAGAACGGACCTCCAGGAACGAATTAAGTTCTTAACCAGAGGTACCACTGTACCAGACAGGGAACTTGTTAACATTGAATCTGATCCACCAATTTACCCATCAAGCAACTCTGTTCTGCAACAAACTAATTTAAATAGAGCTTACACAAAATATGATGAAAAACAAAATTTTAATAGGTATATGAGCATCCTAATACGTGTGTGCACACAATCAAATGATTTAACTTTTCATTGTAGCCAAATACAGAGTCTGAAATGGGGGTGATTTTAGGAGGCTCAGCCCTGCAACAAAATGCAATTGAATACATTGGGCCATATTTCCCTGTAAACATGGTGCTGATAACGGTTGTTTGGGCCCATTCATACAGAGGCTGAGGAAACATGCTTCATGAATTTCAGATCATAGTAGGTGGAAACAATTTATTGTTTCCTTTGGAGGCTTTATTTTAGGTGCTGAGGGTCCTGGCAAATTGTGATTTCTAAAACATAATATTCACAAGGCAGAGAGTGGCTGGGGCAACCCAGTCAGATGGGCAGGATACAATGATGATGATGATGATGATGAAGAGAAAGGCTGTCTGCATTAGGAATTGTGGAATTATTAGTTTACTCAGCCCCCCCCCCCCAATTACAGCTCATCCACATAAAGTATCAAGCAAATTATAGCCCTCTTGTGTTTCCCCCATGCTCCCTCCTCCTGTTTTTGGGACCAAAAAATAAAATAAAAATCCAACTTGAAAAAGAACTGAACAGTAGTGTAATCTCTCTATAGGTGAATCAACTTAGCACGATTCTCCTGCTTGTTGCATGGGGCTTGATCTCGCTGTAGGATTATGTGGCAGGTGAACTCCCCACATTTCCACTTTTGCTTTCCCCCAGAGCTTCCTGTCCCACTTTCACTCCACAGTACAAGAGGGTAAGGGGAAAGGAAGAGCACAAACCAGGGAGGGGAACCTGCTAAAAATACTACATGGCATTCCATTTGTATGTGTGGGTTCAGAACTATCCCAGTTCAACTGCAAGACACTTTCCTTCCAAGCATCAAGCGTCGTACGCACCCAGCTAATTTAACCTAAGTGAAACATGGACCAGAAAACTTGTTTTGTCCTTGCTCGCTCTCTTCTTGGAGTAGGGCATTTCCTGGCAACTGCAGCAGTAGTTTCTTATAGCCCTTTGAAGTAATTTTGAAGTAATCATGTCAAGCTGAAGTAATCACAATGGACAAAGGCCTGTAAGATCCCTGAGCAGATGGCTCAGGTTGGGTGAACTAGTGAGAGGTGGGGAGCAGGGTAGAGTCTGAAGGCGGCAGCAAGCAATCTGGGATGGAAGTTCTCAGGATGCCCGCACCAGATCTTATTCCTGCTTCCGTCCAGGCTCTGCCCTGCCTCTCCTTCTCACTGCTGTGGCATACTACCCAATTTGCTTCCAGAAGATGTGGTGATGGCCCACCGACTTAGCTCTAAAAGGGGATTAGAGAAATTCATGGAAGATAAAGCAATCATGGCCTACTAGTCATGGTGGTTAAAGACCATCTCTAGACTAGACACAGGATGTCTTTCAATACCAGTTGCTGGAGGACACCAGCAGCAGAGGGCTATTGCCCTCATGTACTGCTTGTGAGCTTCCTGAAGGCAACTATGGGAAACAGAATGCTGGGCTACTTTATGTTCTTAAACTGCTTAGCCCAGAACAAGCTGTTCACTAGCAGAAACTTACCTTCCAAGTCCCGGACTGCAGAATCCGGGACCGGCAGCCGTGTGACACCAGAAGTTGCGTCGACGTAACTTCCGGTGTCGCTTTGCCCTTCTATGGGCACCCAAAATGGCCGCCGCCGGCTTCGAAAGTCGCTTGTACGCATGTCAGGAAGTGCGCTGACGCAACTTCCGGTGTCGCTCTGCCCATCTATGGGCACCAAAAATGGCCACCGCCGACACTAGAAGTTGCGTCTATGTACTTCCGGGCATGCATAGATGCGACTTTTGAAGCCGGCAGCGGCCATTTTTGGTGCCCATAGAAGGGCAAATCGGAAAGAAATAAAATGGCCGCCGGCAGGAGAAAATAACGGAGAAAAACGGGAGATGAAGTGATACGGGGGACCACTGGGAAAAGGTAAGTAAAAACGGGGGGTTTCCCGGGGAAAACGGGGTACTTGGCAGCTATGAGAAGAAATCCTGGCATTCTCCTTCCTGTCCCAATGAAAGTTCTAGGTGCATTTGCGCTTAAAGAGGACCCCCACAGCAATCATTTCCAGGTACATTTGCTCTTCAACGCCCCTTACTCTAGAAATAATTGCGGCCAAGTATTCTGCCCATGCCAACAGGAGGGCGAGAGGGAGGGTCTTGGAAACCAATTAATGAGCAGTTTCAAAAATGTTGCAGAGAGGTAGCAGAGGCATTTTAAACCTCACAAGGAGAAACCTTTCCTGACGGAACCTTTCCGTTCAGACAAAACGGAATGGGAATTACGTTAAAATGGGAGTAAAATAAAAAAAATCCTTCAGTAGCACCTTAAAGACCAACTAAGTTTTTATTTTGGTATGCTCATACCATAGTTGGTCTTTAAGGTGCTACTGAAGGAATTTTTTTATTTTACTTCGACCCAGACCAACACGGCTACCTACCTGTAACCGTTAAAATGGGACTTAGCTTTGAGTAGTGGGCTATGACCCACAAAAACATTTGGCAATTTGGGTGAAGTCTTTAAGGTAGCACAAGACTCTTTCTTTGTTTACACTGAAACTTAAATCTCACTTCAGCAATGCATGCCCACTTTCAGCTTGATAGTGCTGCAAATTGAGGTGTTTATTTATTTATTTCACAAAATGTATATACCACTTGACTGTAAAAAAAGAAACTCAAAGTGGTTTATAAAAAGATTAAACAATAAAATTGAGGGGGGGGGGAGACACCATAAAACATAACCAAGATTAAAATTACCTCAACTTTCTAAGCATCTGAGTAGGCCTGTCTAAACAAGAACATTTTTAGCAGGTGCAGAAAACAGTACAGTGAACGTGTATGCTTGATCTCAAGAGGCAGGGAGTTCCTAAGTGCCATACTAAATAGCTGAGTTCTTATAAATGCAGAATGAGTATTATGTGGCACCTGTAGTCGTGCCAATAACGTGGTCTTGATCACAGCTGTAACTGCACTTCTAGTTTATTGTGCAATATTATAATCCAAGCAGTATTAAAGAGTTGTGAAGTAGTCCAATACAGCTGTCCAGTGACTGAAATGAGTGTGCACATGGTTACACATTTCTCTTAAGCAAATTCTTACAACCACGTTTAGCATGTAGTTACAGCTAAGATGAACAACTGGAGAGCTTTCTAACCATATGGCCACCATATGCATCAATGGAGGCATGTTAACAAGTAACTGGGCATACTACTACTTAGAACAGGCATCCCCAAACTTCGGCCCTCCAGATGTTTTGGACTACAATTCCCATCATCCCTGACCACTGGTCCTGTTAGCTAGGGATCATGGGAGTTGTAGGCCAAAACATCTGGAGGGCCGCAGTTTGGGGATGCCTAACTTAGAAAATATCATTCCAGTTCAACTGATTGCGCCAGCCTGGAATAGCAACCAGTTTACATCTGGGTAGATGGGAGGTGTCGATGCAATTATGAGGCTAAGAGAAAGTCAAACTTATACCTACACAGGAGTAACCCTTATTGATCTCAATGGAACATCTAAATAGAATCGAATCATTAAAAAAATTACCAACCAAACCTATTAATCTATCCACGTAACGTTTCACCCTTATGTATCTGATCTAATGCAGAATTTTCAAATTAGGAAAGGATTTCCTACAAACTCAACTATTCATTATACTGATCATACTTAACACATTCCAATCACTTCTACTTATCTAAATAAATGGGGAAAAACTCAAAGCACTCCATCTTTTGCATTAGGATTTGATCTTGATTACCTTTACCAGCAAACCAAAATTGGTATTTTTAACATACTGGATTAAGTGGTCTCTGAAGTACCCGGTTGTTTCAGAGGAGACTCTAGGGGATGAGTGCTAGCTCCTTAATCACAAGAGCTTGCAATCACTGTAATTTTTAAAAAGGCAAATGGGATTTACCCTCGTGACACAAACAGTAGACAAGCATTATCCAGAAGATAGCTCAGTGATGCTAAATGTTGCATTGAAAACAGGGCCATAGTTTCCAAACTTGATTATCAGAAGTTCAAAATACATTCACTAGCGCTTAATGAAGAGAATTAATATATCTTTTAAACAGGGATTAATATGTATGCAAATTAGGAAAAGGGTTTTTTAAAGTAAGATTTTCCCTCATCATTTCAGAAAATGTGCTTTGCATCGTTAGGGAAAAAATTAATTCACATTGTCAGCAGATTCAATTTAGGCATTTTGCATGTAAACAATAGTGTGACTCAAGTCCTTTTCTAGTTTATATTTAAATTCAGAACCTGAATACTATAAATGCTAATTAAATACTCTATTTAATGGCAAAAATGAAGAGGCAAGCTAATTTCAATTTGCAGATTCCTCTAATTACAATGTTTTCCTTTGGAAAATGGAAATTGTATCTCAAATCTTTTAAGAAAAATGAATCATTAATCTTTATTCATTCACCTTTTAAAAAAACTTTTTAATGCTTCTTTTGTATTAGGATTGATTCTAATGGAGATACAATTGTTTTTCCTGACAAAAGGCTTTTTAATATTAAATTAAATATTACCGAAGTTAAATTAGATTTAGCTCACAGATGCAAATTACTTTAGCAATGCTAAAGAAAAATAACTTCTTTTTTTAAAAAAAGGATATTAGAGGGTTTTTTTTTTAAAAAAGAAAGAAATTACAGTAGATAATAATGATTTTCACATAGACATATTTGGAAAAGGATTCATATATTATAGAGTACTATGGAACATTTATTCCTTTTTAAGGCCCCGGTCTGGTTTTCAATTATAGTTACTTTCAAAACATGTATCTTAGCAAAACTTATACAATTGTTTAGTTCAGGTACATCCAACAGGTAGATTGTGATCTACCGGTAGAACATTGGATGTCTCTGGTAGATCACTGGCTCCCCCCAAAGCAGCTGAACAACACTGCATTTTTTCCCCTGCACCCCAACGAAATGGGGCTTTCCTCCTCCCCCCAAAAAGGGGGTGGATCACTGCAAGTTTTTAACTCTGTGAGTAGATCGCAGTCTCTTGGGAGTTGGCCACCCCTGGTTTAGTTGAATAGCATTTAGGAGCTGGTAACTTTCCCTAATTTGGGTCCCCGGAGTGGCTTCCTTTGGATGTAACACTAAATATTTGCTTAGCACTACATTGACAAGTTTGGGCTTTTCAGCTTGCCTGGTGGAATGATCTCTGTCTGCTGTTCTGGGGTTTTTCAAGGCCCTCTGGAGCTCATGGAGGGGGCAGGAGGAGGAGAGGGGGTGGAAATCCTATTGCACTAATGGGACTCATTGCACTGGCTTCTGTTAGCACAACTACTTAGCTAAATCTGGCTCAGGGTTTCAGGCAAAAAAATTTTCCAACCCTACCTGGAGGTGCCTGAGACATTAAACCTCGGACCTTCTGCATGCAAAGCAGATGCTCAGAGCTGCAACCCTTTTCTTAAAAGAATGAGGAAACTAGTTTGTTTATTATTTTTATTACTGTATATACTCGAGTATAAGCCTACTTTTCCAGCACAAAAAATGTGCTGAAAAAGCTGCCCTCGGCTTATACTTGAGAGATGGGCGGCAACAGAGAAAGGCACAGGACCGGGGGTTTGGAGAAGCGCTGTGCTGCGACTCTCCGAACCCCTGTCCTATGCCTGCTTTGTGCAAGGCGGCGGGGAGGGAGAAGCGTCGAGGAAGGGATCCTTCCTCGCCGCTTCTCCCTCCATCCTGCCACCGATAGCTGGGAAAGGCATAGGACGGTATTTATTTTTATTTTTGAAATTTACCAGTAGCTGCTGCATTTCCTACCCTCGGCTTATACTCGAATCAATAAGTTTTCCCAGTTTTTTTTTGAGGTAAAAATTAGGTGCCTCAGCTTATATTCGGGTTGGCTTATATTACAGTACTAAACAATAGGGGGTGGGTAGGTAATGTTCAAATCCGTTCAGCAGATCCAAAGGCCTATATGTGGCCTTCTGCGCATGCACAGTGGTTTATTTGGGGCCACAACCCCATGCGTACCCTCACAGCTTTTCAATATTTGCACCTGACTCCATGGAAAGCACGGTGGTGGCTGGAGCTTCTGGCAACCAGTCAAAGAACGGATTGGGACCTCAGGTCTGTATGTTGCGCTCAGCTGCAAATTTCCAAATGTTGGCTGCGAGGTAGCATAAAGAACTGTGATTCGTGCTCAGGGCAAGTGATTCAGACCTACCATTCCCACAAGCTTCATGCAATCCAGGCAGAAAATAAACAGCGGTTGGCAGAACAGTGTGAACTGGGCCTGAACGCAGACTATCAAAGCCTTAGCTTATGAAAAGAAAGATGTTCCCTACAGTGCTAAGCACTGCAATGGCATATGAGTAATTGCAGCCGAATCCTATACATGTTTTTTTCTGCGGAACGAATTCCCACTTACAAGCATAGGCTTGTAGCCTAGGATTATTAAAAAGGGAAAGGAAGGGATCTTTTTTCTTTGCTATATAGAAAGGTAAATAGGTATTCAAAGCTTGAAGTTACTGAGGGGAGTGTTTGTGTGAAGAAGAAAGGAATGACTGGGCAGCAAAAGGTGCCGTGAAACAGAATCATTATCGATTGCGCACAGTTCTTAGAAATTAAAAGCACAGTGCTTAGAACACAAAGACACACTGTTACATTTTCAAGCTCTGGGCTACATGTCATGTTGACCCACTGTGCGGCTCAAGGAGGTGTGAGAAGGCCATGTTGACATCACCCTAGTAACAGCCAGAGGGAGCAATGACTCAGTCAGCAAAGGAAAATAAAAACCAAACTTTGCCTCTATCTATTCCCTGTTTCCAGGCTCAATGCTCCCAAGCCAAAGGCTGAGTTTGGACTCTTTGTTATTTTGCCTTATTGCCACCAACATTAAAAAAAAATCAACACTGGTTTGTACTGAGAACTGCGCAAAGCTTGCATGTGCACGTTCTGGACAAAAAACTTGAAAAGTTGAGGAATTCACTCCAAAGGCAAACTAAAGTTCTGGGACCATGTTTGAATTTTGGCACTTCTGGTGGTCCCGTTGGGTGGTGGTCTTGTTTTGGAAAATGATTTCTATGCTGTTGGTTTAATGATTGAATATACAGTCTCCATAAGCCCTTTGTTTGAATTGAAGGGTTATTTGGAAGGAACGGTTCATGCAAAGCATTTTGAGTTAGTTTGGAACCTTTTGACGAAGATCAAACTTCTTACTGCTGGTAACTGCTGAAGGTGGAACATGAATTGGCCAAAACAATGGCTAGCTAAAACATGGAATCTGGTGTAAATTAACAGAATATACTTGGCTGCAAGAGGAGAGAAAACACATAAATCAATATACAGGGATTCAAGGATCGCAGCCAACTAAGTTCTATTCAGAGTAGACCCAGTGAAATGAATGAACCTAATTTACTCATGTCTATTACAATGAGTCTACCCTGTGGATGACTAGTGGTGGATACAACCCTTGGTTCCCTTGGTATATTTTTGAAAGCAAAGTAGATTATTTATTTGATTTTTATACCACTGTTATCTTTTATTATTGTATTTTCCCATATTTCATTTGATTTGACGTAGTATTTCGAATGCACTCATTTATCACCAATATATTCCTTCTTGGACTGTTGTCGTTGTAGCAGCAGTATCTGTTGCTAGGCACTGACCACACATAACTGAAAAGGCCTCATATGAGACTTACATCTAAGTAAACACAAGCAGCTTCTTGTGATGGACAATATTCACTACGGTTTATTAGAACAAGCCAACTTGAACCCTTATTTGCTATTTTAAGATGTGCACGGACCACAGTGCAGGAAGTATCTGATGGCAGTTCACAGCAAATTTGCCTAAACGTATGAAACTGTCTCGCACTTAGTCAGACAATAGACTGAGTTCGTCAAGCACAGAACAAATAAATCTGCACTGGGATAAGCCAAGGGCAGCCAATGTGTGATCCTCCAGATGTTGCAGGAATATAAATCCCATCATCCATGACTACTGGCCAAGCTGCCCGAGTCTGAAGGGAGCTGAAGTCCGACAAGACCCAGGTGTCACCACTTTGCCTACCCCGATCCAAGGTTTCAGGAGAGGTCTTCCTCATTCCTTGTACCTGAGATTCTTTAAGTGGAGATTGAACCAGAACTTTCAGCATACATGTGCCCTTCCCATAGCTTATTTAGATGGCACAAATCTGGAAACAAATACCAATTGTCAAAGGTGTATTTAGTGTATTTGTCATCGGATTAAGCTTGTTGAAAATAATGAAAATAATAGAATCACAGAATTGGAAGGAATCCAAAGAGTCATCGGGGCAAATCCCCTGCAATGCAAGAACCACAGCTAAATGAACGCAGAGAAATCACAGTGCACTCACAAAAGTGCATACAATCATCGAGTTGAAAGATGCTTTAAAAAGGCTCACCTCCAGTAGACAAGAACAGCAATAAGGAGTATGAGGCACACAAACGTCAAGGCTGAGACTACAATGAGGGGAATGATCCATTCCATTTTGCCAGTAGCAGGTCTGGTTGCCATACTGGAAATATTCTTGTCTGCTGCGTGGCATAAAAACAACAAAATCAGCAACTGCAAGAAGAAACTGGACGGCTACAAAATAATTTGAACAGCAGGCCATTTTGCACATTACACAGAGGCAAACCTGAGTTTGCCTTCAAGCATACACTTGGCAAGGAACTACAGCCAATTACGGCTCCCTGACAAGTATCCCGGTATGGTACTTCTAACAGTGAACAGATCTTCGTTGCTTTCAATTTCCTTTTTTGGTGTGGATGCAATACATTTCTTGTGTACACCTGGAAACGTAATGTATAAAATGGCCCAAAGTGAAAATGGTACTTCTTTCCACATGAGTGAACACCAGACTTCAAAACAAAGACGAGTGTTTTATGAAGCAAGGAATTACACTGGAAACACAAAACCTTGGTTGCATTACATAGGAATGTTTTGCTATCATGAAACATTCTTTAGGTTCCAACTTCAAATGGTCATAGGAATTGGGTGCATGAATATTGTTTCAGTTTTCCCAGCTTTTGCCCATGACTGTTTTCATCCTCCACCCCTTCCCAACATTTCAACCTTGTAATGTATAAACAATCATTCACTGCAGTGTTTCTCACTGTGAAGTTTGAAATGTCTCTGAAGATGTAAATTGCTGGATTCTCACAACAGATTATTGTAGAAAGATACAAACCTGAGTTCATATATGCCTCAAAGCAAGACATTTTGGGCAACTTCATGGAAGACAATGTGGAGAGTACACAGATCAATGTCGACAATTTCTAAAATCTTTAAACAAGCCTAACAATGGGGAAACAGTTGCACATATTTGAATGAATGAATGAACAAACAAACAAACAAACAAACAAACAGGGTCCTCATATAGTTTCTCCTATATGTCACAGTTCAACTTAGGTTTCTACGTGGCTTAAAGCAAAGATTTTACCAATGTTCATATTTTGTATCTCTATTCACAGTTTGAATTATGTTATCAAAACCAGCATAGCTTCTGCAAAAGTAAGTCCTGTCTCACTAACCCATTAGAGATCTTTGACAGCATGGCGATAGAGGCGATATAGTTGACATTGTGTACTTGGACTTTCAAAAAGTTCTCAACGAAGTATCTCACCCAAGATTGTTGAGTAAGCTTAGCAGTTACAGAACAAGAAGAGAGGTCCTCTTATGTATCAGGAACTGGTTAAGTAACAGAAAGCAGACAGGATGAAAAAAACGGACAATTCTCTCAATGGAGGGAAGAAGAAAGTAGGGTCCCTCAAGGATCAGTATTGGGACCTGTACTTGTTCCATAAACTATCTAGAGTTTGGGGTAAGCAGTGAGGAAGTCAAGTTTGCAGATACAATATTGTTCAGCGTGGTTTAAACAAAAAGAACTCCAGAAGGATCTCTCCAGAACTGAGTGAATGGGTGGTAAAATAGCAAACACAATTCAAGGTAAACAAGTGTACAAAACATCTTAATGGGGAGAAAACATTTGAATTTCACATATATGCTCATGGGGTTTGAACCAGCAGCGACCGACCAGGAACAAGACCTTCGGGTTGTAGTGAATAGCTTGATGAAGATGTTGATCAGTATGTGGCAGCTGCGAAAAAAGGCAATTTCTATGCTAGGGATCATTAAGAAAGGAATTGAAAATTAAACTGCTGATATCATAACACCATTACGCAAATCTATGGTGTGACTGAACTTTCATTAGTCTTCAGCAAAGCATAAAGTTTTTTATTCTATTTTATGATCACAGAGTTAGAGTCTCTTGCAATTTTGCAGAATCTGGATTACTGAGCTGGTCCTCTGTTAATACATACAGAAAGTCTTTAAGTGTGATGCTCTAATACTGCGATGGGGACCATGTGGGTCTCCATATGCTGTTGGACTACAACCTCCATCAGCCCCAACCAACATGGCACAATGGCACTTAACACTGGCCATAAAACATAGTTAAGTCAGTTAGCTAGACCAGTTTCCTAAACAAATTCTGATCAGGAAGGCAAAATTTGTTCTTGGATTCCTGACTGTAGTTTGTTTGGGAGGAGAGAAAACCTCATAGAATCAAAGAATTGGAAGGGACCCGAGGGTCAATAATGTGAGCCTTGGTTTGGACACAACACTAAGCCAACACTCAATGAATTGTCTCTCTACTGCAGGAAGGGAGAAGTGAAGCGGGGATGTGCAGAAGCTAATTTGGTTATGGCCAGTATTATGTCCAAACAGCCAATGTCAAGACATCCCTCAAGATCTATTGAATGGACACAATCAGAATAAGCAAATGCATCAAAAGGACCACAAACAAGCCACCATAAGCAGAAGTGACCACTGTCAAGTTTCTGGCACTACTTAGCATCTTGGGCTCCTGGCCAATGAGATGGAAACCTGCATACAGGACATTTCTTATTTTGTGTGTGTTAGATTTCTAGAACGCTGCAAGCAGACCACTTGGAGCACTTCACAAGATTAAACTGGGAACACCAATACTGGTAAACCCATGTCTCTTTTAACATTTACATAGAACACTTTACAGATTTTTAGCACATTTGTCTTATCTGATTGGGCGTAATTACTGCAAAATGAAAGCAGGAATAATTCTTGCAATATGGGCAACAGACAGTGGCTTGATCATGATTTCCTAGAAATGGATGAGCAGGCATTCAAACCAGAAAGTTTCCGTTCCAAGTCCAACACCAAGTCCTAATTAGGTGTCCTGCATTGTATGCATGGGTAATGTGCTGGACGAGCCTGCCATTTGGTCTGGTCTCTTCTTATGCGACGGCAGCAGCCAGTAGCAACAGAGGAAGACTTTAGTAGCTAGTACTACTGAGGTATTATTATATATAATTAGTTTGGAAGGAATATTCCATTTTAACCAACAAAAAAAGGAAGGGGAGAGAGAGCTCTCCCAGAGAGGTGGAAACATAATAGTACTTTTGAATAGAAAGCCACATTTGAACATTTGCTTTTTAAAAGCAAATCTTAAAAGTATATTACTGCAAATATAAAGGGAGTATTCAAAAGTACCAGCAAAAGTAACTGATGGTGCTCAGTGCTAGCAGTCCGCAGTACATCTGGTCTACCAGCAGGGGTCCAGCACTGAGAAGCCTATAAAACTGTGGCCTGCTGAGTAATAACTGAAGGAAAATGTACGTTAAACAGAATGACACAAGACAGTTCTGGTTCCCTGCATCCCAACAACGAAAACAACAACCGCCACCCAGCATTTTCAGCTTTCCATTTTAAACAAAGTCAGCTCAGCAGCGATTGACAAATATATTGTATCCTTTTTGTAACTTTGCCCATTTTTTTTTTCTAAAGGGGTGAGGAAACTCTAGTTTTGCTAAGAAAGGCAAACACTTTCCTGTGGCATATGTCACCGCTGAATTAATTCAGTTTGCCTTTTACTGGCTTGGAATGCATCCCAGTAGGAAGGAATAAAAATTATTATAGCGTATCTGCTTCAGGGAGTCCTACCTAACATGATCACCGGCACTTTAAAAGCCGTTTCTCCACAAACTGAAATGTGCAGCTTGTTCCATGGCAATTGCTTTCCCGAGGAAAGCCTCTTTCAGCAGTTTTCATCCATTTCAGAATCTGGGCCGGGAGAAATATATGAGACTGTTAAGGGTGTTTTGGCAAGGTATTACAGGGATCGGGGTGGGGTGGGGAGGCACCGGATAAGCATACAGTGGTACCTCGACTTACGAACGACTCGACAACCACATTTTTCAACTTACGAATGGGGGTAATGGCCACGCGCTTACGAATGTCTCAACATCCGGGGGAAAACGGCGGCGGTTGTAGTTAGGGATTTCTCGACTTACGAATTTTTAGATAGGGTTGCTTCGACTTCCGAATTTTCCCGTTTTCAATTCATTCCTATGGGAAATCACGTTTCAAATGGCGTTTTTCGACTTACGAATTTTTCGACTTATGAAGGTGCCTTCGGAAAACAGTAAGTCGAGGCACCACTGTGTCAACTTCTGTTTGTCTGCCCATCCTAATGGGCCCTTGACAATGTACACTTGGCTATTCTCCACAGGTAACAAGATAACAGATGCTACCTGTTATGAAGCCACCTTTCTTTGGCTCCCAGTACGTTTCCGAGCACAATTCAAAGTGTTGGTGCTGACCTTTAAAGCCCTAAACGGCCTCAGTCCAGTATACCTGACAGAGTGTCGCCACCTCCATCGCTCTGCCCGGACACTGAGGTCCAGCACCGAGGGCCTTCTGGCGGTTCCCTCGTTGCGAGAAGTCAAGTTACAGGGAACCAGGCGGAGGGCCTTCTCGGTAGTGGCACCCGCCCTGTGGGACGCCCTCCCACCAGATGTCAAAGAGAAAAACAACTACCAGACTTTTAGAGGACATCTGAAGGAAGCCCTGTTTAGGGAAGCTATTAATCTTCCCTAATAAATTTGTGTATTTTAATATTGGAAGCCGCCCAGAGTGGCTGGGGAAACCCAGCCAGATGGGCGGGGTATAAATAATAAAGTATTATTATTATTATTATTATTATTATTATTATTATTATTATTATTATTATATTTCTTCTTATTATTATTATTATTTCTTTGTACCAGAATGAAAATTCTCTCCCATTTCCCCCCGCATTTTATTTCTCATTCTTCTAGTAACATACAGGCAGAACACAGTATTACCGGAATTCCACCATGCAATGAACACCCATCCATTCAACTGGAGGACACTCATGAACCTATGAGAGCATGAAACCCTGTGTGCAAATGGATCAATGCACACTGTTTCAAGCACAGTACGAGTCATTCAAGTATAAATAGCGGACACTGGGCAGCTTAAAAAACCCGTAACTGACTAGCTAAAGCATTTTACTCACTGCAGCGTGAGAGGCAACAGCAGCATACGCTACTTTCCATTTAATTGCAGGTATTTCTCTCGCCTCCCTCTTACACCTTAGTATGTCCTTTTTTTTCTGTTGAGACTGGCAACACTTTTCTACAGTGTCATATTGTGTATACACAGTCTGCCAGCGAAATCTGGCCCGATTTTCTTTTGTTTATCTGCATGCAAATTGTCTTAGTGATTGCAGGCTCCTACATGCTGCAGTGCAAAACATTCACGAATGACAAGAAATTATAACTTAGTAATTCTTGCCACATATGGAGAATGGGGAGGGGGGGAGAGGGAACCCACACAGATGCTTAATTATCCTAATGAGGTTATTCCCAAAGGCTTTTGCACAACTTCAAGCTTGTTTTTAATTTTCCGTACAACTGAAATTCAGACAGCAACACTGAAGGCCTAGGTGTACAGAGGCTAAATGAGTCTCAACACACAAAGGATCGTCTTGGTGACCATGCCTATTGAAGGGAGAAGATCTGAGCATATCAGGGTAAATAGGGGAGAAAGGGAGGTGGCAGTATTCCAATGAGGCAATGTCCAGTCACCTATTGGTTTAATTCAGGGGTCAGCAAAGTTTTCAGCAGGGGGCCGGGTCCACTGTCCCTCAGACCTTGTTGGGGGCCGGACTATATTTTTTTGGGGGGGTGATGCAAGAGCACCACGAGCCCCAGTGGCTGCTTACCTGTGTCTTGCGAGCGGCAGGGGCTGGCGGTGGGGGCAGCGGAGGGACGATGAGCAGCGTGCGAAAGGGCCCCGGAGAGGGGCAGCTTTAAATGGGGGCCGCTCGAGCGCTGCTGCTGCTGGCACCAACAAAGCCCACCCCCTTCCTCCTCTAGGCAGGGCGGGGAGAAGCCAGCAGGAGGGAGGGAGGCGCCACCGCCGTGTGAGGGAGAGGGAAAGAATATGTATGCTGGCGATCCACATGGTGATTCCTGGACCGTCCACAGGCCGGATCCAGAAGGCAATTGGGCCTGATCTGGCCCACGGGCCTTAGTTTGCCGACCCACGGTATAGGGAGGGGAGAGTCTGGCTTGATTACTGTGATCTGTTCCTAATGAACACCTGGAAACCAAACATGGGAATCCTCTTGGTTTTGACAATTGCAGCTGCTTTGCTCCTTTCCCCCTGGACTCCTGGTTTATTTCTCCAGACAACCCATGAACCATAGAACAAATCTTGGCTACAGTTTATGGTTTGCCTTGAGTGAAAGAAACCATGATGTAACACAAGGCCGAAATATGGCTCAGTTCACAGCAGCAGAATCACAGAAGGAACTAAGTGCCTGTGCTCTTCCCATTGGGAACCTGCACATTTGCTTATGTCCACTAATCCATAGTTTAGATTATACATGCAAATGGGGGTGCTGGCAATGAGCTACGCCAAGCAAAAAAAACCCCTCTTAAAATGGCCTCCAGATGGATGCTGCTCCATACAGTGAGCTATTTCCTAGCCACCAGCTCATCACTCCATGTGGTCAGCCCCCACCATGGGTTTTCTTTCCACGCCACCACCAATCGTTCCTGTCGGCAGTGTGCAGAGGTTCAACTGCACGGAGGTTTACGGTGGTCTTATTGTGTGAGAAAGCCCCAAGCAGATACTGGAACACCAGTGTTTACACCAGCCTGAAAAACTGAATGCTTGGAATAAAAAATTGAAAAAATAGCCCAGTAGCACCTTCGAGACCAACTAAGACCAAACTTAGTTCTTCAGATACACTGACACAGAAGTCACCAGACCCTAAATGCTTGGAAGATAGATTTGTAAGTAATAAACACAAGGCACACAATTAGTATGACAATCGCTAAACATTTATTTAGCAGGAAAGAAAGCAACACAGTACGCAGAACAGATGTAGGTACAGAATAGACAGAATTCAAGTTAGACGAGATGGTATGGAAGCAAAGAAGTGAGCTAAGAAAGGAGCACTAAGTGTTGCCTTGTACCCCAAGCCTCTGTTCAAAACTCCTGGCAATAAAATTATTGTTGTTGTTTAGGGTTTGAAGGACAAAGAGATAAGGAAGAGGGAGAAAGGCACTATATAGGGTTGAGATTTGGGGCTCCTGTGTGGCCCTCCAGATTTTGCAGGACTACAGCTCCCAGCATCCCTGACCTCTGGCCATGCTGGCTAAGGCTGATGGAAGTCGAAGTCCAGCAACATCTGAGGGGCCACAGGTAAAATTCTCCAACTCTGCTCTAATGTGTAAGATTTTATCTTTGTGGAAGGTGTATTGTTGACTTGGTTAAGTTCTTTGGGGGTGTTTGTATCATTATCGCTTGCCACTTGCTTTGTGATTTCATCCCACTGAGCTGTTTTTAAATATTGCACAATGCCTTGAATGTTGGAGAATATTTTAAAACAAACTTCAAGTAAATCAACAAACCTAAGCTGTCAAAAAGTAGCTCCTGACTTTCTTGCTGAATGTGTAGAGAAGAGGAAGGAAAAAATAGATAACATCACTGTCACTTTATCCAGGGAAAGCTGGTCTCCCCTCTGCGGGTCTATAGGAAACTGCAACTGTTCTGGAGGCAGCTAACATTTTTTTGTTGATATTCACTCCCAGCCAACCTTCTGGTGGGCATGTGTCAGTGATGAGTTTGACCACCCTACACTGTCACATGCATTTTTTTGCATGCACAAGCACGCTCCCACACACAGAGGACATATCCACAAAACTCCCCAATCTCAGTTGAGATGTGCAGATCAGCTGAGGGTCATCATCCCATCACCATTCATCCAATGATTTTTATGACTGGGGAAGGGGACATTTGTATCTTCATCAGGGTGGCGGGCTGATTGTCTGCTTTATGTGTGACAGAGACCTGGTTGGAGGAAGCCGATGGGCCCGTTCTTGGCGCTGCTTGCCCACCAGGTTTCTCTTATGCACAGCAACCCAGGCCATCTGGGCGGGGAGGGGGGGTTGCAGTGATTTTTAGGAAGTCATTAGTTTGCACCAGGCGTCCTATTGGGAAGACCCAGTTCTCTGAGTGCATGTTCTGGAAGTTGGGCAATAGAGGCAGTACAGGATTCCTTTTGGTGTACCGACCTCCCCGCTGCACCAAGGATTCCCTGCCCGAGCTGCTTCAGGTCGTGTCGGATGTGCTCCTGGAGACACCTAGCTTGGTTGTCTTAGGGGATTTTAACATCCATGCCGACACGACCTTACAAGGAGCCGCTCGGGACTTCGTGGAAAGCATGGCCACCATGGGGCTGTCCCTGAATAAGTCTGGCCCAACTCATAGCCGCGGACATGCCTTGGACTTGGTGTTTACCTCTATGGATGTTGGTGATCTGACATTAAGTAAAAGCGAAACAAAAGAAGTGCCATGGTCAGATCACTTTCTGGTGCAACTGGACTTCTCCGCAACCCTTCCCCTCTGCAGGGAGGTGGGACCGATTCGGATGGTCCGCCCCCGCTACTTAATGGATCCAATTGGCTTCCAAAGAGTGGTAGGGGATGTTTTATCCCATGTCGATGGCCTTTCAGCTGATTCCCTGGTGGCCCGCTGGAATGCGGAGTTAACCAGCGCTATTGACTGTCTGGCTCCGAAGCGCCCTCTCAGATTGCATGGAGCCCGGACAGCCCCGTGGTTTTCCCCGGCGCTGAGGGCAATGAAACAGTCGTTGAGACGGCTAGAGCGCCGGTGGCGGAAAACTCATTTTGAATCAGACCGGACACGGGCTAGAGCTCAACTTCGAGCCTACCAAGTGGCAATGGCGACGGCGAAGAGGACCTTCTTCACCGTCTCCATCGCATCTGCAGAAAACAGCAGCAGGAGACTCTTCCAGGTGGTTCGCAATTTAGCGGAACCACCTGCTCCATCCGGGCCCAGTACGGGCCACATGATCTCCTGCAATGATTTTGCAAAGTTTTTTGCAGATAAAGTCGCTCAGATTCGGGAAGATGTAGACTCCACCGTGGGAGCAGGGCCGGGGCGGGGGAGTGCTAGAGTCCTGTCTAGTCAAGTTTTGTGGGATCAATTTCAATCTGTTACCTCCGAGGATGTGGACAGGCTGCTTAGACGAATGAAACCAACCACCTGTCTCCTTGATCCTTGCCCATCCTGGCTTATAAAAGCTAGCCAGGAAGGGCTGGGCGATGGGCTTCGCGGGTTGGTAAATGCTTCTCTCCATGAGGGAGCCTTCCCAGACCCGCTGAAAGAGGCGGTTATTAAACCGCTTCTTAAAAAACCATCTTTAGATCCTGCCAATATGGCCAACTATCGCCCAGTCTCAAATCTTCCATTCTTGGGCAAGGTGATTGAGCGAGTGGTTGCGGAACAACTCCAGGCACGCCTGGAAGAAGCGGACCATTTGGATCCCTTCCAGTCAGGATTCAGGCCTCATCATGGGACTGAAACTGCCTTGGTCGCACTGGTCGATGATCTCCGGCGGGCTAGGGACAAAGGTAAGAGCTGTTTCCTTGTTCTGCTGGATCTCTCAGCGGCTTTTGACACCATCGACCATAACATCCTTCTGGACCGTCTAGAGGGCTTGGGAGCTGGGGGCACTGTCATGCAGTGGTTCCGCTCCTTCCTCCTGGGCCGTGTTCAGAAAGTGGTGGTGGGGGATGAGTGTTCAGACCCCTGGGCGCTCACTTGTGGGGTGCCTCAGGGTTCTGTCCTCTCCCCCATGCTTTTTAACATCTATATGCAGCCGCTGGGAGAGATCATCAGGGGGTTTGGGCTGGGTGTCCACCAGTATGCTGATGATACCCAGCTCTACCTCTCTTTTAAATCAGAACCAGTGAAGGCGGTGAAGGTCCTGTGTGAGTGCTTGGAGGCGGTTGGAGGATGGATGGCGGCTAACAGATTGAGATTGAATCCTGACAAGACAGAAGTACTGTTTGTGGGGGACAGGAGGCGGGTGGGTGTGGAGGACTCCCTGGTCCTGAATGGGGTAACTGTGCCCCTGAAAGACCAGGTGCGCAGCCTGGGAGTCATTTTAGACTCACAGCTGTCCATGGAGGCACAGGTCAACTCCGTGTCCAGGGCAGCTGTTTATCAGCTCCATCTGGTACGCAGGCTGAGTCCCTACCTGCCCACTGACTGTCTCTCCAGAGTGGTGCATGCTCTAGTTATCTCTCGCTTGGACTACTGCAATGCGCTCTACGTGGGGCTACCTTTGAAGGTGACCCGGAAACTACAACTAATCCAGAATGCGGCAGCTAGACTGGTGACTGGGAGCGGCCGCCGAGATCACATAACACCGGTCCTAAAAGACCTACATTGGCTCCCAGTACGTTTCCGAGCACAATTCAAAGTGTTGGTGTTGACCTTTAAAGCCCTAAACGGCCTCGGTCCGGTATACCTGAAGGAGCGTCTCCACCCCCATCGTTCTGCCCGGACACTGAGGTCCAGCTCCGAGGGCCTTCTGGCGGTTCCCTCATTACGAGAAGCCAAGTTACAGGGAACCAGGCAGAGGGCCTTCTTGGTAGTGGCACCCACCCTGTGGAATGCCCTCCCACTAGAGGTCAAAGAGAACAATTACCAGACCTTTAGAAGGCATCTCAAGGCAGCCCTGTTTAGGGAAGCTTTTAATGTTTGATGGATTTCTGTATTTTAGAATTTCTGTTTTTTTGGAAGCCGCCCAGAGTGGCTGGGGGAACCCGGCCAGATGGGCGGGGTATAAATAATAAATTATTATTATTATTATTATTATTATTATTATTTTATTTTACCACCAATAAAAAGGATGGCACCATTTGGTGGAGGGGATTGCTTAGGGGATGGATTAGGTCTCCCCAGATAGAGAATGGACCAGCCACTTCTGAACAATTCCTTCCATTCATTTCTTCAATGGATACATTTTTTCCTGTAGATACTCCTACTGCCAACTTCCAAACAGGACTAAGTTATAAGTCCATGGTACCATAGGTGGTAAAATCAGGCAGTATATTTGCTCCTTTCCCATTTTGTGGGACTCTGGCATTTCCCCACAGATTCTCAGGTATTCAATCGAATGGGATCTAGTTCTTCCCAGTGCCGGGAACACATTGGATGATTGTTACTTCTTCTCTAACAAACAGGTAAAGAATCCATTTTAAACATATTTTTACATTACTAATAGACCAATATTCAAGACACATTTAGCTGACTATGTAGCTTCCAGGATAATATGTGGAGGTGTGTTTGTGTACATGTATGCAAGACTGGCCCTTCATTAGTCCTTTTCAAATCCTCTATGGAGGATAATGTCAGAAAAAAGAGGCTGGGCGCCCAAGTCAGTATTTCATTTTTGAATGTGAGCTCTTGGGCAAATGCCATCTTATCTGGTTGAATCACCCCTCTGAAAACCAATGTATTTGCTCCAAAATCTCTTCTGTGCAACTTTTTCTTCCAATTCACCATCCAAGAAGAATTGTTGGAGTGTGGCCTCTTTCCTATACCCTCTTTGTGGAGACAGATGCAAAGAACTCATTTATCCTGTCATCCTTGAGTGCTCCTCTTACACAGTGGTGGTCCAGTGGCCCTACTGTTCCTTCGGCAGGCCTCCTCTATACAATGTATTTGAGAAACAAAGTTGTAGGTTTTTAAAATGTTTTTTTTTTTACCCCGTTGCACCCAATACATACAACATACTTGGCAGAAACGATGTTCTTGAGTTCCCCCCAAACTGACTTGGATTGCACTTCCGCTTTTTAAAGCATGGCGTCTACTCTTTTATTAGCTTCTGTGCCTTCCCACCCCACTATTGTTTAATATGATTTTATTAAACGATATTGCCTGTGACTAAAAACCAACAGCAAAAGAGGCAAAGGACAAAAGAGGGTGGAAGAAAACAGGAGAGAAAAAGTGCAGTAATTTTACATTAAGACTTCATAAGCAGATTGGTGGGAGAACTTGAGGAAATCTACCGGCCTCTGAGCTCAATAAACACAACAGTGTTGCACACCCAAACTCACACCTACACAGAGAAATTCAGGCATGCAAGTAAATTGAGAAACAGGATACCTAGTTTAAAATTAGCCAACAGGAGGAAGATGTCACCCCCAGCTTCTCCCATAGTAGATTTGCCCATATGCTGAGCGAATTGTGAGTTCTGAAAACCAGGTACAGTACAATAGCACTGGAGGACTGCTTGTCTTGTTCACCAAATGGAAACTTGTCTAGAGCAGGCATCCCCAAACTTGGCCCTCCAGATGTTTTGGGACTACAACTCCCATCATCCCTCGCTAACAGGACAAGTGGTCAGGGATGATGGGAATTGTAGTCCCAAAACATCTGGAAAGCTGAGTTTAGGGATTGCCTGGTCTAGAGTAACCCAAACACTGATTAAAGTGGACAGGGCAATGGGGGGTGTTGTGTGAAGTCATGAACTCGGGCCTCTATAAAAGACCCACCAATGAAAAGAAGCTTGGGAGGTGTGTGGGTGTGTAGGTAAGGCTACTTAATACGAGTTGAATGTGGTTCAAAGTATGCCTACACCTATTGTAGTTATGCCATTCTCTAGCAACATTTGGGGTGATGCTTTCAATGGATAATCGTCACAAGACACAGATACTCCTACACAAAAACTATTTATTTCCATTCAGGGTTTATGACATCTATCCTTCCTTTCGCCGCCCCAGGTCTGGATGTTAGGTTCCATACTGAAAAAATTAATGTACTACAAAACAATCACGAGCACAGTAATTATACAAAAGGGTTTGCTAGAACGTGTAATGAGGTTTCCTGAAAGCATGAACCCAAATGTTGGTGCTTACAACACTTCAAAAGCAGCCGAAAAGCATCAGTGACATTTTGTTGCGATGGACAATTTTCGACACGCTTCCAGTCCCCTGATCCCCACTCTTTCCCCTCCCTGGTACCTCACACAGTTAACTCACCTGGATAAATGGTAATAAATCTGTTGTCTTTTGGTAAGGGTGTTGTTGATGCTGTGTCTGGTCTTCTTGGAATTTCTCGAGTGTATTGTTCATTTGTGTATGCTGGTGGCACTTGGGTGGAAGGGATTGTTTCGTATTGAGAGTCTGTTTCCATATCTCCTTCTTGTCCGGGACTCCTACCTGTTGGGGAAATGTCTTGGCTTTGCCCTTGATCAGGTATGGTTTTATTCCCTCCCTCTGTAGTCCTGTTGGGAGCAAGAGTGGTGTCTGTAGCCTCAGTGTTATCCTGTACCTCAGCAGCCTCAGTCGTAGCATTTTTCTCTCTTTTTTCCGAATCCTTTTCCCTCTCCTCTTCATGCTCTCTCTCCCCATCCTCGCTCTCGCTTTTCTCATCCTTTTCCCCATCCTCTGCCCCTTCATTGTCTTTTGCGAGGGCGGAATCGCTTTCCGGGGCTGGAGAAGAAGACAAAGCCTCAGTGGTGGCGAGGACGGGCCTGGCCGACTGTTTATTGGTCGACGCAGATGTCGGGAGGCGAGTCGGCCAAACGGTACTAGGGAAAGAGGAGATGCCACTACTGCTAAACCCGAGGCCTGCAAGCAAAGTGCTGGTGACCACAGAGGCCACCGTGGCTTGGCTCCCACTGGAGGAAGGCCCCATTCCAGTGGCCATAGATACAAAGGAAAAGGGGAGGCCTGAGGAAGTCCAAGTAGAAGATCCAGAACTGATGGGAGCCATGTCGGCTGATGGTGCAGGAGAAGCTGTAGGCTTGAAGAAATCACCAGGGGGAACAAGAGAAGAAAACACAGCAGAGAGAGCATCAGTAGAGGTACCTGACATGCTACCTCGGCTCTTTTTTCCTTTTGATTTCCTTTTCTTTCCAAACACTCCATTCTGCCCATTATTCTGTTTAAATAAGACAAGTATATTTAAACAATTGTGGTTAAAGCTAGCCAGCACAAAACAACACAGAGATTCACAAGACAAAGAAAACAGAAGGCTGAAGACAACTACAGTATTGTTACGAGCTCAAATCAGAGTCAGCGTTACAGTTTCCTCCTTTAAGATCAAGAAAGGCATAGCAACGAATTTAACACAGGCTGTTGCATTTGGGTTTATTTCCTCCTGCCCCCCCTGCCCCCCCTGCCTGCAGGTATGATCTACTCAAGAGTTAATCTATTCTAAATCCAATGGCTTTCAGTAGGTGAGTTAAAGCAACAGAGGCTTAAATCTTCCCTACTGAAATAAATGGGATTTTGAAAAATAATTCTAGCTGGCTTGCATAGACATGTAAAAAATTTTTTTTTAAATTATGCTAAATTGATTTTCTGCATCTTTGAGGAATTTCCACTTGAATTCCATTTTGTCAAGGCATTTTTACTCAGCTTCAACCAATATAAAATTATAAGTAAAACATAGGGCCGTGTAGTGCATTTGCTATATTTTACTGCTCCATTATAATTTTGTTTGGATGCAATTTTCATTATTAGTAAAATGTTGTTATGTTTAGCTTGGTGGCACATCCTTACCTACTTCTTTTAAATAAAAAAGGTTATGACCTTTCTGCCAACTCACTCGTCAATTTTAAATAATGGAATACAGTCTAACAGATCAAGCAGAAATGGAAAAAGGTACAGGAAATTTTTGTGAATTATTATTTTTTTAAAAATATAAATTTAAATATCAATTAGTTTAATTAGACCTACAGGTTTTACTTCCCTGATAGTTTCATCCTATTATAAAACTTCACCCAGTTTCCATCAATCTTATGCTTGCAATAGAAGAAGGAATTTTGAACATCATTAATGTTTAGTTTTTAAAAACTTTTTACTGCTGATTGTGTGGCTGCTATCGAAAGCCAGTTCCAAACAGGACTAAAGAAA
The DNA here is from genome assembly GCF_963506605.1 of Zootoca vivipara. NCBI lineage: Eukaryota > Metazoa > Chordata > Lepidosauria > Squamata > Lacertidae > Zootoca > Zootoca vivipara. The sequence goes on along the minus strand of NC_083277.1, from coordinate 23,474,249 downwards.
ACCAAAAATAAAATGGTGATACTATGTTCTCACTCTTTTGATTCACATCAGCAGGTTCCCCTCAATTAATTACAATGCTCTTTGGTGTATTATTCAGTGTAAAAGCACCTTCCAAAACAAAAAAAACCAAAAAAACCCAGTTTAACTACCTTGCCTTAATTTAACACATTCAAACATATCAGCATAGTCCTAGGATCATAAGTAATACTGAGTTATAACCAATGATGAAAGGCAAAAAAAGAACTCTGCATCAAAATCCTTGGATTCTTTGAATTTAATTCAGGACGTTTAAATCAGGATTTAAATCAGGACATTTACTATATAACGCTGCCACCTGCTGGAGAGAATGTTGAAGTATTTTTTAAAAAATGCTTTTCTATTCAATTCAATGACTCATGCCACTTACCACTCCTGTTTTTACTATTCTGGTGCCTTCAAAAATTCGAGTAGTATTAGCTGGGGAAGGAAAAAGTAATAATAATGTTTAAGTGGATAAAGCTGCAAACAATATTAAACACTATAATTTTATGTTTTAATCATTTCAGTTTCTAGCCTAATGATCCCAGGGTGAGTTACAGTAAAAAAAAATTTTTTTTTTTTTTAATGCTCCAATAGTCTGGATTCAAAGATAAAGAAATGGCTGTTTTCCAATCGATTGGTTTTTTCAATAGCTTGTATTGAGGCAGAGGGGAACTATAAACAAGATTATTCCTCGGAATGAAAATTGAGGCTTCTAAATACTTTTCCCTGCCCTTGTTCTGCATTCCCACAAGCCAGTAATGCATATTACAAGATTATGAAATGAATTTCCTGTTGTTATACTTTTCCTGCTTTTCCTGTCAAACCATCTCTGATTCCCACCCCTACCCCCAGCCACCTCAGTCTTTCGGCAGTCAGGGGTCAACATTTGTAACCACAAATGCCAGGCCTTGTGTAAATATAAAATGGCCATTGAGGGCCCGGTCCGGCCTTGTGCAAGGGAGGGCAAGCTTCTGTTTCTGGAATTAAAAGTTCAATTATTACTGCTGAGACAATTGCCTCAGTTTGGATCTGCATCTGTGTCAGTAGAAACAGGGTCAGGATTGCATCACAGGAGTGGCTGAATACCCAGCTCTGTTTCTGTGTCTGCAGCTTCAGACAGGCAGACATTTTTGAGGATCCAACTCTCCTTTCTGAGAGGTGTATATGATTTTAAAATATTTAAGCTCTCCCCAGGTCTTGATCCGCTTGAATACAAAGAGGCATATACTCTCTGATAGCTACCAGCTTTTTTTAAAAAAGGGATTGTAACACATTTCAAACACAGGAGATCACTAAACCTGAGCACGGGGTCATAAGAACAAGACCACTGTTGTGAATGCCAGTGGTCTTTTTTTTTGCTCTGCAAGAAAAACACTATCACGTTTTTCAACATTACAGCCCCATTTGCAATGTCAAACCCATAACAATACATAGCTGGTATAGTTGGGGTTGGTGCATGAGTATGACAGCAAGCAATTTACACCTACTGGGGAAAGGATTAGCCATAGGAGGAGGAGTAACAATTTTGCAAGATTTGCTTTTCCGGGTTTTTTTTGTGGAACTCAGAAGCCCACTCCATTATTTTTCTCGGGATTCATATAGCATTTGAAGTACGCCGGATCTGCAACAATAGCACTGGCCAAGGGTCAGTTCTCTCTCTCCCAATTTGGGTTGATGGAAATGAACTCAGTGGTTTGTCATACTGTGAATCATGTACGTCAGCAAAGTTTTCTCTTTAAATTGCGTTTCCACTTGACGCAATTTTATAAAAGCACTGTTCCTAAATACCATGGCCAGCTTGACCGCCCCTCCCCATGACTTTAAACTCTACACACTTTTCCCTGGCCAAGGGAACATTACAAGAGAACAGGATAATTGCATGGTTTTTTACCTTTAAAGAGCATTGTCTGGCTAAAATCACTGCGCATGTCATTTCGGCACACTGCTTGAACTCTGAACAGATAAAGGATGTCAGGTGAGACATGGCTAATGATGGCTTTCTGTTTAAAAAAAATAGACATTATTCAGTTTTATCCCTCCCAACTGGATACTGAACGATCAGTCTGTAAAACAAAAAGAAAACTTAGAAGAGAGTTTACACCAGGGGCAAGCTTATCAGAGAGAAACCCACCCCCTGGAGCAGGATCTGGGATGGGGAGAAATGCCAAAAGGCATAGAGGAACAAACATACAAATTCTACGGGATTTATGCAGCTCTTTGGGCAGAAGCAAACGTCAGCCTTTGTGTACAATAAGCAGATGAAACTAGTGATGAGGGGATCTGTGGAATCATATAACCCAGCCATGCCTGACCTCAGAGTGTTAGAGGAGCATCTGTCTGCACAGGAACAGATCAGCTACCATTTAGCAGTTGCCTTTGAGCAGAGATGTCACAGGGGAGTGCGACTCGAGCCCCGAATACAAATTTTCTAGGTCGCTGGAAGGAATGTACAATGTACCAAGTTCAACCATTCTGTTCCAGGGGTGGGGAACCCTTTTAAACCCACGGGGTCATTATTTCCTTCCAGACAACCTTCTCGCACTGTCAAATTCAAGGACATATTCCAGCCAGGCAAAAACATTCAAAGCAGCTCCAGGTCTGGCCTTGCAGAGTTTCCTGAGGGTCAGAAAGAGAGGCTTGAAGAGAGCTGGATGTGCCCACCAGGCCTGAACTGGCAATCCAAATGCTGTTGGGTTCGACTTCCCGTCAGCCCCAGGCCAGCACAACTCCTTGTCACGGATCATGGGAGCTAGAGTCTAACAAACATGTCAAAGGCCACCGGTTCCCTAGCCCATCCCTGCCCTAAGGGGACCAAAACGCATTTTACAAATATGTATACGATCTGAAGAGATACCAGAGTTTTGTAACTGGATTTGTAATGGCTTTTAGTCAAACACAGCAAATGATTTACAAATATATTCCAAAAACAAAACGATAAAAGCAGCTGGTAAACGGAATTTTCAAAGTATGGAGGGGGGCTCCAGATTTCTGTCCCTTTGCCAATATGGTCATAATGTAAAGGTAAAGGGGCCCCTGACCATCAGGTCCAGTCGTGTCCGACTCTGGGGTTGCGGCGCTCATCTCGCTCTATAGGCCGAGGGAGCCGGCGTTTGTCTGCAGACAGCTTCCGGGTCATGTGGCTAGCATGACAAAGCTAGCCGGAGCGGTCCCTATTTATCTACTTGCACTTTGACGTGCTTTCGAACTGCTAGGTGGGCAGGAGCTGGGACCGAGCAACGGGAGCTCACCCCGCTGCAGGGATTCGAACCGCCCACCTTCTGATCAGCAAGCCCTAGGCTCAGTGGATTAACCCACAGCACCACCTGGGTCATAATGTATCAGATACTAAAGGTCTGTGTGACCTTCTGACTTGGCTAGCCTCAACGTGACTCAAAAGCCCGGACAGGCCTCATCAGAAAAAGCTTACGTGTGAAATCCTTGTCTGTGTAATCAAAAGTTTGCTTTCGCTAGGCACAAGGGAAAGATGATTCTAGTTGCTCTTGCAGAGTTTCTTTTTGTCAAGAAATCAGAAGGCTTTCTTTGGGTCATGCACTCATCAGAGGTTTACCTGGAGACGGACCACATGAAAACTAGAATATTCTCTAAAACTAGTCTTTAAGCTAGTTTTTTTTAAAAAAGAGAGGACTTTTTCACTGGATCCTTGGTTCACATGTCAGGTCAGGTCGCTTTGGAAGGTCAGGAGACCCTCTGAGCACAAGAGCTGAAGCCCAGCTTTCCCCCTGAAACTCCCTGCCTGCCTGCTGTTTTCCTCATCAGGAGAAAGACTCCTGGCTAGGCACTCTTTTATCACTACTGCTTTACTCATGGTTGAATATTCTACCATTTTCTATTCTGCCCCAAAGACCCAAGGGTGGGGGAAAAACCTATTTGCTCCTGCAGATGGGCGGGCAAAAAATAAATCCTTTCCTTTTCAAGGCTCCGTTACTTCTTGCCACCCAAAAAGTTTCAGAAACAAACCACTTATCCATCTCCCATGCAATTGTGATGTGGATTGTTTGGGCAGACATTTTCATAGGGTAAACTGGTGGAGAGTGTGTGTATGTGCCTTTCTCCCTATGTAAATCATTCTCTCTGCCCCCCCCCCGCCCCCCAGCCCACCAAATAGTTTTAGAAGAACAAGACTGAGAAGGCACAGGGAAGAAAATACACATGGAGTAGCAGTTGAGAAGCGCAGGGGGTAAAAAACCAAAACCACCCCCTGCCCTGTCCAGTTAGGCTGCCATCCTCTTGGCCACAGATTGATGCTGGCTGGAAATCATGATTCTAAAGTGCCAATTATTATAGCATCTGTAATAGCTAAGCAATCAATTCTAAAGCAATGAAAATGAATGGAAATTGTGCAACAGTCATTCCTGGGGGACTACACCCTATGTTTGTAACTAGATATTTTTCCTGATTAATGCACTCTGTTCTTTTTACTAATTAGAAATGGGGGTGGGTGGGTGGGGGAATAATCTCCCTTAAGAGTGCGAAATGATGACAAGTTTGAGATTATAATACAGCCCTAACCTTGGGCACCTTTCAGAAGATTGCTTTCTGATTTCATGAAGCACATCACTCCCTAACGCGACCCAGGTAACAACTTCTAGTGGGGGGAAATTGAAAATATAAATGGAAATTAAGTAAAAGAACCTCGATCTAAGGGAGAATAAGACATGTATTATTCTATAAACTGATTGAATGGTACCCAAGGAGTGTGTAGTTGCAAAGGATAACTGTCATTAGAAATTTCACTCATTGCGGCTGCATTTTTATGTGCATATACAATTACTGATTTCATTATTCCAGAAGCTTGCTTTGATTAACAATAAACTGAGCCCTTTCAAAATGGAATATGTCACTTTCATTCTAGACACATGGAATTTTAAAGGCTTGTACAGTTATCGCTTGCCTCTGCTTGGGCAGCAAGTTGAATGCCAAGTAGATCCCACCTTAAGTGCTAGGCCAATGTTCCAAACCCAAATAGACTGCCCTGATTTGGGCTTATGTCTCTTCTCAAATTTAAGCCACCCATTACAAAGGTACATATACTGCATGTACAGCCGGCTCCAAAGGCCAAACCCTGCAAACAAGCAATGGATGTGCTAGCATGAACAGCCGCAGAATATTGCTCATCTCCTATTCACAATAAGGACCCTTAGAGGGATTTGCAACTTCTGCCATAAAGCGGGGTGGAGAACCTATGGGCATTCAGATGTTGTTGGACTCCAGCTCCCATCACCCTCAGCCAGCACAGCCAATAGTCAGGGGTGGTGGGAGTTGGAGTCCAGTAACATCCAGAGGGTCACAGGTCCCTTGGTATGAAGCAACTTGCAGGGAAGCAAGCTCCTTCCGTCATCAAGCTTAACTTGTTTCCAAGCTGAAGGGCTAGGAAGCTGCCTCATAATGCATGAGATCACTGATCCATTTAGTATTGCCTACAGTGACTGGCAGTGGCTCTCCAGGGTTTCTGGCAGAGTTCTCTCCTGGTCCTGGAGATGGCAGGGGTTGAACTTGGGAGCTTCTGAATGTAAAGCGGATGCTCTATCTCTGACCCTACGGTCCTTCCCCATAGAGTTAGTTATAAGTGCAAAACAAGAAGATGAAGGTGTTTGGCCATTCTTCCTATACCTATACAAACCAAGAATCAGATTCAGATGTTTTGAAGTTGTGGAACAGGGCACAGATACCAACAAACACCGTATGTGTGTTGAAAGGAGTTAGGCAGAAACCATCCATTCAGCTTAAAACCCAAGTGATTCACCCCCCAGCCGTCTACCGAGGAAACACACAGTAAGGCTCTCTTAACGCTAATGGCAACTTCCGATGCTCTGGTTTTTACCAGGTCCTTGTCGCTGTCCTTGGTGAAGGTTTTTTCCTTTTCATCTTCGTTTTTAGCCCAGCTGTAGGAAATCATATAGTTCATAATGGGAGGGTGGTAGATCATCTCCGGTTGATTCCACGTCACCAGCAAGGCGGTTCTGTTCACCGGCTGCACTTTCATGTTGACAGGCGGAGTACTGCAAACTAAGCAAAAAGGGGAACAAATAAATATGCCATGCCTCTAAAGCGTCGGGAGAAATAAAAGTCTCTTAAGCATTAATTTAAAAGGCCCAATCTAATCTTGAGTGGAAAACACTTCACTACCACTATAAGCAGTTATTGCTTTCTTTTCTACCTCCCTCCTTCTCTAGGGACTTTTCAAACCATGACAGTGAGTCCACATCTTGGTCCCACAACAAGGGACAGGAAAGCATCACCGACACTGGGGATTCAGGGAGGCTTGCAACGTACCAACTGCACCTGTCAGGCCCACAGCTTCTAAAATTAGCTCACCAGGAAAAAAAATACTAGGCAGGGAAGAGAGCCTGTATGGTTCGTTGCTTTGGGTAGTTTATACACACCAATTACTGAAAGCTTGCAGCAGCAAACCCTTTCTACATGTTTTCAGTGCAAATGTTAAATAATTGAACCGGAACTGCATACATGTCTTCTGTGTTGCGCTTCTTGAGAAAAAACCAAGAGACTCATTATTATTTTAACTTCTCTTGCTCATCCCCGGCATCTCACTTTTAAGAGTGTCTGTCTGGAGCAGAAGTGACTAGTCTTTTAAAAAAAAATTGGCCCAAGGTCCACATTCACCCTTGGCTAATCTCCCATGGACTCTATGGCATTGGTGAGTGTAACTAAAAATGGGTTTGGCCAGCCAGCCCATTCTCTCTCGTCTGCAGATACCACACACATGCACGAGACACGCAGCTGCCCTCTCTTCTCCGCTTATCTGTGCAGCTCAGCCAAGGAAAGGAGTTTATCAACCCTTTTCTGCTCATCAAAAGATTGCTCTGATGACTAGGGAGGGTGCAATTTGCATCCCGTTCAGGTTATGCTTACTTGAGCTTTTCTTTTTGCTGCCGCCGGCAAAAATCGGCGAGGTCTTAGGAGGTGAGCAAAAATCTGCTTGTGGGGAGGCTGGATCATGTCCCCCAGACTGGGTGGGGTGAGGTGTGTGAGCCATCCCTGCTTTGGATGACCAGCTATGCTTAAGGTTAGTAGAGAGTTCAGCATTCTTAGAACAGCATGGCACTAGCACAGTGATGTGTCTGGATCCCCTGTGCACAAATAAATACGTTAACAAATGAAAGCATTGATAAACGATAATACAGGATTTTATGCAGAGCTATGCTGCTTACAAGTGCCCTAAGCCTGCAAAGCAATAGCAAATGATTTCTGCGAGTGAGGAAGGAACTAGAGACAGTGATCATGATGAAATAAGGAAACCTGAGGGCAAACGTATCCGTGCTCCAGCTGGACAGCAAATGAGTGCATGCCTTTTGTGTGAAATTAGAGGTCTGCCGATTTATAACGGCTGAATCAATTTTTTTCTTAAGCAGCAGCAACAACAGTGTAAAGGAAATGGAGAACACTAGGTGGCACTAACAGGCTATTGATAAAATGCTGTGCTTTACCTGCAATAAAGAGTGTTATTTTTAAGCTTAGGAAACCGTGATTCATGAACATAACATCAGGACAGGTCCGCAAACGTTCTTGCCAAATTTTAACCTCAGAGTCCCAGAGAATGCCAGATAATGGGGTGTATTTGCTGACAGTGGGAGTTCAAGGTTTCACTCACCATCCTGCCGCATACGCAGAGTGAGTGCCTTTCACCCATTCAATACACTTCCCAGTGATCCTTGCCAAAGTCTTTTCAATTAGGCTGCCTATTCCTATCACCTATGTTGCATTCAGAGGTCATGGTAAAACACTGTAATGGGCAGGGGCAGATGTAATGCATAGCCACAGTTTATGGGTTGTTAGAAGGGCATGGAAACACCCAGTAGAGTCCTGAATTGAGGTTTTTCAACCAGGCAATGTTACCTGCCATGCTGATCTATGATATAGGAAGCTTGAGGGAATTTGTGAATGAGAGAGGGTAGTTGATCATGATTTCGTGGCCCACTCTTAAATCGTGGGTGCACATTATCTCTGCATGCCACTAGGGTTCGACTATTTCCATTCTGAGTCAGTTTCACATATTTTCAATCAAGGTGTCCATTCTATCCCAATTCTGCAGATTAAACACACCCAGATAAATCACATTTATACTGTATGCATTTCCCCTAAAACAAGTGTTATTGCATGCATTTTACTCTAAATACGTAGTTGGACCCCCCCCCCTCAAAAAAAACCTACACCTTTTGTACACACAGTTTTGAACTGAAACTGCATTGCAAATTTGCAGAGGTTTGCAGTCCTGATGCCTGCATTTAAAAAAATGTTTTAGTCAAAATATTGCAAATTGGACCTGTTTGCTGAAAAATGGGGACCAAACCTATTTCTCCCAAATCTTTGCTTCTGATCCCTTATTCCATAGGTAACTGTAATCTATGTCTCCACCTGCTTCCTATGTCCACAGTTAAGCTAATCTGAACGTCAAAGACTTTTAACAATAGGTATGCAAGAAGCCCACACAGACACTTATAAGTGGCAACTGCTATTTTTTCCAAATATATTCTGTCATATTAAATAGCCACATCAATTATTCACAATGAAAATTTCATCAACACCTGTGCAACAAAAATAACACCTCTCCTACAACGGCATCATTCTTTTTAATTAATTTAACTTTCAATAAAAGTGTAACTATTATTGCACTAAATTGGAAGAAGGTCTCGCGGATGCATCTTGCATCACAGTCAGACATTTTGTCCTAGGACAGACTACCAGCACTGAAGGGATTTCGCCCCCTGCTCTGTTCATTCGATTCATTTCTACAGCACCACCCATGTACACGGTGAGAAGAACCCTGGAAGAGGCTGGGCCAATCACAATGCCCCTCTGCCCCACCCCAGCTATGATCAGGACCCCGACCCCATCCACTGCAAAAGTCTGCTTTTATAGTCAGCCTAAAGTTTTGCTGTGCAAGTTGAACTGAGCTGAAAGCTAATCTGTGGAGTGGCAGAGAGATACAGGTTTATGGTTGAGAACGGATAAGCTGTATCCTGAATAGTGAGGTTCAGGTTTGTTTACAATCCTCTTGTATTCATGAACCAGAAAAGTCAGGGTCCCATTTGAATTTAATTTCTAATTTAATATCGAACCACCTTGATCCCTCCCGCACACCTTACAAAGAACGAGAGGACAGGTCTCTGCCCCAAGTGGCTTGCTATCTAGAAACAGACACAGGGGAGAGACAACAGACAAGGGGAAGGAAAGTGGGGCAGGGACAAACATGGGGGGAAAGAAGATTTGTGTATCAAAGGCTTCATGGGAAAAGGCAGCCCTTGAAGGAATCTGCAGGCTGTTCTTGCACAGGCCGCTTTGTTCAAACCTGGGTGTTATGATCCTGGTGACATGGAGTAATGCATCCTGCCATGGGAGCATGCCCAGTGTTAGGTTGGCGTGGAATACTGCAGCATGGCATTCTGGGGCTTTTAGCAGGAGATGCCTCCAAAGGTGGAAGGAGGCACCCAGCCACCTTGATTCAGCCTCTTGTTTTGCTAAAAGGACTATGAACTTCAGAGTGAAGCTATTTCACAGTGAGAAAATTTCACTAACTACCTGATTTATTCAGCCCCCTCCGCTCCCCGCCACCTGCATCCCCAGCCCCCAATTATTCTAAAGCACAGGGGAACAGCATACCATGATAAGCGCTAACTAGGATACTTCAATTGACGAGTGAGCAAAAATAATTTTCTTCCCTGTTTATAAAACGAGGCATTTGCTTTATGAATATAGGTAAAGCTGCTGAAGACACAATAGAACCAAAAACACTTGATCTGATCATTCCAGCCCATGATTTAATTAAGGTGCTACATACTGGTAATAAAAGTAGCTAATAATGCAGCTAACCCCTGAAAGAAAGAAAGAAAGAAACACAAAGTTCACAGTAATTTGGCAGTCTATAGAATCTGCATCTTTCTGTGTCATTGTTTCCCCCTTCGTCCATTATTCTGTGATCAAAGCTTTGCTCCCCACCCATTTTTATGTGGGTTTTATGATGCCAATTCCACCAAATTTCTCCCGCAGAAAGCAAGCAAGGGTGAAGAATGCTAATGGGAGTAACAGCATTGCCCAGATTTTATTCACTCCATTTATTGTTTCTGTCCCACTTCTCCTTCCTGAGGGAAGCCCAATGTTTGTATCATTCCAGACGGAAGAGGCAACAGATACACTGTAGAGCTGAGCATTTCATGCACATCCCCAGGTCAAAAGATTCTCCCAGCTCTTGCATGCCTGCCAAGTTGCTGTCGGAGAAATAAGGGACCGGGCGGAAGTAGCAGACCGGAAGTAGCGCTGCCACCATTTTGGAACTGGGCGGAGCATGCTCAGAAGCAACTTTTGATGCTGCTTTGCCCAGTTCCAAAATGGCCGCCGCGCCAGAAGTCGCACTGCAGCCATTTTGGAACTGGGCAGAGCAGCATCAAAAGTCGCTTCTGAGCATGCTCCGCCCAGTTCCAAAATGGCCGGTGCGCCAGAATAAACTGGGGGAAAAAACAACAACAGTTTTTTCAGCTAGGAACAGCTGAGGGGAGCGGACTTCTTTAGCAGGGAGCATTGCATATCCATGGAAACTCCCTCTGCAACTGAACGCCCAGATCTTCACAATCACACAAGGAGCCTCCATGAATACCAAAGGCTCTTCCCACTAACTGTAGGTGGGGCAGAGGTAGTTAATGTGATCTCAGGGGTGAGGCTAAATACAAAGCCTTGAAACCCTGTGGTGCCCATGTTGCCCGTTTCCCTCCAAACAGGAAGACTACAGCCAATGCTTAACTTCTGTAACACAACATGCAACTGAGTTTAGGAAAATAGGAAGTCACTTTACATTGAGTCAGAACACTGGTCCACCCATCTAGCTCAGTACTGTCTAAACTGGTTGACAGGGGCTCTCTCCAGGGTTTGGGGCAGGAATCTCTCTCAGTCCTACTTGGAGATGCAGAATACTGAACCTGGGACCTTCTACGAGCAAGGAAGAAGCTCTGCCACTGAGTTAAGATCTTGCTCTGAAGTCTTTCTCTCTGTTGCAGATATGGGAAGGAAAGACAATGTGAGTTGAGGCTGCTTATGGAGGGTAGGGATTGGAGAATGGTGGAAACCTTGTTTATGAGCATTTCTGTGCTGTAACACAGCACAAGGCCAGCTTATGAAGACAATTTGAGCAGGAGATCCCAGAGTGGAGGGGCGGGGGGCTGATACGCCATTAGGTTCTTGTCTCCATTTACTCCTCTGTGCTTCATCAACAAAATGAAAAAACAAAGAAACACAACAACAACAACAGGTAAAGGACATGAATTCCACTAACGTTAACATTGACCTAACAGAGTTATTTTGGACTCGCAGCTGTCCATAGAGGCGCAGGTCAATTCTGTGTCCAGGGCAGCTGTCTTGAAAGACCTACATTGGCTCCCAGTACATTTTCAAGCACAATTCAAAGTGTTGGTGCTGACCTATAAAGCCTTAAACGGCCTTGGTCCTGAAGGTGCGTCTCCACCCCCATCATTCTACCCGCACACTGAGGTCCAGCGCCGAGGGCCTTCTGGCGGTTTCCTCACTGCAAGAAGCTAAATTACAGGGAACCAGGCAGAGGGCCTTCTCGGTAGTGGCACCAGCCCTGTGGATGCCAAAGAGAACAACAACTACCAGGCTTTTAGAAGACATCTGAAGGCAGCCCTATTTAGGGAAGCTTTTAATGTTTGGTGGACTACTGTATTTTAATATTGTGTTGGAAGCCGCCCAGAGTGGCTGGGGAAACCCAGCCAGGTGGGCTGGGTAAAAATAAATAAATAAATAATAATAATAATAATAATATTTATTATTATTATTATTAAACCTTGGTGATACCTCATCATCATTATCATGAACAATCACCACCACAGCAGCAATAGCAACAACAACAACAGCAACAGTAAATTATTTTTACTTCGGTTATAGTACAGTTACTACAGTAGTAAATTACTCTGAGGGATTAAGAACGGGCAAACTACAGGAAACGAAAAACGACATTGTGACTGAATGCATTTACACATTTGGATTGCATTTGGGGATTAGGAAATACGAGCAAGAGGGACCAAAGGGTGTTTCTAAAAGAGGCCATTTAAAAATGCACATGCTTTTATAGCACATGCATTAAGCTAGTCCACAAGTTTCATTTCTGTTTGCCCCCCCCCTTCAAGATTTTCTCTTGGTTCTCTTGAAATCCATCCAAATTCTTCCTTTTTTAAATACTGGGATCTGTCACTGTTTTGTTCTCTATGACAGATTGTGTCTACTGTTGAAACAAACGTTCTGCTTAAAAGAACCTCAGGTGGTCTTCTCCCTCTTGCAGCTCCCATAACTACGGGAAATATCTTGCTCATATTTCATGCAAGGGTCACATCCAGACATTCTCAACCTGCTATCACACATTGTATATGACACACTATAAAACAAGAATTTGCCAACTGAATGAAGACATTCTTCCAGAGACTTCCAGATTCCTTTTATTCATGTCTATGTCTATATCCTCTTGGTATTACAGCTTGCTAACTGAGGCCTACAGAGTAGCAGTGACTAACCTGCTATGTTGCTGGAATACAATTTGCAACAGTTCTGAGCATTTCTCCTGCTGGCCGGCTCTAACGGAAGTTGGAGGCCCGCAACATCTGCAAGGCGACAAGTTCCCCACCCCTGCTATATATACAGTCTAATCTCAAGACTTGCTATGATCTGGAGAGAGGAAGTTCAAAATCCACAAAGCTCCGCTTCTGTGCAACCACAATTAATTTTTATTATTAAGTGAAGTGAGCATCTGATTGATTGTATCAGAGGAATTTTTAAGGGGTGCAGAGGATGGGTAAAAAGGTAAAGGACACCTGACAGTTAAGTCCAGTCGCGAACGACTCTGGGGTTGCGGCACTCATCTTGCTTTACTGGCCGTGGGAGCCGATGTTTGTCTGCAGACAGTTTTTCCGGATCATGTGGCCAGCATGACTAAGCCGCTTTTGGTGAAACCAGAGCAGTGCACGGAAACGCCGTTTACCTTCCCGCCGGAGCGGTACCTATTTATCTACTTGCACTCTGACGTGCTTTCGAACTGCTAGGTTGGCAGGGGGGTGTCATTCCATGCCAAATCACCTGGTGCCATGTGCTGTCACAACTCAGATTTTCTTCAATTTTTTTTTTTAAGGTTACTTATGAGATAACCTCAAATTAAATTTTTAAGATTTTTTGGTCCAAAATTGGGCGCAGGATAAATTTTTAAAATTTTCGATTTTTGTGCGATTTAGGCTAATGCAATTTCTGCATCAGTTTAGAAAAAACCTCTGTTTTGCTAATTTTTCAACCAACTGGGCTTATTTTGGTATCAAAATAAACTAATTTTTGTCTCTTTCAAAAGAAGGGACAAAAATGGTATTAAGTGCCAACGTAAACTGACCATTCAAAGTGAATTATTGTCATTTTTGTACCGTGGTAGGTTTGATAAGCCATAGCATGCAAACCACAACTAACACATGTATCATACAGTACTTTTTTCATATAATGGGCTAACCATGAACTTGAAGAAGAAGAAGAAGAAGAAGAAGAAGAAGAAGAAGAAGAAGAAGAAGAAGAATTTGGATTTGATATCGTGCTTTATCACTACCCTAAGGAGTCTCAAAGCGGCTAACATTCTCTTTTTCCTTCCTCCCCCACAACAAACACTCTGTGAGGTGAGTGGGGTTGAGAGACTTCAAAGAAGTGTGACTAGCCCAAAGTCATCCAGCTGCTACATGTGGAGGAGCGGAGAGTGGCTGCTGGTATCACAAAGTCACCAATGGCTACCTATTCCCCTCTGTAGTACCTGTAGTACTTACAGGAAATGCTGACAGATTTCGTACACATGCATTCTAGCTTCCTTTTACCTCTCAGGTTTCAGAGGTAAGTGATTTAGAAGGAGAACAAGGACAGACAGACTTGCAGAGGTGCGGGGGCACTATCACACAAGGTAATTAGCAGCCATGCAATTAATGAAAAACTATATATAGACAATGACGACACCAGGCCCTGTTCTCAGGCTGACACATCAATGAAACTGTACCAATGAAGGAAATGATGAAAAGGGAAAATATATGACAAGGCAGCAGAAATCTGAAATCCACACATAATAATAATAATAATAATAATGGAAAAATCCAAAGGGACCACACTGAAAGATGTGATTAGAATCTTACTGATGTGCCAACACGATGCAAGGTACATTATGAAAAGGAGGCACGTGACGAGGATGTAAATACTGGAGGAGGAGGAGAGAGAATTTGTGCGGAATACTTGAGAAATATCACATATGCCGATTTAGAGTCAACGCCACTTGGTAGGTGCTAATGTAGTAAAGTTATAACTGTTCATTAACCAAGTCTAGGATCACAATTAAAGGTGGCACTTGAAGGCAAATCCCCACGGGTGACAAGCAGCGCCATGTGAGGCTCTGGCGAAGGGCAATCTGGCCCCTTTGGGGAGGCAATCAGGCATCTGCGCTGGAGAACTCTGATGTCAAGAGGACACCTCGGGGGACTCTCGGGTAAGTGTTGTGAAGCTTGCAACAGCACTGTTAATGAGCCCCAAAGCTTTGGAAACGATATAACAAATATACTTCTATAAACAACAATTTATCACCCCATATCAGAGATACTGAAGGAAAAGATCTACGGGGGGATGAAGAACTCCTAATCCTCAATCATATGTGCGATATTTTTAAATATATTCTTATTTATTTATTTATTTGCTTACTTAGTTGCTCACTCTACTTCAGATGCCAACATGTGAAGGTTCAATAACCTGCACTCCTTATGCCTGATTTTGCTTAGTAAGAATTAGCCACAATTGTGGTTATGGTGCTGGAGGAGACTCTTGAGTGTCCCATGGACTGCGAGAAGATCAAACCTATCCATTCTGAAGGAAATCAGCCCTGAGTGCTCATTGGAAGGACAGATCGTGAAGCTGAGGCTCCAATACTTTGGCCACCTCATGAGAAGAGAAGACTCTCTGGAAAAGACCCTGATGTTGGGAAAGATTGAGGGCAGAAGGAGAAGGGGACGACAGAGGACGAGATGGTTGGACAGTGTTCTCGAAGCTACGAACATGAGTTTGACCAAACTGCGGGAGGCAGTGGAAGACAGGAGTGCCTGGCGTGCTATGGTCCATGGAGTCACAAAGAGTCGGACACGACTAAACGACTAAACAACAACAACATAGGGCATAACCACCGCACCATACGTTGAATCCAATTGAGCGAGCTCCCCCCTCCCCAGGGTCAGGTGGGCCACGATCTTGCTGTCTCCCCCCATTACACATGCACAATGCACGTTAACTGATGTGTGCAAAGGGTTTGAGATTCTTAGGAGTCTTAATAATTCAAACTGAAGTATCCACTCGATTCCACATTCCAGATGGAGCTGTGGCGGAGCAGTTTGCTTGGATTCGAGTGTCCATTGGTCAAACCCTCCAACACCTCACTTCCAGCTGAGCAAAGGAAGTACACCAATTAGATGCAGCTCAGCCTCAACCAAAGTTTACAGTGTGACCCTAATCCCCTTTGCTACAAGATGGATTTAAATAACCATAAATGGTCAGGACAGTACAAGAAGAATGCCTCACTGCATGTCCATATCCTCCCCAAATTGTCCCTTTTGCTGTAAAAACATTTGAGACTGGGAAGGTAGAACAAGTACAGCCCTGCTTATATTTCTAAAGGCAAGACCTTAAAAAAGAAAAAGACCTTTTTAAAGCCCTGGAAACCTAGAGCTGGCACTGCAAATCCTCATGTGCAGAAGGAAAGGGCCGCTTCTGCAGACATTTATTCCTAGAGGCGCCTAGCTTCTGCCAGTTTATGGGCACCTACTAGGTTTTGCCTGTTGTCTTTGTCCATGGAGTTTTCCTGGCAGAGATACTGGAGTGGCTTGCCAGTTCCTGCTCCAGGTGGATCATGTTTAGTCAAAACTCTCCACAATGACCTGTCCATCTTGGGTGGCCCTGCATGGCATAGCTCATAGCTTCTCTGAGTTATTCAAGCCCCTTCGCCATGACAAGGCATTGATCCATGGGGTCACAAAGAGTCGGACACGACTAAACGACTAAACAACAACAACAACAACAAGGTTTTGCATTTAGATTCCCCACTGATGGGCATGCATTGCTGGGGTATCAGGGGTCAGCAAACATTTTCAGTAGGGGGCCGGTCCACTGTCCCTCAGACCTTGGGGGGGGGGCAGACTATATTTTTTTGGGGGGGGAATATGAACAAATTCCTATGCCCCACAAATAACCCAGAGATGCATTTCAAATAAAAAAACACATTCTACTCATGTAAAAAACATGCTGATTCCCAGACCGTCCGCGGGCTGGATTTAGAAGGCGATTGGGCCGCATCCGACATCCGGGCCTTAGTTTGGGGACCCTGATCTAGATCAACAGCAGAAATACTTCCAGACCTTGACCCTGGAGTTGAATCACACCTCTGACAGTGCAGTGGTGATTTGCTGGCATTATTATGAGCAACATTATGCTGGTTTCCTTGACAGACACTAATAAATGTTGAGAAGCAAAAGGGCCTGTCTGTAATCCACAGCCCACTTACTCTGGAGTAGTGCCATAAAAAGAAAATAAAAGTCCAATGACACTAAAGTGGGTTGTGGCCATTCTCCATTACTTAATATGGGATGTGTGGCTTTATTTACTACTTGTCAGTCCGGGATCAATAAATCATATACAAGTTCAGGTTATTCTGACTGCCAGATCAGATTTGCACATCACTTTCCGATCTAAAATGCTGCAAAGAAGTCACGTTTTCACCTTGTTGACAATTTTAAGAGCCAGTCTTGATTTACAGTGACAGGAGACAGAAAATAAAACAACATGCTCTGGAAAATAAAATAAAAAAGGCTTACTGTAGACTCACAGTAAGATCCATAAAAGTCTGGGAAACCAACAGATCAAACTGCTAAGGACTCTTTCATAGCCTTCTTGATTTATTTTATTTTTTATTGGTCAGACTAGAAAATTTGTATGCTGCTTTTCCAACAGCAATGCTGAGCTCAAACCGTCTCACAGTAACAACAATAACATTAAAAAGCAACATTATAATCATATAGGGAACACAACAGCATATAAATAAGGCAATAAACAAATCATGTCATCCAATAATAATAATAATAATAATAATAATAATAATAATAAATTATTTATACCCCGCCCATCTGGCTGGGTTTCCCCAGCCACTCTGGGCGGCTTCCAACCAAATATTAAAAACAGTACAGTATCAAACATTAAAAACTTCCCTAAACAGGGCCGCCTTCAGTTGTCTTCTAAATGTAAAATAGTTACTTATTGCCTTGACATCTGCTGGGAGGGCGTTCCACAGGGCGGGTGCCACTACCGAGAAGGCCCTCTGTCTGGTTCCCTGTAACCTCACTTCTCGCAATGAGGGAACCGCCAGAAGGCCCTCGGTGCTGGATCTCAGTGTCCGGGCTGAATGGTGGGGGTTGGAGACGCTCCTTCAGGTATACAGGACCGAGGTAATAAAGTAATAAAATTAAATACAAACTCATAGCAATTCAAAACAGCGGAAATGGCGGCTATGTACCATCCCTGTATCTGTTGACATACTATCTCTGGGAAGGGGCTAAGTTTTCTTTGTTAATTGTAGCACATTGATGACAAAATCCAGCAAAAATGTCTGCATTTCATCTGCTGTGAAAGATATTCCTGAATATTCCAAGTCTGGATGAAAATAGTGTCTCGCCAAACCAGAATTCCTATCTCCAGACATGTGAGAACAGAAAACAGGGACTCAGTTGTGGGGAAAGATAAGGGTGGAATTGGATGACAACTAAGGGAGCTAGGAGGCTGGGAAGGAGGCAAGGATCTTGGTTGGAGGATGGAGTACTTGAAAGAGTTCAGAAAAAGGGCAGGGAGATAAGAATCCAGATCTGGTGCAGGCCACAAATGATAAGGGTACTTCCACAAGAGACATTAATAAATACTTCAGAAACATAGGAAGCTCCCTTGTAGCCTATTGATCCATTAAGACAGGCATCTCCAGACTTCGGCCCTCCAGATATTTTGGACTACAATTCCCATCATCCCTGACCACTGGTCCTCTTAGCTAGGGATCATGGGAGTTGTAGGCCAAAACATCTGGAAGGCTGCAGTTTGGGGATGCCTGCATTAAGATCAGCACTGTCTGCTCCAACCTTCCTCAACCTAATGGTTTCCAGGTGTGGTTGGACTACAACTCCCATCAGCCCCAGTCAGACACGGAAGTTGCAGTACTGTAGTCCAATGATATCTGGAGCGGACTAGTTTGGGGAAGGCTGGTCTGCAGCTCTCCAGGGCCTAAGGACATGCAGAGAGTTCATGACTGAGGTGAAATTTGAACAGGGAGTGCTAAAAAAAAAAGTTATGGCTTTGCACTGCTTCCACTGTCGGGAGGCAGTGATGCTTCTGAATGAATACCAGTTCCTGGAACCAACAGGAGGGGACAGGGTTCTTGTGCTCGGATCCTGCTTGCCAGTTTCCCACAGGCATCTAGATGGCCACTGTGAGAACGGGGTGCTCAATCCCAGGTACAACAACAACTGCAGTTTCCACACACACACACACACACACACACACACGGGCCAGTGCAAATGAACCATGATACTTTTGCTGTTATTTTCTGACACCATCAACAAGGATGTTAGTCAGCGTGTGACCAAAGCTCTTCTATTTTTGTTTGCCAGTAAAAACAACAACAACAACAACAACAACAACAACAACAACAACAACAACAGCAATGTCCACAGCGCTTTTGTGAATGGATGACACCACAGAGGAATGTAGTGATGTTAGGAGTTGAATAAACAAGCTGAGCTTATTCTGCTCATGGATTCTGACTTCAAGTCATTACATTTATATGTCAGCAGCTCGGGATGTGCAGCAGATCAGCCATTTCGTTTCCCCACTCACCTTTGCTGAGGCAAAGGCTGCAGAAGAGTCACATTGCTGTCTCTCAGCAACAAATACCTACAAGCCAGCCCTGTCACCTTCAGAGGGAGGCATGACAATTCATTTCAGACTGGAAACCCTGGAAGAGCGTATTTCTTTTTTTCCAAGTTTGCAAAAAATGCACCTAGAGCTTGTTGTCCACTTAGCACCCCAACCAACCCTGAGAGAACTGCATCCCATTTGTCACTGCAGACAGAGTCTTAAGCGGCCACTCAAGGACAAGCTGGCCCTGTGTCCCTGGGAGAAATCGCCAAGCCACCCAGGAAACAGAACTATCCCAGAGGGTGTGGTTTCATATAACAGCTCTGCCACTCCACTGTGGGTGGGCAGGGGGAGGACAGCAACCTGCGCTGGCATAATTCAAGCTCAAATAACTGCTCAGTCTAAGATGGAGCAAAATGTCAGCAGCCGTCACCAAGACACCTGGAGATCTGGGCTCAATTCCTAGCTCCCATTTGGTCTCGGCGACCTGAATTCACAGATCATTTTGACATGGTGATCTTTGTCGTGTTATACTAGACCAGGCTTTCTCAAACTCGGCCCTCCAGATATTTTGAGACTACAATTCCCATCATCCCTGGCCACTGGTCCTGATAGCTAGGGATCATGGGAGTTGGAGGCCAAAAACATCTGGAGGGCCAAGTTTGAGGAAGCCTGTACTAGACATACTAGTGAAACCTCTCCAGCATATGTTGAGATTACCAAAGAATCTGCCTTATGCTGACTATTGATCTACCCAGCCCAGTATTGTTTATTCTGACTGCTAAGGGTTCATGAAGGCCAGGCATCCCCAAACTGCGGCCCTCCAGATGTTTTGGCCTACAACTCCCATGATCCCTAGCTAACAGGACCAGTGGTCAGGGATGATGGGGATTGTAGTCCAAAACATCTGGAGGGCCGAAGTTTGGGGATGCCTGATCAAGGCACTTTTGCCTAGCACTGCTACCTACCGAAGGTCCTTTTAGCACCATCATCTACAGAAGCCATTCCATGAGGCTCTAATATAAGACAGGGAGAATGATGGAACTGCAGGGCCTCTCCTTCAACTGTGCAGGGAGAAAAGCAACTTTAGGATCCTCTCTTTGAAATCTTTTATTTCCAGTTGCTCATGAAAAGAGTTATGTAACTAAGAAAGAGTACCCAAGTTTGCTACGGTATATTTCCCCTTCTTCCCCCACAACCCCTTTTCCTTTTCTGTTGTGTCTTTAAGATGATAAACATGGGGGCAGGGGCTGTCTTATCAGTGACATTTGGCAAGCTGCTCTTGGAGCCTTTTTCTTCTGAAGACTGTGGGGGAAATGCCCTGTGCTCCATTTTGGAGGAAGGCTGGGACAGAAAGCTATAAAATATAATAAATATAAAATAAACAGAATATGCCGCTGCAGAAAGTATCCTAATTCAGGCTGAGCCACACAAATCACATGGGAAGCTGCATGTGCTGTGCTTGCGATTACAAATACCACAGTATCCCTGCAATAATTCAGTTGGGTCAATGACAGAAACCATGCAAAAACATTTGGTGTGAATCAGACCTCAGAGACGGCTTTGCCCAGAATGGAATCAGCCAGCTACTTAATGTTCTATGCATGGAGAATATGAATCAATGTGATCCACCTCGTCCAAGACTTCAAGAGCCTTTGACCAGGCACTTCATGATGCAAATCAGTAGTTTTGGTTTAAATGATCAGTACTGTAGAGACCCAAGTTCACATCCATGCTCAGCAATGAAGTACAGAAGATGAGCTTGCGAAGTGGCAAAGATGTCTACCATGCCTCTGCTTTGTCAAATGGGTTAATGGACACGTGGTGGGATTCCCCCCCCCCCCCACACACACACCATGCATTTTAGCATGTAGAAAAAACAGGGGCTTTATCAAGTGGTAAGACTTAGAATCATAGAGTTGGAAGAGACCACAAGGGCCATCCAGTCCAACCCCCTGCCAAGCAGCAAACACCATCAAAGCATTCTTGACATATGGCTGTCAAGCCTCTGCTTAAAGACCTCCAAAGAAGAAGACTCCACCACACTCCTTGGTAGCAAATTCCACTGCCGAACAGCTCTTATTGTCAGGAAGTTCTTCCTAATGTTTCTTGAAGTTTGAATCCATTGCTCCGTGTCCGCTTCTCTGGAGCAGCAGAAAACAATCTTTCTCCCTCCTCCATATGACATCCTTTCATATATTTGAACATGGCTATCATATCACATCACTCCTTAACCTTCTCTTCTCCAGGCTAAACATACCCAGCTCCCTAAGCCGTTACTCATAAGGCATCGTTTCCAGGCCTTTGACCATTTTGGTTGCCCTCTTCTGGACACGTTCCAGCTTGTCAGTATCCTTCTTGAACTGTGGTGCCCAGAACTGGACACAGTACTCCAGATGAGGTCTGACCAGAGCAGAATACAGTGGTACTATTACTTCCCTAGATCTAGATGCTATACTCCTATTGATGCAGCCCAGAATTGCATTGGCTTCTTCACCTCAACCCCATTGGCAAATTGGCTTCCTGTATTGGGCAAGCGTATGTTAACCACAAATATATATTTAACCCCGAGCATATTTTAACCATAAACGGCATATAATTAGCATCTCCTGCCAAAAGCGGGATCCATAGCCCTTTATCCATCACAGCAAATTCCCAGGCTGGGAAGAGTTATGACACTTATTGCAGTTGCTTTTTTTGGTGCGTTAAAGTTAGAAGAGAACATGGGTCACCTCAGTAGCAACACCACACTCTTCTCTGATGGTGGGGCACGATACAGATTTAGAGAGCTGGACAGATGGAAAACAACAGACCTGAGCCCCTGGGACAAGGATCTGAGGGGAAATCTAAGCAAGCAGGAAGACTGGTAATTGAGAAACTCTTCTAGATACGAGAGTCAATGCTAACAGCTGGCTGACCCAGCCTGACACAGAAGAGTCTGGGTGGAGTCACTCTGGAGCCCGAGGAACCTGAGGAACCATCTGACCCGCAGCTCTCGGTGCTTCAATATGAGGCAGCATAGCACAGATTTTAAAGTTCCCAGTTCGTCACACACTTCTCATCTGGAGAAAGAGCATCAGGTCAGTACTGCAGCAGCTGTATGTGGACTCTGTCCATGCCGGGGATTGGGGAACCTTTGGCCCTCCTAACATAGGCCTTCCTCAACTGCAGTTCCTATTCTCCTGGACCACTGGCCCCGCTGGCTGGGGCTGATGGGAACTGGAATCCTGCTGCACTAAAGTACCATGGGTCCACAGCCCTGTTCTGGACTCTTAGAATCATAGAGTTGGAAGAGACCACAAGGGCCATCCAGTCCAACCCCCTGCCAAGCAGGAAACACCATCAAAGCATTCCTGGCAGATGGCTGTCAAGCCTCCACTTAAAGACCCCCAAAGAAGGAGACTCCACCACACTCCTTGGCAGCAAATTCCACTGCCGAACAGCTCTTACTGTCAGGAAGTTCTTCCTAATGTTTAGGTGGAATCTTCTTTCTTGTAGTTTGAATCCATTGCTCTGTGTCCGCTTCTCTGGAGCAGCAGAGAACAACCTTTCTCCCTCCTCTATGTGACATCCTTTTATATATTTAAACATGGCTGTCATATCACCCCTTAACCTTCTCTTCTCTTTATGGATGTAACCACCCCATGCGCTATAGAGCCCATTTCAGCCTGGAAACGAGTGTGGAGCCAGAAAAAGGCACTGTGGCCAGAAGCACTGAGCACTTGATGATACGGCAGTTTCATCATTTCCACACCACCTATCGAGATGAACTCTATCCAGGCATTCACCCCAAGTGGTAAAGCCTCTCGAATACTGTGCAACGTGTTACCAAGGCACCTGGGCTGCTCTCAAAACAAAAAGAAGCCCATTTTGTCACTTTCTTATCATGCAAGCTATTACCTTTCATTAGTGCCCCCGAGGTGAGCAGCCCACAGCCAATAAATATTAATGCTCCCTGACAATGATACAACACCGGCTCCAAACACTCATAAGCAGAGTGTCATTATTAGGCCTGAGCATGCTACATTTTTTTGATTAACCATATTTTTCAGCTCACTTGTGATCTCGATCGCTTCCCCCGAAAGCTTTGTTTATGTGCACATATGTACGTGTCGGTGCATGTGGAGTGAATAACAGCTCTCCACAGTCCCTCGCTATCTGGGTTCCCTGGGGGGAAGGAAGGCTCACAGAGCCTGCTTGCTTTGTTTATGTCTGATCTCCGTGAGGCAGGCTGCATGCCTTTTCAGGACATGCCACAAAGCATGTGAGGCCAGTTTGCATACGGTCCTCACATGCGGTGTGTCCCATGATACTTTGGGTCAATGTGCCTCAGCAAGTGTGTGTGATAGTATAGGTATATCTAGCTACAAAGTAGATTGAGCTACATATATATTGATAGGGACCGTCATGGTTGTGAGTCCTGAAAGACTTGTTCCCTGCCTTGTAGGCCTTTTCCCACCTGGCCTGGAAAGGCAGGACCCTCACTGACTCCAGCTACAAAAGCTGAGGCTGCTGAAGAGGCCAGAGGCCATCTTGGCTGACTCTTAGTGCAGAGTGCAGACCCAAGTCATCGAGCCTGAGCTTCCATAGCTTGCCACTCACCATGACTGGCAGAATTGGCAGTAACATTGCAGGGAACCAGGCAGAGGGCCTTCTCGGTGGTGGCGCCCACCCTGTGGAACGCCCTCTCATCAGATGTCAAAGAGAAAAACAGCTACCAGATTTTTAGAAGACATCTGAAGGCAGCCCTGTTTAGGGAGGCTTTTAATGTTTAATAGATTATTTCATTTCATTTTTCTGTTGGAAGCTGCCCTGAGTGGCTGGGGAAACCCAGCCAGATGGGCGGGGTATAAATAATAATAATAATAATAATAATAATAATAATAATAATAATATTATTATTACAGCAGCAGATATGTTCAATGCTTATGGTAACATTTTATTTTCTTCCCAACTATGTTGCTTTAAATATCCATTTTGGCTTCCTTTAGTAATGCTTTTTTTGAAATGTTTAGCATTTTTCTTTTGTTGACTTTTCTGCATTAAATGTGCATTCTGTAGTCGACCTCCTTTGTAACATTTTATTTTGAAATCTTTTAAGATAATATTTTAGCTTCCTGTTAAATGTGTTGCATTGAATGTACACTTTTAACTTGACTTACTTTTTTCTGGATTGTTTTATTTGATCTTTTAATACAGGCTGTAAGTCGCTTTGATATTTTCCCCCCTAAAAACTATAGAGCAATATAGAAATGAATAGTAACAGCAACAATATAGTACCTTTTATGGGATTTTAATTTTCAGCAGTTTTGGGAAACAATATAATTCATTCATTGATTGATTTGCTAATTAAATTCGGGATTCCTCCGGAAACCTCAATAATTTTCATTACGAAACAAAACAGCCTCCTGAAGCCAGCAGGAGGATCGGTGTGACAACATCCCAGAGACATGGAAAATCTAAAAAGCAACTTAAGCAGAAAGTGTGCTTCATTTAAGGTTTCTGCTTTTCAGCACTTTTACGGAAATAAATGCTTAGCAAAACGTGGGCCCTCTGTAAAGCCTGAAATATCAGCATCTGTATTAGAAATGACAGGAGCTACTACTACCCCAAGAATAGAATGATTGTCTTGTGTTTGTTTTAAGCTGTGATGGCCTTTGTCTATGACCGATAAAGTTGGTATCCCATCAGATCACAAGTATTTTTTTTTAAAAAAATGCGGACACACAAGCCTCCCATGTTAGGAGCATCACATTTTTGTCTTTTTGTGAAATCAAGAGCCCGGTTCACAAGCAGATCCTTCTGTATACCGAAGCAGCATTAAATGTCAGAGCATTGCTTAGAGTGGTGCCCAAGTGTTCTCCATTGAGATTATTAATGCAATGGTCTGGAAGAGACTCTCATCTTGCTTAGTTCCCTAATACCCTACCCTCAACCTAACCTCCTGCTTTAGATTGTGGCAGTACAAGTCTGATTTCCTGGGCACGTCTGACTGGCTCAAAACAGTGGTTCATCTGGAGGGCAGGCGGGTTGGAGATGTGCTTTTTAAACAAAGCATATTCGCAGAAAAGTGCAACAGTATATTTATGCAGCCCTGAATAGCTCGTGTGAAGAAGAAAAACCCCAAAGAGCTAAAAGCACAACAACATTTCCCCTTGTCTTAAAATGGTGCACCCCATTCTACCTTTGGAGGCTTCGGTGCCAAGCGGGTTTTCGAAGCTGCTGGTTGTAATTTGGCTCCAAGCGTCCTTCACAGCAGACTTGGAAATTACCCTGTTGTTGAGGCTCTGCTGAGGCCGGAAGTTATTCCTCAGGTATTCCACAGATTTGACGTGGTCTTGCTGTTCCGTGGTAAATATGGAATAGAACGCTTCCAGCTGAATGAAGCGAACCAGCATGAGGGGAAAGAAAAAGGAAGAAGAAGAAAAGGAGGGGGGAGCATTAATTAGAAAAAAACAACAACAATGTGGCGAAATCTGGGCAGCTGATAAGAATGCAAAATGGCAGGAAGTACTGATGCCAAGACTGATAAATCAAACAGGAAACCAGCCTGCCCGCTGAAATCAATGCCAACAGCTTTATCTAGCCCCATTTTTAGCCTGCCAAGCAAGCAAACACTTTAGAAACCCTCGACAAAGTTAGTGTCTGGAGGAGGCAAGAAAAATATTCTTTCCTAGCCTCTCTATACTGTATGTACTTAATATACAGCCCCCTCTTTTGTTTGATGCGGCACTGTGTATGTGTGCTTTACTATTATCCTGCAGAAGAGGGGCACACATCCATTCCACAAATCACAGCTCAGCACACAGCCATTCCATCTTTCCATTATTTGTGTTTACAGCAGTATCTAGAAGGGCCAGCGGTTGCTGGAGTGGAGGGACCTATTGTGCTGCAGGCTGTAGATACTATAAAAGCTTGGCCCTGCCACGCAGAGATAACAAACTTAGCTCTAGATGGACAGAATGCAGAAGGGGCTAAAAAGAGGGATTGAGGGGGATGGCTCCTTTCAAGCTCCCTGATATTCTACTTCAGCCTTTGCCAACCTGGTGCCCTCCAGCTGTTTTGGATGACAACTGTCATCAGCATCAGCCAGCACGGTTATGCTGGAGTTGTAAGTTGTGGAAATCCCTCACCACAGAGGTGCATAGGGTAACTTCATAACACAGTTTTCGGAAGATAATAATAATAATTTTATTTATCCCCCGCCCTTCCCAGTCAAGACCGGGCTCAGGGCGGCTAACAACAAGAATATCAAAGCAAGCATAAAAGAAACAATTCAATTAAAATGCAGATTAAATACAATGCTAAAATTCAATTTTAAAATTAGGAATCTACAAGTGCAACCTCATTAAAATATCTGTAGGATAAAGCCTTAGGGGTGGGTAACACCGGGGTTAGACTGAGTCAGTCCAAAGGCCAAGCGAAACAGCTCCGTCTTGCAGGCCCTACGAAAAGATGACAACTCCCGCTGGGCCCTAGTCTCCTGAGAGAGAGAGAGCGTTCCACCAGGTTGGGGCTAGTACTGAGAAGGTCCTGGTCCTGGTCGAGGCCAGTCTAACCACCTTGTGACTCGGGATCTCCAGTATGTTATTATTTGTGGACCTTAATGTCCTCTGCGGGGCATACCGGGAGAGGCGGTCCCGTAGGCATGAGGGAGATGGAGAAGATGCACTTCTTTACCTTGGCTTTTCACATGTGAGATGTATATTTTAGGGCCCGCCTTATTTCTTAGACTATAAGTGGTTTTAAACTGTTTTTAATACTGTCTTAGTTAGCTGTTGTAACCCATCCTGGGACCTTAAAGGTAAAGGGACCCCTGACCATTAGGTCCAGTCGTGACCGACTCTGGGGTTGCACGCTCATCTCGCATTATTGGCCGAGGGAGCCGGCGTATAGCTTCCAGGTCATGTGGCCAGCATGACAAAGCCGCTTCTGGCGAACCAGAGCAGCACATGGAAACGCCGTTTACCTTCCCGCTGGAGCGGTTCCTATTTATCTACTTGCACTTTGACGTGCTTTCGAACTGCTAGGTTGGCAGGAGCTGGGACCAAGCAACGGGAGCTCACCCCGTCACAGGGATTCGAACCGCCGACCTTCTGATCAGCAATCCCTAGGCTCTGTGGTTTAACCACAGCGCCACCTGGGTCCCTTTTTCCTGGGACCTTAGGGTAATAGTAATCCAAAACAACTGAAGAGCCTCAAGCTGGCAAAGGGACTGAACCACATGTCTGACACAGCTCTTTGCTGCGCAGTTTTCATCTCTAAAGTACTCTAAGAGGAAAGATCGCCTGGACTTACCGTAGGTCCAATTACAAGTCATAGAAAGCTGGGCAATAGAAGGCCATGTGCAGTGAAAAGCGTGTGTATGCACACACACACACACACACACACACACACACAACCAAGCTTGCAAATTGTTTTTGACAAACACTTTAAAAATTCATTTATTTCCCATTGCTTGAAGAACTACCTTCATGAGTGAAACTGATGAAGCAATTTTGATTTTTACCCAAAATGCCCAGGCCCTTGAAAGTACACCAGGTTGTTCAAGATCAAACCGTATTTGTTTCTAATACATTTCCAGAACCAACCTATAAAAATGGCAATATATTTTTCCAGGGTGTATAATGCGATTGCATATGTAGACTGCATTTTTATGTATTTGCGTTGGCAAACTCTGCCAAGTCAAGCATTTCATTAAAACGCCAGACAACCTGTAACCCACAGAGGTATAAAAGTGTGTAAACACTTTCCTGAAGTGGGCTGTGGTGAATATGAAAAAAAATAAAAATAAAAATTCAGAGGAAAACTAATGGAATGAATAATGACAGTGGCAGCAGCTTACATTTTTCAAGCAAAGACGTGTTCCTGGCTGCAGCTGTGAGTTCCCCGAACTCTGTGAGTTCCCCGAATAATGCTTCTATCGGTTTTAGATTATGAGAGGAGGGACTCATTGCAGTAGCCAGGAATGTAAGGTGTGAAAATGGGACAGCTGCATATTAGCTAAAAGGCTTGGAGGTGGAGAACCTGAAGGAACATATTCTGCCATACCCACCTGCCAGCAAGTTAAAATACTTAGCTGGTGTCCTTCTTTATGTACCTCCTTCTCCAGAGTGGGGTGATTTGTTGCCATAAAAGAGAGGGTATATGGAGGTGGTGCCCCAGTTGTGGAGTGCTCTCTCCAAGGAAGAACACCAAGCCTTTAGTGATCTCAACTTAAGCAGCTGAAAGCTACTAAAAATCTTATGAATGCAGCTTTGAAAAGTACAAGTAGATTAAAAATGATGAGTTCATCCTAACGAGAGAAACACGCTTTGAGATATATGCTACAAGGGACAAACGCAGGATTTATTTATTTTTAAAGACATGTTAATCTACTAAGGGCCTTCTCGGTAGTGGCACCCTCCCTGTGGAACACCCTCCCTTCAGATGTCAAGGAGATAAAGAACTACACAACTTTTAGAAGACATCTGAAGGCGGCCGTTTCGGGAAGTTTTTATTGTCCGCTGCTTTATTATGTTTTATATACAGTCATACCTCGGGTTACAGCCGCTTCAGGTTGCATCTTTCCGGGTTGTACTCCGCGCTGAACCCGGAAGTACCGGAACAGGTTACTTCCAGGTTTGGGCGTGCGTGCATGCACAGAAGCGCTAAATCGTGCTTTGCGCATGCACAGAAGCGCTGAATCACGGCCCGCGCATGCGCGGGTTGCAAACACTGCGGGTTGTGAACGTGCCTCCCGCACGGATCACGTTTGCAACCCGAGCGCCCACTGTATTCTGTAAGCCACCCAGAGTCGCTTGGGGTATAAATAATAAAGTTGTTGTTGTAATTCCTTCCCTTATTCATCTCACCTAGCAAGGTGGTGGAGCAATTATTATATCTATGAGTCTCCAAAATGCCCACTATGTGCCAGCTTAAACCTTTTACTACCCATGTTTTACCATCTGTATACTTCCCAGATTATTTGACAAGGGTTGGTGGTGTCTATCAGATTATATGGCATTTGTGAACTGAGCTACTGAATTGTTATAGCTTTGACTCATTGGTGATACAGAGGTCAAAGTTTGCTGGCATTAAATACGAGCATGAATAGATTGAAACTGGTGTTCCTCTATACAGGCAGCACAAGTTTATTCAGTTTTAGAAGTGATCAAAAAACGCCCAGTGTCCAAAACTCTGAACTCCAGCAGCAAACAGAAAATACGCCTATTGATTAGATCTAATCCATTTCTTGACAGCCATGGATTCTGGAGACAGGACAGGGCAAGAAACTGGGAAAAGTTAAATGATTTGGAGTGTCCTCCGAGTAAAACAACTGAGAAGCAGTGGGCTTCACTGTTGGCTTGTTGCGTTCATCTACCTCTATCAAGGGGGAGCTATTGAATATTTGCACTCATTCATTCGCTAAGATCAAGTGACTATTTACATGAGCAGTTCGCTCTCAGATGCTTCTGTTGCAATGAGGCGTGTTAACACAAGCAAATAAAAGGCAGGGTAGACTTTAGCAAGGAGACATTTTGAAAACAAAGGTTTTAAATGTCAAAGCCTTTTTAATTGTTAAACATTTAGCTGCATATTTCCACGTTATTACTCAGGGACGTCTCTCAATGAAAATGCCACTCACTGCCTTCATCTACCACAAGGCCTCCTATGCATTCACTTTAAGGCTCTGTACACTCGGTCCAGAGGCGCACAACTGGCAGCTTTGTGATGTTGTAAAAAAACCAAACAAACCAGACAAAGTTGGTAAATTAACTAAAGCATTACTTTCCTTATGTAATTAGCCCAAACTACTAAATCTGTGTCTGTGTACAGACAAAATGACTTAGCTGAGTGTCATGGAAGAAACATGAAGAGAGTGAAAGAAGAAAGGGTTCTGTGTAAATATTTAGACCACAGTTCAAATGTATCTGAACAGAATGATAATAGCTAAGATCATTTGGAAGGAAATAGAATGTCATGTTCTATTATCTTCTTGTGTCGAGCGGCTCATGCTCAGAGAACAATAAAACAAAATTAGCCAACTTCCTTTTCCATCAACAATATTTTTTTGTGCATTCCTCCTCCTAAAAAAATCAATTTTATGGGCCATGCCCAAAATGAAAAGGATCGGAAATCTAGATGCAGCTTAAGTATCAGGGACTGGGTGGAAAAAAGCAAGGGGTAAAAAAACAATGAAGCAGGCAAACTCTTTGTGGATTCAAACCTACCTGGCGATAAGAGATCGGAACAGGCATGCGAAAAACAATCCATTCCACAATCTCACTGCACGGAGGGGTAGTCAGTGACCCTGTATACCGATAATAACTTCCCAGAGATGCTGGCAGGACTTCTCTTAAGACGAAAGGGTCCAAGAAGGTCTCTTTCTCTGTAAAAATAAAAGCAGAAGCAAAATGGTGTGACTTTGAAGTGGACAATATGAATTAGTTGTGTTGCCTCCAGTCATATCCTGTGATTTTGGTTTCCCGCTACTTAGAAAGCTCCTTAAACACATGGGCTACTAGCCATGGTGGCTTGATTCTACTTCCTCTGTGGGAGGTGACAAGTCTCTGATAGCTGGGAATACCACAAATGGGGAAAGTGCTTGCAGGCTTCTCCTGATTGGCCACTGTGATAACAGGATGTTGGACCAAATGGGCCTTTGGCTTGATCCAGCAGACTCTCCTTTCATTCTTAGTGCATTGACACACTTAGGACCAGCAACAGGAACCGGCATCCTTGGGCAGCTACAGAACCTTGCAGAACCCATTGCTGATGTGTGTATTGATGCCTTACTCGCTCCACCCCTTCCCAGTGTAGCACTCCAAGCCAAATCAGGATCTAGCCACTGCTGGGCAGTAAGAGCTTTTCAGCAGTGGAACAGACTTCTGCCAGAGGTGGTGGACTCTCCTTGCCTGGAAGCTTTCAAACAGAGGTTGGATGGCCACTTGTAATGTATGATTTAGGTGAGACGCCTGCATTTCAGGAGCTTGGACTAGTTGGCCTTTGGGGTTCCTTCCAAATCTACAATTCTATGATTTTATGATTCTACGCAAAAATGTTAGAAGATCTCAAATGTTCCACACTCTCTAGTATTCTTAATATTTTAAAGTATGTTACATAGATAGACTCTTCATACAGCTCTCCTCCCCCGATGGGACTGCCCGATTTTTATATAAGAAACAGACGGCAAGGCTGTTCTCTGTTCAAGATGGCCCAATGGATTCATGAATTGAGCATGGATTTGAATTCAGACCTCTTGGCACTCTAGCCACTTGATTCCACCAGCTGTCACACTTGCCGAAATTCTAACATCTTTCTAACCCTTTTAGCATGCAAACCATTTTCTATAATGGTCAGTTCATCTACCCTGACAAGTACGGCTCTGAGAGTGTGACTATAAATTCACGGTGCGTTTGGTATTCAGATCAGGTCTGCCAAGTCCAGATCAAATCTTCATCAGCTGGACTAGACTGATAGCTAAAGCAAGTGCCAAATATGATTTATTTCATGTGGAGCAGAGGTGAGCAACTTGTTCAGCACTGGAACGATATTTCTACATCAGATATGTATCACAAGCCAGAAGTCGCACCAAATTGCATATTTCAAGTGCAAGTAATTAACATAATATTTTCACAAACTTGGTGCGTGCCCAGTTAGAACTGCTAGATCAGTTGTACATATGCTGAAATATGAGTACTCTGAAACAACCTTCCTGTTACAAGTGAAACAACTCAAAAGTGACAAACAGGAGTGAACCCATTTGAAATGTGCAGAGATATATATATAGCAATTGAGGGAACAACAAACGAATAAACACACCCAATCTTTTTGGGCTACCTTTCAGCAGTCCTACCACACCTTTGTCAAACATTCCTCTATGACTGTAAGAATTTGGAGGTTGCTTTAAAAACATTCCAATATTAAAGGAAAACTACGTGAGGGCCTATACCCACTTACACTTGAGCAAGCGCCATTATATGCAGTGGGACTTCATAGAAAACATGCAGTCAAGTGTGGTATGAAGTCCATGAAATATTACGGTGTCCATCCCTCATCATGAAAACAGGGGTAGATCTGATTCACCTTTCCTTCCTACCTGCCCTTTTCTTTAACCTTAGGAAATAATATGAGCAGCTTTAAGGAACATAAAAGGTAAAGGGACCCCTGACCATTAGGTCCAGTTGTGACCAACTCTGGGGTTGCACGCTCATCTCACATTATTGGCCGAGGGAGCCGGCGTATAGCTTCCAGGTCATGTGGCCAGCATGACAAAGCTGCTTCTGGCAAACCAGAGCAGCACATGGAAACGCCGTTTACCTTCCCGCTATAGCGGTTCCTATTTATCTACTTGCATTTTGATGTGCCTTCGAACTGCTAGGTTGGCAGGAGCTGGGACCAAGCAACGGGAGCTCACCCCGTCACAGGGATTCGAACCGCCGACCTTCTGATCAGCAAGCCCTAGGCTCAGTGGTTTAGCCCACAGCTCAGTGGTTTAGCCCTTTAAGGAACATAAGGCAACACAAAGACCTTACCCACAACAGCAAATGATAATTCACAGGTTTTGGTGCTGGAGTGGGCCACACACAACTGTCGTGACTGTTGGGAATTCAGTTCCACCTTAAGGACAGGCACGTAGCTATCGTATGTCACATGTCAGTCTGCACTTCCGTTGTATATTGCTTTTGCTTTTGCTCTCTGCTGTACTGATGAAGAAGGAGAAGAAATGTTTTGCTCTCTCCTGAGATATGCATAATAAACGCCTGCAAATATGCTAACACGTCTCTCTCTCTGTGTGGCCGCTGAAGCTACGTGGATTCTGCAAACAGCGCGCCTAGGCTCTTGAGCCTAGGTCGATATCTCTAGCTGCACCGGCGGGTGAGACACCCGGCAGGCCGGCCGGGAGGGCACGGAGCCCTGGCGTCTCCACGGTGTTTGCGAACAATGACAACAACTAGTGTTAGGACTCTTAAAACAGAAATCTTTTAAGTTTCACACCCTCCTCTTCTCACAGCTGGCAAATAAAGAATACACCTCAGCCAGGGCTTGTTTTTCGGCTGGAACCCACTGGAACTCAGTTCCGGCACCTCTCAGGTGGGCGCCATCGCCATTCTAAGAAAATGAGGAAGATGCTCTTGGTGAATTCTGGCACCTCTTTTTCTAGAAAAACAGCACCGTCCTCAGCCATAGTGAGGGTGAAGGTGAGGGTTTCAGGTGCACTGAGATCTATGAGAGACATACAGCTAGACTGCATGCAACCTGGGCTACCTGATATTCTTCTCTCAGCGTTGAGAAAAGACCACACAGAGCATGAAGAAGAAACAGCTCACAAGCACGGATGATTAAAGGGCTGCCTGGGCCTGGCAAGTTACAGGAAGGAGGAGGGAAACATCATGGCTTGAGCAGCCATTTTGTTCTTCAGCATTTCTACTTTCAAAAACTGCAGAATTTGTGCAGCCTTCAGAAGAGGAGAGACCTATTCAGGTCTGCCAAGCAAGGCAAAGAGAGATGCTAGTTATAGCCATGCTATAGCCAAAGTGAGAAGGGATGGAAAAGTACCTCTCTTCTCTAATCTACAGAATTTGTGAGCAAGGTGCTTTGTTATATTATTTACACACACACACACACACACACACACTCCACCACATGGAATCATGACACCCCACAATCGGGGGATAAGGGCAAAGTGTTGAAAGAAGTCAACGCAGGCTCCAGATAACCCTCCCTGCTTAACATACTTCCACAAAGGCTCTGGAGCAGGACGAACCTCTAGGCTCATCATCATACAGCCACGTCCTTGGCCTGAGGTCATGCCACCACAGTCCTTGGACTACAAGGACTCCACTGCAAGTACTACCATCAAATCTCACCCTGGAGCTGACACTTACAAAACTGGGCAAGGCCCCTTTCAATTAAAACAGCTCACAAACTCCACATGAAACATCCTGCCATAAGTTTGGGGATTAATGTGTTACACTCCTCTTCTTAGATTTTAAAGACCACACCTTAGAGGGAAAGGGACGTCATTTCAGTTTCAGATAACCACTTTAGTTAGCAAAGTGAGATCTGCTGACGTTCGTCATCTTTGCTAAAATCTACGTTTTGGAAAACCCAGAAGAAGAAGAAACAAAACAAAAGGGGAAGGAACAGCCACTGGCAATAACAGATCTCCACTGTTCTTTCACAGGCATCCCCTGCAGTTCTTGCGATTAACTGGCCGAATCCCCTACTACTGCTATGAAAAAGGTAACAGCGAGGTTCTTATTAAGTGCTTTATGCCTAGAGTTGGTTCCGACTTGCAACAATGGAACTTCTCCCATGCTGTGCAAGCTTATTTCCTTTGCCTGGATTCTTTCTGGAGATGTTTTTATATATTTAGTCAGATAAGGAGCAACAAGATAATCTTGTTTGACCTCCTATGTAATGAAATCTTCAGATTCCCCCCTCTTTTTTCTTCTTCTTCTCTTCTTCTTCCAGGTAGTATAACATCAAATATGTTCAGCAGGCTTTAGGAAGCATATACTGTAGGAAGATTTCCAAGTTAAAAAAATGGATGAATCTAAGTCTTTCTTCGTGCAAAAGATTAAGCCATGGTGGAAAGGAATTCAGGGCTACCTAGTCATTTTAAAGGGTAGCCTCAACCTACCAAGCTATTACCTTGGGGTCCCTGTGTTAACGGAAAACAATAGATATAATTATCTATTGAAAATTAACTTTCAGTTTACTGAAAGATTATTTACAGTGGTACCTCAGGCTAAGTACTTATAGTCAAACCTCGGTTTACACCTACCTCTGTTTGCGACCGCTTCGGCGAGCAACCGCTGCGGACCCGGAAGTGTTTACATCCAGGTTCCGCGGCGTCGGATGCGCAGATGCGATCTGCGCAGCTCGCACATGCGCAGAAGCGATCTGCACAGCACGCGTGTGCGCAGAAGCGCTCTATCGGCACTCCGCGCACATGCAGAAGCGTGCCTTCGGCGAGCGACCGCCTCCACGGAACAGATTGCGGTCGCAAACCGAGGTACAACTGTAATTGGTTCCAGAAGTCCGTACTTAACCTGAACCGTTCCAGACGATGAAAAACACCCCCTAAAACAGCAATTTAACATGAATTTTACTGTCTAATGAGACCATTGATCCATAAAATGAAGGCAATAATCAATGTACAGTGGTACCTCAGGTTAAGTACTTAATTGGTTCCGGAAGTCCGTACTTAACCTGAAGCGTACTTAACCTGAAGCGAACTTTCCCATTGAAAGTAATGGAAAGTGGATTAATCCGTTCCAGACAGGTCCGCGGAGTACTTAACTTGAAAGTACTCAACCTGAAGCGCACTTAACCCGAGGTATGACTGTATTTAACAAGATTGATATGCTGCATAATCAGGAAAACCTCCAAGGGGTTTGCAAAACAACTGTAACAAATAGTTCATAAATTTAATACAGAACATAATATAAAATTCCATAATATAAAAAAGACTTTGCCAAGTTCCTGAGCATTAGAACAGTTTCCCTTGTGCATCTCTGACAGATCCAATTCGAATATTATTTTGCCTTTTTAAAATCCTATTTGCCAACATCCATGATATAAGAGGAAGACACCAACAAACACAAATCCAGCTTGATTTCAGATTAAACCTCTGCACCACTACAACAATTTATGGTGATATAATCTGACTCCTTTTTCAGATTTGCTTCGCAGCCAGTACACTGTGGGCCACGTGTGTTACAAAGCTATTACTGTCACCATTTCTGTCAGGGTTTGCCTGCCTGCTTGTGCGAACAAAGATTTCAGAAGGCTGAAGGTGATCTCTTGGACCTCTATACTGCATTGGCCTGAATATAAGCCTCAGTTTCCCCCCAAATTCTGACCATGAAAAGTTAAAGTGTGGCTTATATTCACTACCTTATGGTATGCAGCCAGGAGCGCGGCAAAGCGGTACCTGTCCTGTGCGTAGTTCCCCATCCTCCCCCAAGGCCTGAAAGGGAGAGAACGAGGAAGGGGAAAGGCCGTCCCCCCCCCCCTATGCAGCCAGGAGCAGTGAGGAATGCAATGGCTTATATTCAGGTGTTTTTTTTCTTTTCTCTCTCTCCCCCCCTCCAATTTTAAAGGTGCGGCTTATATTTGGGTGTGTCTTATATTCGAGCCAATATGGTATAAGGGGCAGGCTAACAGATAACGAGTGACCTATTTCCATACCTGCCAAGTTCCAGTCTGAAAAATAAGGGATCGGACCGGAAGTAGCAGACCGGAAATACTGCTGCCGCCATTTTGGAACTGGGTGGAGCATGCTCAGAAGTAACTTTTGATGCTGCTGTGCCCAGTTCCAACATGCCTGCCGCACCAGAAGTCGCGCTGCAGCCATTTTGGAACTGGGCAGAGCAGCATCAAAACTCGCTTCTGAGCATGCTCCGCCCAGTTCCAAAATGGCCACCGCACCAGAATAAACCGGGGGGGGGGGACAAAAAAAACCGTTTTTTCGGCTGGGGACAGCTGGAAAAACGGGGGTTTCCCGGGGAATACGGGAGACTTGGCAGCTATGCCTATTTCACCTGAGGTTGACCACAAAAACCAACAGGAAGGTTGACCTTGTTGCGGAAACCATCTAAGACCGCAAAAGGTGTCTTGGAGACGCAGCTCAGTGAAGGCATTTCTTAAGAAAACCAGTGACAGTTGGGTCAGATAACAAGCTCTAAATTGCTCTGTTCTCAAGAGTGGATACCAAGGGGGAAATCTGGTATTTCTAATTAGTTGTAGGTCCCTTCTGGATTCTATCCAGAAGAGCCAGTCCCTTAGTTGACACTTATTCAAGGTCAAAGCAGAGGTCGGTTTTGGAAAACAATAATACAGTGGTACCTCTACTTACGAATTTAATGCGTTCCAAACGCACATTTGTAAGTAGAAAAAATTTGTAAGTCGAATCCCATAGGAATGCATTGGGAGAAAAAAGTCGTAAGTAGAAAAAATCCTATCTAAAAATTCGTAAGTAGAAAAAATCCTATCTAAACCGCATCCAAGATAGCGGACGGAGCTCCATTTGTAAGTAGAAACATTCGTAAGTAGAGTTATTTGTAAGTAGAGGTACCACTGTAGTCTAATACATCTTGACTTTCTTGACTTGCTTTCCTGAGTTGGTTATCACCCAATTCCATATAGCACAGTACAGGAATACGCTCAATAGGCATAGTAGCAATTTTTTAATAACCAAGTGCAGTCTGTTCTTGCTGATATTCTGGATGGTAGAGAGTACAGCTTCTGGGGGGGAAACTATACCGGTACTCTGCACAGTTTCCAAAACTTTAATGGAGCTTAGATCAGAGCCCTAGATTTTAACACCATTTTTTGGAAGCGATAATCTCTACCATCAGGTATAGCAACAGCACAGAGTACCATAGAGCATTTGAGTAAGCACTTTGCCACCCAATATCTTTAGGGCAGATTCAATTAGCTGTCATTCCTTATTGTAATAGAACTTCATCAATGCCCCTATTTTTTGTGTGCTTCGACTCTAACTGCCTCCATATGAAGCTTGCAATAGTCTCACCTGAGTACACCCAGGTATCTGTAAGGGTGAGCTTGTTCCATAGCTTGCTGATAAGCACCATTAATACTTAGGACTGTGTTCGCCGAAAATCATAATCTTGGTCTTAAGCGTAATTTATAGATAGGCTTTCCTGTTTACAGTATGTACTGAACACCTCCAATATGATTTTTTGGCCCAATTTGGAAAAAAAGAGAAGAGCACTAAATTATCTGCATACATCAATATTGAGATCTTTCTTTTCCTAATTACTGGAGAGGGGGAGTTTGCATTGGCACAATATGGCACCAAATCATTAATATAAAAGTTAAAAAGAGTGGGAGGCAGAATACAACCTTGCTTCACTCCTCGTGACATTTTAAAAGCATCAGTCACACCACCATTTAAACCTATTCTGACCCTCATTTCTGTATTGCTGCATAATTATTGGATCAATAGCAGAAGTCTGCAGTCAATGTTAGCAATTTGAAATTTCTCCCACAGTCTGTTTTGATTAACAGAGAGGAATGCAGCAGAAGGATCAATAAAGGCGACAGAAAGATTATTCTTAATGCTCTTAGTATATTTCCTTATAATATGGTTCAGAGTAAAACATTGATCAATGGTACTGTGTCCGTTGAATTCCACTTGTTTGTCATGAATAAAGCTGTTATTTTGCAACCAGTCTGATAATTTTTAAAGGATATATCATGCATATAGCTTTGAGCAAATGTCTAACAGCCTAACTGGCTGATAGGAATCCTTTTTTTATATAAATTGGGAAAATGATACCGATTTTCCATCTAGAGGGCATTTGGCCCATGTTGCTTATGGTGGTAAATAAACCAGCCAGGATAGGCATCCACCATTATATGTACGGTCATACCTTGAAAGTAGAACAGAATCCGTTCCGGAAGTCTATTCAACTTTCAAAACATTCGGAAACCAAAGCACGGCTTCTTATTGGCTGCAGGAAGCCGTGGATGTCCCGTCGGATGTTCAGCTTCCAAAAGAACATTCAAAACGCGGACCAGTCACTTCCAGGTTTCGATTTGTTTGGGAGCCAAGGCGTTTGAGACTGTATTCCTTATAAAGCTTTGGTGGAAGCATATCTTCTCCAGGAGTTTTTTTAAAACAAACAACTTCAGGTAGGAAATAAGGGCTTTTATCTCATTGCAGGAGACTGGTTGCCATCCAGGTAAGTTATATAATCTTGGTACATGTGATTGTCCAGAATGACCACTAAATGTATTGGAGAAATATTTAATCAAATCAGAGGCATGAATTGAGACTTCCTGTGATGATCTCACTTCATTTAAACCGCAGGCCATCAGTTCCCAGAATTGGTCTTCTCTCTGTTTCATTACTGCTAGTTCCAATTCCTGCCACTGGGTTTTCATATATTCAGCTTTCTTGTTTTTGAGCAGACATTTATTTTTTTAAAGACTTGTTTGTATTCCTATCTATGTTTGATCAAATTTTCCATAGATTCCCCTGATGGATTCTTATACAAATTCCTAATTGCCTAAGCCTGAACTTTCTTAGCCGCTTTGTCAAACCAGCCAATACCGGTACTGTATGTGTTGACTGTGTGTAGAAGTTATCAAACAGGCCCTGAGTTCTGTGACAATTTGCTGGAAGACATCAACAGGATGTGGAGACTTGCTCATAAAAAGCTGATGCAAGCTCCTCAGATGATTACTATATAGCAGGCATCCCCAAACTGCGGCCCTCCAGATGTTTTGGCCTACAACTCCCATGATCTCTAGCTAACAGGACCAGTGGTCAGGGAAGATGGGAATTGTAGTCCAAAACATCTGGAGGGTTGAAGTTTGGGGATGCCTGCTATATAGTGTCTCTTGAATAGCACTGCTCAGTTTGTTCAGATAAGTATATTGATCTTTAGATACGTCCACAGCACTCCCGTGAAGAATATATAAATTATACAAATTCCAACAATTTCAGGCTCTGTGCGTTATATTTCTTGAACAAATGTGTGCAAGAAAACCATTTTTAAAAACCAAACTTTAAAACCATAATGAAATTTATCAAATATAGATAAAATCAACAGATTAAAAACAAAGATACATATTAAAATTCTAATTCTGGGTAGGCTTGCCTACGCAAAAATGTGGGTTTTTTTTGCAGACCTCAAAAATAATACAGCAAAGTTGCCTGCTTAGCATTAACTGGCTCCAGAACCCTCAGGTGTGTTGTTGCTGTATGTTTGTTTCACTTACCTCTTGGCCTGGGTTTGCACTAAATGATGGCCATCAAGGAGCCAGAATTTGACATGCAGGTGGTGACCATTTTGCACAGGGGTTCCATTCCTGGGCCCCGTGTGTGTTGGTGGAGCACACATAAGCCTACAGTATTCTGGCTTTGTCCTGTTCCGCCCCCATTCCTCCCTCCTCCAGGTCCAAAAGGACCCGCCTATCAGTGGTCGCACATCAATTGGATGTGCCTAAAATGCCCCCCCCCGGCACTGTGTCCGCTGTCTCATATCAACTGTGGGGACCTTCTTTCTTCTTGAGAATTCCATCCCTCCATTAGGCAAATTCCCGTAGAACGAGTGTATCAGTGGCAGTAAGTAAGATGGCAACTAAAAATGGAACTACCTTATTCAGAGGCACTTCGTGTCTGATTGCTGAGTGTCTAGCCTTCCCGATTTGAATGGACACTTTGAGTTAGTGTGATTCATCTTTTCATCATGGTTCTCATCGCTTCCTTGGCTTAGGCCAAGGGAAAGGGGGAAATTCAAGCCTCCCCAGGTGTAACCAATGCAGGTGGTTCTTCTGAAAGCACCGTTTCTCCTCCTGTGGCCCTGGGGCACTCAACACATTAAAAGTTTTCCTATAGAGAAATAATCTCCATGTAGGAGACGTGCTTACCCAACGTGCAAAATGCAGCACGAGTGCTTTTCATCCTTCATTTCATTTTCAAAATAGGCTGCTAATTGGTATACATACAAATCTTGCCAAACTGAGATCATTAAAAAGGGGGAATAAAATCAGAAGTGTGCAGTTAGCATATGTCTGAATTAAATCCAGGCTAAGGAATTGCTCTGGGGATATGAGGGCAGAATAAACTCTCCTCCTAGCTTCAAAACAATATGCCCAAAATGAGACACGATTGTCCTCTTATTTGCACAAAACTGAGGATAGCCCCAATGACTGAGTCAATCAGCTGCTATTCAGATATTGGTGTTTCGCTTCCCCTCTGCAGCCTCCTTTCCCTAAAACAAGGTGAAATTATTGAAGGATTTCTCCTGCTGCCTCTCCCTATGACTGCAGCTCTCACCTCTATCTTTGTTGTTGTTGTTGTTTAGTCGTTTAGTCGTGTCCGACTCTTCGTGACCCCATGGACCATAGCACGCCAGGCACTCCTGTCTTGCACTGCCTCCCGCAGTTTGGTCAAACTCATGTTCATAGCTTCGAGAACACTGTCCAACCATCTCGTCCTCTGTCGTCCCCTTCTCCTAGTGCCCTCCATCTTTCCCAACATCAGGGTCTTTTCCAAGGATTCTTCTCTTCTCATGAGGTGGTCAAAGTATTGGAGCCTCAGCTTCACGATCTGTCCTTCCAGTGAGCACTCAGGGCTGATTTCCTTCAAAATGGATAGGTTTGATCTTCTTGCAGTCCATGGGACTCTCAAGAGTCTCCTCCAGCACCATAATTCAAAGGCATCAATTCTTCGGCGATCAGCGTTCTTTATGGTCCAGCTCTCACTTCCATACATCACTACCGGGGAAACCATAGCTCTAACTATACGGACCTTTGTAGGCAAGGTGATGTCTCTGCTTTTTAAGATGCTGTCTAGGTTTGTCATTGCTTTTCTCCCAAGAAGCAGGCGTCTTTTAATTTCGTGACTGCTGTCACCATCTGCAGTGATCAAGGAGCCCAAGAAAGTAAAATCTCTCACTGCCTCCATTTCTTCCCCTTCTATTTGCCAGGAGGTGATGGGACCAGTGGCCATGATCTTAGTTTTTTTTTGATGTTGAGCTTCAGACCATATTTTGCGCTCTCCTCTTTCACCCTCATTGAAAGGTTCTTTAGTTCCTCCTCACTTTCTGCCATCAAGGTTGTGTCATCTGCATATCTGAGGTTGTTGATATTTCTTGCGGCAATCTATCTTTACCCCACTACAAGGAGGCCCTAGATTCTTATGTAGTACCAATACATGTATGGATTTTATTATTTCAATATTTTAAATGTTCTCAAGTTAATCATACACCTTCACTCTCCCATGGCTTTTCCCTCAAGGTCAGGGTTCCTCTTCCTGCCCCTCTCCCTCATTGTACGAGGCTTGTTCACACATTATGCCGAGTGTAGGTAGAAGCTGCCTCTGTGCATCTACAGGAGCATGTGTGAAATATCTGTCCAGCTCATGTACACAGCTGCATAAGACTGTACACTCAATGGATGTTACATGTGAATGAATGCACAACTGCACAGCTCAAACTATTCGTGTACACAGCCACAAAGACTGTGTGCTTGCTGAATGTAGCATGCAAACACCCTTATGCTATATATAGGCTAACTATAGGGAAATACATAAAATAGATATTTAAGGGAGGTAAACAGAAGTTAAGGAAAGTGTCCTGGAATCTTTGTAGGTTCTGTACACCCATTCTCTTACTGGGGCCTGCATATCGAATCTTCTTTTATTTTTAAAGGTGGTAAAACGCCCAGCTATACTCCTCACAGAGAACAAGGCCACTCAGAGCTGTGATCAAGGTTGCTGCTGGCTTGGACATTAGGCAAGTGAAGGGGACTGTCCAGGGAAAAACTAATGATGAAGAAGAACCACTGCCACCTTGATGAAAAACTAATGCAATATAATATATACAGTGGTACCTCGACTTACGAACGACTCAACAACCGAATTTTTCGACTTACGAATGGGGCAAATGGCCGCACGCTTACGAATTTCTCATCATCCGAACGGAAACCGCGACGGTTTTAGATAGAGTTTTTCCTACTTAGAATTTTTTAGATGGGGTTGCTTTGACTTACGAATTTTTCCGTTTCCAATGCATTCCTATGGAAAATCGCGTTTCCAATGGCGCTTTGCGACTTACGAATTTTTCGACCTACGAGGGTGCCTTCGGAACGGATTAAATTCGCAAGTCGAATTCCTGTACAGTATATGGAATTAGAGGATGGGGAGAGGGGAAAGTTTGCCTTGAGATGAGATCAGGGCTGTGGAAACTTTTTAAAATGCCAATACCTTGGTGTAAACTGACAGGACGCACATGCTAATGTTGGGTAAGGCCAGAGACAGTGGTGGGCACCCCTCTTCTCTCTTCCTACCACCCCCTTTTCTATCTCTCTCTATTTCTGATACCCCCTCTTCTCTCTCATTATTCCCTGCTGGGTGAGGAAGAAGTCACTTT
The DNA here is from genome assembly GCF_963506605.1 of Zootoca vivipara. NCBI lineage: Eukaryota > Metazoa > Chordata > Lepidosauria > Squamata > Lacertidae > Zootoca > Zootoca vivipara. The sequence continues at coordinate 23,431,350 of NC_083277.1, read as the reverse complement.
GCCAGAGGGTGGAAGAGAGTTTTTCTCCCTTCCCTTTTCTATTGCTCTATGCATTTTGGCTCAATCTCTCTAGGCTTGCCATACAACCGGAAAATTCCAGAAATGTATCAAAATTGGACGCCTAAAATGGGGGTTTGTCCCTCAGGTTTTTTCCGCGGGGCGCACAGTGAGGGCTCCAGCTGCCCATGGCACCTCTGCTATTGGTGCTGGATACTTCTTCCCTTGCTTGGCCGTGTGCGGCCGCCCTGTCAGGGAACCGCTTCTCCGAGGTGCAAGTGGCATGCTAGGCTGCAGCGGCGCTTCAGCACCTGGCGGCGGCGCAGTGCCACTGCCACAGTGCTAGCACCTGGTGTGCCTTTCTCAGGCGCCTGGACCCGCCATTTACATCTACGAGCCCGCCCGCCCAGCCACAAGGTGTGAGCGCTCCTGCCCGATGGCTCCCACTGTCTCCTGCAGGTAAAAGGGAGGCAACGTGGGCTCGTGTGCAAGTGTGTCATTCCGGAAACTGGAAGCGAGAGCATCACTTTCACTCTCCATGAACTCTGTGATCCAGGGAGGTTGGGCGGCTTGTAGCCCTGGCGGAATGAGCTTCCCCATCCCCCACTCTTGGCCTGAGGCGACTCCATGGTTGCAGGAGGTTGGCTGGGCTCCTTGCGGGCAGCAGTGGGAAGGGAAAGCAGGTTTGAAGGGGGGGGCTGCAGAAACCGTGGAGCCAAGGGAAGTGAGATCCAGGGGATCCAGGGCGGGTATTGGGCTCTGGGGCAACCTTCTTAGGTTGGGTCATATTTTTTGGTGTTTTCCTTAAAAATGTTCAACAATTTGGGGGGGGGGTGTCCGGAAATATGCCAAGCCTACATCTCCCCATTTTTTCACTTCCTGCACTCCTCCAGTCTGCCCAGGCTCCCCTCCACCCAAGCACACAGAATTTCACCCTTGAGCAGCAGGTTGCCCACATCTGCATTAGATGCCTTAACTGCCTAGAGCAGTGGTTCCCAACAGGTGGTCCGGGGACCCCCAGGGGTCCGCGAGCTATGCCAGAGGGGTCCTCAAGATCCTATTAGAATAAAAAAATATATTAAATATATTTCGTATGATAACAGATTTTTTGTTTTGGCCGCTTCCTGCATGAGCAGAGTCTAGCGCAAAACTAGAATTAGATAGAGGCAGTAGTTCTGCTGTATGCCGCAAGGACTACAAGAAACTTGGAGATAAGGCAATGAAAAAGATCCTTCCATTTGCAACCACATATCGGTGTGAGCAAGCATTTTCTTCCATGTGTTTCATGAAAAACAAATACAGTGGAACCTCGGTTTATGAACACCTCGGTTTACGAATTTTCGGTTTACGAACGCAGCGGACCCATCTGGAACGGATTAATTCACTTTCCATTACTTTCAATGGGAAAGTTCGCTTCAGTTTATGAACGCTTCAGTTTATGAACAGACTTCCGGAACCAATTACACCCATGCTTCGGGTTAAGTACGCTTCAGGTTGAGTACTCCGTGGACCTGTCTGGAACAGATTAATCCGCTTTCCATTACTTTCAATGGGAAAGTTTGCTTCAGTTTATGAACGCTTCGGTTTATGAACAGACTTCCGGAACCAATTGTGTTCATAAACTGAGGTACCACTGTATAGGAATCGGCTCAACATGCGGTCGGATTTCAGAGTGAAAGTTTCAAGTTTGGAACCTAATATTTCAGAAATAATGAACTCAAAGGACAGATTTAACTCATCTCATTAAGAACTGAAAATTAAAACTAACTGTATACTGATGGAGTACTCTGTTGTAACTGTAAAAACGTATAAATATAAAATATAAAAAGACTCTTAATTTGGCTCTCACTTTTTAATTTTAGGATTAGGAATTAATGGGGGTCCTTGTCACAATAGCGGCTCGATGAGGGGTCCTCGAGAAAATTTTGTTGGGAACCCCTGGCCTAGAGCTCAACAAGATAGGAATGCTTATAGCAGGCATGTCCAACAGGTAGATCGTGATCTACCGGTAGATCACCAGACGCCTGCGGTAGATCATTAAAAGGTAAAGGGACCCCTGACCATTAGGTCCAGTTGTGGACGACTCTGGGGTTGCGGTGCTCATCTCGCGTTATTGGCCGAGGAAGACGGCGTACAGCTTCTGGGTCATGTGGCCAGCATGACAAAGCCGCTTCTGGCGAACCAGAGCAGCTCACGGAAACGCTGTTTTACCTTCCCGCCAGAGCAGTGCCTATTTATCTACTTGGACTTTGATGTGCTTTCGAACTGCTAGGTTGGCAGGAGCAGGGACCGAGCAACGGGAGCTCATCCCGTCGCGGGGATTCAAACCGCTGACCTTCTGATCAGCAAGCCTAGGCTGTGGCTCCCCTAAAAAAAACTCAACATTTTACCTCCTCCCAGATAAAACTCAAGAACTTTGACCCGAACCCCCCCCCCCAAAGGGGGTAGTTCACTGCCAGTTTTTAACTGTGAGTAGATCGCAGTCTCTTGGGAGTTGGCCACCCTTGGCTTATATGAATGCTTTTCAGCTTCCTATAATCCCAGAGGATGTTCCTTGCATGCACTTTGGCCCACCTAACCCAACAGTGGCAACAACACATCCTCTCTTTGTGTATAACCCTTTACATCAGAAGTAGCTAACCAGCAACTAACCAGATAGACAACAACTCCTATCATCTTTGATCACTGGCCATACTGGCTGCGGCTGATGGGAATTGGAGTCCAACAACATCAGAGGAACACAGATTAGCTACCCACGATTTATATTTTTTATCCTCCGCAGTAGCTGATAGGTACCTGTGACACACTTGCCAATAAAATACTACAGGGCCTTGAATGTTCCGTTTACAGAAGAATAGCATTTTCTCAAGCAAAATAAGAAATATTTGAGTCGGAGTGTTATTTGATCGCTAACAGAAACCCTATCTTGAGTGAAGTTGAGTAGACTGTACTGAAAATGAGACATAAAGATACATTTATTGAAGAACAAAAACACTCAATTGTGCTGGAATTCCCTGAGGTGCTTGGCAGTCACTTTGTACATTCTAATACTTTATTCTCATTAACACCTAGTAACTCTTTGTTTGCATGTAAGTTAAGCTGTTTGTGTTCCTGTCTAAAAATCAGTATAACTGCTAATTTGTGCTCAGTACTTAAAATTATACATTGTGATTTTAAATACTGGACCGCAGAACTGGACCACAGAGAATATATATTTCCTTTTAATCTAAGACTAGCAGTAGAACGAAGCTCATATTCCACTTCTAAGGATTTTTTTGTACCCTATGCTGACAATATTATATTTTAATAATTAATCGTTCATCAAAGGAAAGATGAGCAGGAATGCTAAATTCAAAGTTATTCAGATTGCAAAAATGAATAATGCATGACTTTTATATTAAATACACACTGTAATACGTAGTCTACATTTCATCCAGCCCTGCCTGTCTTCCATTTTTAAACATTTTGAACTGAAGTATGAATTATCAACCCAGGGAAACTTATTTAGACAAAAGACAGCCTTATTTGAATGCAAACTTGAAGTATCCTGCTATGATTAAATTTTGGTTATCAATTAGGTGGAATTTATTTTAAGTGTCTGGGAAGACAAAGTCAGTTGCAGAAGATAGCACCTCTTGGGGGAGGGAAGAAGGCTGTCTTATGATTGCAGTGAAATAGAGTTTCTCCCTATGAGCTCAAATGCTTGACAAGTAGGCCGTTTTGGATGGCTGCCTCTACCGGGTATTGCAAAAAGCAAATAACACATCATCACAGGTATAGTTGTTTGTTCAGTCCGCTTAGTTCACGCAGAGATTTTGGCTGTTTCATAATATATGCCCTAGATTGCTGATAGCCAGCTGCTACCTTCCAGCTTTCTCGTGACAACGAACACTGCTATTGATGTCTTCAGGTGTTCTAGCTGTTGTTGTGTTTTGTTACCTCCCTTGCCTTTGGCAGAGCAAATGGGATGGAACCTGAGACTTTCTGAATACTAAACTGATGTTCTACAACTGAGCCATGGCCAGTTTAATGGCTCTGTTTAGGTATCAGGCCCGAGAAACGCCTGCACATGAGATCTTTGAGAGCTGCAGTGCTGGGCTATCTGGATCGCTGATCTGGCCTCAGTATAAGGCAACTTCATCAATGCAAAAAGGTCACCCCTTAATTATAACTCATAAACTTGGGAGTAGCTTTACCAATGCGGCGCAGGGCATTAGCATCCTTGTCCCCCACCTATTACAAATGCTGGTGACAGGGCATTCATTAATGCACTCCAAGACAATTGGCTAATGTGCTGCTAATGGCTTTCGCATGACGGTGCGCACAGTGTGCGTGCCTGCCAAACTTATAACACAAATCTCTCACATCGGCGAATTGCCCTTTGCAAGAGGAAGCCACGACTGCTGACGAATCAACCTCACATAAGGTCAAGGCCACGAGAAGCAATGCCTGCCTGTGGGCGTCCCATCCCTTAGCTCTCTTGGCGCATCCATTACAATAATGTTTCATGACAGGATTGGTCCTGGGACCGCTAATGGAACATGGAACCTTTTCCTTCCAAGGCAACTGCTCTCTGAAAGCTATGCCAACTGTAGAGCAAACCACAAGGCTGCTGGTTGTTTACAGATGAGGATGGACTCTAGCCAGTTTCCTCTGCACAAAAGGCCCAGATCAGGAAGACAAGTACCCCTAGGATGACTCCTCTTTGCAGATGTGGCAGAGACTGCTAAATGGCAGAGGAACAAAGAAGCTCTGTGCCTTAATGCTCAACTACTGTACCTATAATCCAGCAGTCTGCCACTTTCCTCATTCCTGCTTATTCTGGATAATATTTCATCCTACATTCAAAATGGTTTCCGATCCAGCTAGCTTCAGTTCACCCCCAAAAGTGAATGACATGTTAAATTCATTTCTTTTTCACGCTCAGGAGGTTATTAATCCTTTCCCCCTGTACCACTTTGTGACTGGGTTACATTCTGACAGCCGAAAAGCAATGTTCAGTCTGTCAGGAGGACGTTTTGGTGACAACTGCTTAAACAATCGGCTTTCTGGAGCACTTGTTGTAAACTAGAAGTGAATGCCTGAAAGTGGAAGGACAGATCCTGCACAGACATTCAAAGTGCACACGCACAGGTCCTGCTATCCGTTTGCTCGCTATGCAGAAATTCACTTATCTATACATAAATAATTATACCCAAACCTCACTATTAACACAGCTGATTTGTTTGCCCATTTCCTTATTTCCTTGCCTGTTTGTGCTTTGCTGATCGGCAGCAGCCATTTATGAACAGAAACCGTGCAGGGAAAGAGGGAGATTGGATGAATCAGAGAGCAGAAGAGATTGGACAAGTATTCCCCCCCCCTTGTCTCTCGTTTGCTGGTTGGCTGCAGCCATTTCAGGAAGAAACCATGGGGAAAGAGATCTGGGAAATCTCTTGATTACAGTGGTACCTCGACTTACGAATGTTTTGAGTTATGAACAGAGTTCCGTCCGCCATTTTGGATGAGGTTTAGATGGGATTTTTTCGACTTACGATTTTTTTTAACCCCCCCCCCATTGGCTTCGACTTACGAATTTTTCGACTTATGAAGGTCCGTTCAGAACAGATTAAATTCATAAGTCAAGGTACCACCGAATAAATATTTCCATAGGAAATAATGGAAATCATGGACTTGTGCGAATGCTCGCCTAATGAATTGTTTCCATGGAATGCATTTCTTTGGTAATCGGGACCTGTGTATATATGGGGGAATACTGATTGGGAGGGGCAGGACCTGCCCCTATGGCACACTCGGTTTCCATGCTTTAGTGGGCATGCCTGCATAGCTGTAGAACCCTAAATGCGTAACCTGAAACCCCAAAATTCGTACACCGAGGGGGGGAGGCAAATAGATGTATATATCATGTGTTTGGGATCTATGGGCGAAGGCCACTGTACTGGCATTCCCTCCAAAGGGTTGAGGTTGGTTACGCCAGGAGCAGAGCCAAGATGGCATAATCACAACCTCCCACCATGCGAACATTTTGAAGGCATAGTTGCAGGAGATACTAAAGGAAGAAATGTAAGTACGTCAAAACGTAACATTTGTGGGAGCTTTCATTCATTCCAGTCTATTTTATTGTGTTTTTAACCTTCCGTATGTTTTCAATCACAGTTGTACTTTTTAAAATTTTTTTAGCAATAATTTTATTGCTTTAGCTTTTTTTGTAAACTGCTTTGGAGTTTCCCCCTAAAATCAAGCAGTGTATAAATTTTATTAAACAAACAAACAAACAAACAAATGTGTGTTAAAGGGGAAAGGTTTTGCTGCTTGAATAATACTTGAAAGCCCCATAACAGTCCTATTTCACTTTTCTGGGCCAGATTCAAACTTTATACAATAACGAGGGCTAGAAGTTTCCTGCTAATTACTTAAAACAATTAATTTCTGTGCCAGATTCAAACTTTATACAACAACGAGGGCTAGAAGTTTCCTGCTGATTAATTAAAATAAATGCTGGAAGAAATTTGGGCATAGAGACCATAGTTCAACATGCCAGACCAGTGTTCCTGGTTCAGCCCCCGGTATGCAGAGTTAAAATTCACGATAGCAGGGCTGAAAAGGGCATTCACAACAGACATGAAAGAGATGCTGCCAGTCAAAGTATGCCATACTTAAAATATGTTTTTAAATGGATGGTTTCTTGTCCTGGTAAAGGCTCTGATACAGCAGCTTCATATATTTCAATAAGAAAGTCACTGGGAGTAGAACTGTGCCTATTTCTCCATCTCCTGAATATAGCAGGCAGCTATATGGGATTTGCCATAAGGGCCATGATCCAGAAAAGACACATTCTGCATCCTTGGATGCTCATGAATCCTGAGAGATGCCACCTCAGCTGCTGCCCACACAGAGCAACAAAAGTACTACTTAATCTGCCTCAAATTGCTACCATAGTACCTCAACTTTCCCTTTTGAAAGTGTTTTTTTGGGGGGGAGGGGCTTACTTATATGCGCTCAGATGTGTAGCGATGCTAGTTAAGTGCACCCAGTGCTTGGAATGAACTAATTCACTGGATTAATTCAAAAACCTCTATTTTCCACCTCAAGGTAGTTCCCACAATTTCCAGGTGAACTGAACATGAATTAAGTTTATTTTCTGGTGGAACTTTGGGTGATTGTCAGGGCTGGCTGTAGGGGTAGTTTGGGTGGCACGGGGCGCCAACCCGGTGGGGGGGGGGCAGGCGGCAGAGTCGCGCGGGAAACCGTGCTGTGTGCTGTGCCCACCCACCAGTCGCGGCTAGAAACGGGGCGGGGGTGCCGGAGTGATCTCCGTACCACGGCGCCCGGGCGCCCAACATGCTTGAGACGGCCCTGGTGATTGTTAATTCAATTCCATTTTAATTTTAATTCAATAAAGTATATATATTGGGTTTTCGTTGCACTTAACTCTGTGATTGATTGTGGCCACCGCCCTTTATAAACTACTTAGAAGTTTTCTTGCAATCAAGCCGTATATAAATGATGTTGAATAAAATTAACAAATAACATTTACCATCAGAAAAGTGAAGATGCTGTTTAAGATTAAAGATCTTAACTGCTAGGGGGAATATTATACTGTTTGTGTGCTTTGATGTTTTTTCTAGGCTTCTTAAGTATATTTTACATTTTAGCAGAGCAGTTTGTAAAATTGGGGGTGTGGGGGGGGGGAAGATGCCAAGGACCATGTGAATGAATTATGAACTGAACTGGAACAGAATTAGTTCTTTTTTGGAATACGTGAACTGGAGGGGGAACTAATTCCTTTTAAACTTTCCACAATGGATGCAACACAAAATTCTATATCCATCTCCCAGTCTTCCATTGAACTACTCCTTAAGTTTCCACATGGATCATCTTGGCAGTTTCCTACACTCCTCTTCCTCCTTCATCACACATCAACTCCAATTGCTCTCTTCTATTAGAATGCAGGTTTCACAAAGTGAAATGGGACTGAATCCCATTTAGTAAGTGTCTTGAGGGTTGCAACCCTGGTCTGCAATCCTACATGGGAGTAAAGTCCATTGAACTTAATGAAACTTCTGAGTAGACATGCATAGAAAACACATACTAGTGGAAAATTAAGAGTATGAGTGCTGCTAATGGGTGCAAATAACCCCAGAGCAAGAATTGGTTTTGGGTTTTGGGTATACATGCGCAAGTCTAAGACACCACACAAAATCAGGACACTGAAATGCAAGCGCGAATTTGTTCTCCTCTGTTTATTTCTACTAATTAGCACAACTGTGGTTATTTGCAAAAAGCACTGAAGCTTGCATTATTTTCAAGTGCCTTCTTTAATGTTTCTAAAGGAAAATTAATAAGTATCACAGAGGCATCATTAGCAACTAGGAAAATGTGACAATAAAATTACAGAGACACTTGCAGTGTAAGTGGACTAAGCTGTTATTTTAGCTCTTGTCCTCAGAAGCACAAGCAACTAGCATGACCTACAGCAACTGTACTTAACTTCAAGATGGGGCATTAGTAAGTAAGAATTTAAAAAAAACAAAAAACAAAGCACACAACATTAATATCCACCTTTTGGTATCTTTTTCAAGCACAGCGCTCAAGGTGTTTACTTAACAGGAGAAATGTACAAAGATGAGGGGATCATATGCATCATTGTTTTTGCCGGATGAGCAAGAGAATTAGCCAGCAAAAGAAAAAGAAACTTGAGTCTAGAAGCAATTTAATTCTCTCTCACGCTCCTACTTCTCTTGGTCACTGCTACTACCTATGAAAACCCCTTAATGCTGTGGTCCACCTTGTGACAGGGTGAGTTGTCAGAGGCATGTCACATTGGTGCTCCGGTGTCTGAACTGATTTGTTCAAGATGGCAACAGTGACCCACAAGGCTCTGAAAGACCTGGTGCAAAGCTAGCTAAGTCAACCTTCTCTAACCTGGTACCCTTCAGAATTTGCTGTACAACCACTCCCACCATCTCTGGACTACAACTCCCATTGTCTTTAACCATCTAGCCCAGTGGTTCCCAACAGGTGGTCCGGGGACCCCCAGGGGTCCGCGAGCTATGCCAGAGGGGTCCGCAAGATGCTATTAGAATAAAAAATATATTAAATATATTTCGTATGATAACAGATTTTTTGTTTTGGCCGCTTCCTGCATGAGCAGAGTCTAGCGCAAAACTAGAATTAGATAGAGGCAGTAGTTCTGCTGTATGCCGTTAGGTGGCGCTTTACAAACACTACTGTTTTGCAAAGAGGCAGCGTGCGCATTCTACTAACGCTCACCTCCCCAAGATGCTTTGCGCGCGTCGGCTTCATTTGTGCGCTACTGCGCAGGTACCCTGTCTTCTCCATTCCCCTCCCTCCTCCCTGGCGCGCGCTGCCTCTTTGTAAAACAGTAGTGTTTGTAAACAAAGCGTTGTTTTTCGCGGAAGCTACAGTTCGCGTATTTAAAAATGGACCGTTGGTTAAAAAGTGGTTCGTTAAAACGACAAAGGCCTACAGATGAAGAGAAAGAACTGTAAAAAACGTATAAATATAAAATATAAAAAGACTCTTAATTTGGCTCTCACTTTTTAATTTTAGGATTAGGAATTAATGGGGGTCCTTGTCACATTAGCGGCTCGATGAGGGGTCCTCGAGAAAATTTTGTTGGGAACCCCTGATCTAGCCATACTAGCTGAGGCTAATGGGGGATGTTGACAAAGAGCATGTTGGGGAAGGCTGAACTAGGCATTCACTCTTCTTATGCTCTCAAAATGTTCCCAGGGCCAAAAGGGACATGGCTAGACCCCCCACTGCAAGTGGGCAGGTTTCAAATACATATTTGTCTCTCAGCATTATACTAATACCATGAACTCTATGCACTTGTGAAGCTAGTGGGAGAACAACATATTAGCCGGTCAGCCCTACCAACAAGCTATTTATTTATTTCAATATTTGTACCCCATCTTTCTGTTTCAAAGTCCTAAACACCAGCTTTGGCACGAACCACAAGAGCTTGATTACATTTCAAAGCTTATTTCTCATGTGTTACATCCACATATCTCTTCAAAGGCATGTTGGCAGAAATAAATATCGGGGGAAAGGGGGAAACTCTTTGATAAGGAGAGCATTTAATCTTAAGCCAGTCATGGGGGTTGGGGGGGGGAAACAACAATAAAGGGGACTCCTGAGATATGCAGGTGAAAAAGACTCAGGTGGGTCAAACTCCTTTCACATCTGCTACTTGGATCAGAGATCACACTTGCTTGCTCTGCCAAGTGTTTCTGTGTCTACCATGAGACTGCTTTGGGAGTCATACAAAGGTTTTCTTTTCCAAAGAAAAGGAGCTACGGTGGTGGGCCTGAGATCAATTTGTGCATAAACAGCTTGCTGTGTTTCCTCCTTGAGTGTTGATAAAGGGGTTACCCTTCCCTAGTGCCACACAGAGGAAGCAAAGCTAAATGGGTGTGTGCGTGTGAATTGTTTGTGTGCAATGTGCGTTTATGGATCCTGATCCTACCCACTTTGGATTTTGGCTGCCCAGGCCAGTATGTGCTCCCTCTCCACTCTCCCCTTGAGACAATGCTGACCCCTGTGGGGTAGAAGAATGGGATCCTTCTGCAATGCAGTCACCAGATCAACCTCAATGTGGTTTATTGTGGCACTGAACCATGGACTACAAAAATGGCCAGGGATTGTACCATCCTGTGGACCTGCTCTCCCAGTAGTGACATGGAAGCATGGCAAAATTCACGCAAAGGAGATGCAGCAAAAGTTGACACCTTCTGCCAGGCAAATCCAGTTGCGTTCCAGTGATGTGATACTGACCTTGCTCAGCCCTGTCCATAATAAATGTTGGGCTTAACTAGGTCAGAGTTTTGCATTTGAACAGCAACTTGTTGTATTAACTGTTCTACACTTTTCTAGAAGAGCTGCCCAGGGCTGATCAAGCAATGGCAACATGATTTATTCAGAGGTGGGGATTGTAAAAAGCATAAAAGTGACTCAGATGAATTCTGCTGCCTTTTTTTTTTTTAATAAAAGTTGCTCATGCCAATTCTGGCACACTGAACCTCCTGGTGAACACTGCAAAGTATGATTGGGAAGATGTAAAGACGTATTGACACTGACAGATGATGACACACACTGCAGATCTGCAATTGACCATGTCTCACTGCTATGCATATACCACATGCGGGCAACTTCAATACTTCGTGGTGCCTTCCAGATGTTGTTGAACTGCAACACCCACCAGCTGTAGCCAACATGGACAATGATTGGGGTGCTAGGAGTTGTAGTCCATCAACATCTGGAGGCTGATTACTTTTGTTTTATGGCACGCACCTCAGCGATTATCAGTGTACAAACAGTAGGTGTACAGCGCAGAAACAGAACACGGAGAAGCTGATAACACAGTGTTGAAGAAGGGAGGCAATTCAGATGTAAAGAACTCTAAAATCAGAAGCTGCTTCTCCCCCCCCCCCCACCTTGTGTTTTATGGGGATAAATTGCTTAGAACTGGAAGTAGTTGCAGTACCTGCCTGAGGGCAGGAAAACATGGAAGAAACCTTGCAAGCGTTCCTCTTTATCCCAACACTGCTAGGATGTTTGGCATACAGTGTATTTTTCTTCAATAGCCTTTTCTATAGTACTTCTGGTAAAAGAAAAGTTTCTGCAACATTAGGATTCTAGGAAACTAATTCTTGGAGACGAAGAAAAAAAGAAAAAATCCAACAGCAGCAAATTCTGCATTGATTTTTTATGTTGACATTTCTCTATCATCATTACTAAGCTGGTGACAGTGTGAAGGGCACAATTATTTATGTTCCATCAAATTAGCCTGTAATTCAAATCCCTGACGATATCTCCTGCCTAGATAGTTTATACTCCTGCAGAATGTTGTTTCTGACATTACACATCTTTGCTAATCACCGGAAGGACACGGGAAAGTGAGAAAACTTTGACATGAGGAGATGGCTGCAAGATTTTCACCATCTGCTGGTGCCGGCAAGGATTTCATGCACGCTCTGATTAAAGGCATGCTATATAAACAGCACAGGGATGAGGCTGTTTATTCCAGACTTGGGAAACCTGAGTCCATCTCCCATCAGCACCAGTCAAAATGCTCAATGGTCAGAGATGATGGTAGATGTAGCAACTGGAGGGTCACAGGTTCTTTAAAGTTTAAGATGTTCGGAGAAGGGAGTTTTTGACAGCTGTGGCTTCCACTGTCACCACAAAATGGTAACATGGCAACTAAGGTGAGAAGTAAGGCCAAGAAGCAAGAGATTGGCGCAGCAAGGGGAGCTGAATTTCCCATGCTGCTTTGAGCTAACTAACCAACACCTTAGCTGCAAGCTTATCCATTTATTATAGAACTTATTTGAGCAACAGCACTGTGTCACAGAGTTCCACCATCAGCCAAGTGAAGGAACAAAGATTTTTTTGCTTTGGCAAACAAGGATGATGCATCCTGCCCTGTTTATACCTCCACCCTCCCCAAAAGCCTTCAACACCCCCGTTATGTTGGACGGAGTTGAGAATTTCGTTCTTTCTCATTTTCAGATTCTCATGGGGAGGCAGGTTTCCCCCAACACATCTGCTCATTTTCCCCACTTGAAATGTGAACCCCTGTTGAGAAGGAAGCAAAATATAGGTACATCTCTTGCCCACCTAGATTGTGTGGTGTGCAGGACTGAAAAAATCATTATTACGTGGGGAGGGAAAGGCATGCCAGGGAATGATATCGCAATGTACCAGACAATATTCTATTTTTGAGGGGATGAAGTGTACCTGCAAGATACAGGTATGATTAGGCACCAGCAGGTATTCCAGTTTCAATCATCTTTGAGGGGGTTGAGACCTTGGAATACAGAGCAGGTAGGATGAAAGACTACAAAATATTCTGGGTCACTTAAATGCTAGGTTTGACTGCAGTGTCAAATTACATAATCACCACAATAGCCCAATTCACTCTTTCGTTCTTTCCTTCTTTCTTTCTTTTTGGTGCGCTAGAGTCTTCTGTTGCCCAGTGGGAGCTAGATAATAACATCTATTTCTGCAGAAAACAACATGGTTTTCATCTCAGTGTGTAGTTTTTACTTCGCAGCTGAAGACTACAATTTATAAATGGCAACAAGCGTATGGAAAATTCCTTAAATGAAGGACTTCGTGGTGTGTTATTGTTTAACCCCTATTTTTCACTTTCTCTAGATTTATTGGCATTCACAGCTGCAACATTAAATGACTCTGAAAGCAGAGCAATTAATCCAGAATCCTATTTGTTTTAATCTAACACTGTCAACTGGTTTTAGGTTTCCAGTCAAGAGAAAAAAAATGTTTGTTAAGCTCCACAGCTCTAGCTAATGTCTAAAGACAATCCCCTAGAAAAAGGTGTGGAGATGTTTTATAGACTGAACAGAGATTTATTAGGGTACCTAACTCTGCTTCTGCAGATGCCTTGTGAATTATAATGAGATTATTAAAACTTTTACAAATCATTACATTAAAAATCTGACATGGCTGCTTTTGAAATTAGACCGCTTCTCTGTAATTGCTAATGGTGCATTACTGGTGATAAGGCCTCGAAAAAATTTCTCAATAAAAACTTCTTCAAAAATTTAAGATGTATTTATTTCACTACCCCGTTATAAATTCAAGGATAATAGGTTTATGTGCATCAGAATAGCTGAACGATCACATTTATGTCAGTGATAGAAGACGTTCTCTTGCTGCAAACTTTAATTAATTTCCACACATAGTTAATTTTCTGTTTCATTATCATCTCCCTAAATTTGAAAGACAAACAATTTATAAACAAACAGAAAACTTTTAGAGGGGGAATGAACTTCCAAGCAAACAGAAAATTAGCTGCAAGAATAAAAGGACAACCAAAGTAGAAATCATCTATTGACTGGCTTGCTTTTAAAGAACAATTTATAATAAATGTATTTCAAAGTTCCAACTAAAAAAGACACTTTTTTTTTTTAAAAAAAGAGGATGTCAGTCCAAACCTATTTCCAGGTAACAAATGACTTTGGGCTTCATACAAACCAAATAATAGCTTCAGTGCCCTTAAACATCAGTGGATGAAAAATATACACCTCAACATGTCCTTTGAAAGGGTGACCCATTCCATTAAGGGCAATATTCCAGGCCTTCTACTCTTCCCAGCAAAAGGTAAATTTAAGCAGCTACTTACCATGATGTACGACACCCTTCAACCCGTGGATAATAGGCTCCAATGCAGGATTGTCCCTCTGATTGACCTACATGTAAATAATACATGATTGGTTAAATCTATTCTGGCATCAGGCAGAAGAAGAGTCTCAATTTAATCTTCCAAAGGAGATGAAAGATGCTATCTAGGAAGCTGCTTAGTCTTTATATTTAAAACAGGTCTTCACCAAACAATGAGCACTTAGGATTTATAATATAATAAAATAGGTGACAGAGACTAAATCACAAGAAAGTCTTCAGAAGGCATTAACACATTAGAAATATCATCATAACCTGGGAAAGGAACGAAGAGTTGATAGCTCTACACTTGCTTCTTTCACTGCCACAGATAAAAATGTCTTAGATAAATATAGAAATATCAAGTGATCAAAGAACAGCCACTTTTTCTAGGCAAGAGACTTAAAGGCATAAAAACATGGAGGTCAACTGAAGTCAACGGAGTTCTTCTGAATTGCAAGTGGGGTGCACTAGTCCTTGATAGAACGGAATACTTTTACTCTGCAGATTTTAAAAATGCATTTATTGTGTCATTTATATGCCACCTTTGTGCCCAGGTGCCCAAGGCCATTTACAAGGTTAAATTGCTAAAACAAATAAATGCCATAAAGAGTCAAGCTAGCCTTGTAGAGTTAGAGAAGGGACAGTTCAACTGGGGCAGGCCCTGATGTTGTCTTTGCCTCCCTCCCCCATTCTCATCTTCCTTCCCAGGGGGCAGGTGGTGTCTGCTGGCCCTGTGGGGTGGAGGGGATAATCTGACTGGGGCAGATGAATGCCTGGAAAAGGTCGAAGAATCATCTGCAACATGGCAATTTCAGAGACAATTAATTTCTATGTTTGATTTTTGTAGCAGAGGGTTTACATACATCGCTCGGCACTTGCAAATGTCAACGACCAGTCCATGGCCTGTGGCGATGGTGCTGTAAACCACACAGAAAAGGTTCCTACACCTTCGCATCCAAACTATAAGACCATCTTATTTCACATTTTAACCTTCCACTACAACGTTTGCCAAATGCCCCCAGGAGGTACATGTGAAAAATGACTGTTAGCATGTGCATCTGCCAAGAAATCCAATTATTTGGGTGTATGAGTTAATGGTCAAGTCTGAAAAGGTGCCCTAGCTCCAATCTATAGGATGGCCCCCAATCAAGTTCCCATACAAACAGGAATTCTCATTAATTTCAATTGAGGGGATTGCTCGTAAACACAAAGGGATTTGTGGATACATTGTGCTCACAATGGGGGAAAGCTGGTTTTTACTTAGAAACCCTGCTTTCCTCTCCTCCTTCTGCAGACTCATTAGCATTCCACAGGAGATTCCTTGGGGGCGGGAGGGAATGCCTGTTGTATCTACACACTATGGGAAGGCATTCAGGGCTGCTTGTGGGTTAATTAAAAATTAACACAATTATGACAAACTGATGCAAGCCGGATAAAAATTAACACAATTATGATAATGCAAACTGGATAAATCTAAATAATTGTACTCGCTTTACTTTCAGAAAGCGTTCAGAGGAGCCTGAACAGACCTTCCACAGAATGCATTGGCCACAGTGGGTCAAATAAATACAGCGGTACCTCTACTTACAAATTTAATGCGTTCCGAACGCACACATTCGTAAGTCAAAAAAAATTGTAAGTCGAATCCCATAGGAATGCATTGGGAGGAAAAATCCGTAAGTCGAAGCAACCTTATCTAAAAATTCGTAAGTAGAAAAATCCTATCTAAACCGCATCCAAGATGGCGGACGGAGCTCCGTTTGTAAGTAGAAACATTCGTAAGTAGAGGTACCACTGTAGTGCAAAAACATGTCTGCAACTAAGTGCCTTCAGGAGAAGGAGTTTTGAACCCATGATCTACCCTTTGGCTTTCTCACTATAACTTGAAGGGAATCCAGACCTAGGTTAAGAGGGCGGGCTGTAGCTCAGCAGCAGAGCATCTGCTTTGCATGCAGAAGGTCCCAGGTTCAATTCCCCGCATCTCTGGGAGAGACTCCCTGGAGAGCTGCTGTCGATCGGTATGATCAACAATGAGCTAGACGAGCCAAAGATCTGACTCGGTGTAAGGCAGTGCCCTATGGTCCTGGAAACATCCCAAAGTTACGTGCCTTGATATAATGGACAATTGTGGGTGAGGCAATGGTTAAACCCTGGTTCCAGAAATTTTGCTGTGCATAAGATGTGTAATATGTAGCTCAGTCACAAGGACTTGTACTCTTGACTACTTGTTATGTTTTCAGGCGCCAGAGTTTATGGGGCACCCATAATTCATGGAATTAGTAAAAGTTAGGATTAATCAAGGTTTGATTGAGTTTAGAATAACATACCAGCCCAGCTTGATGTATCTGCCTGTGGCTATGCCATTAAGAAACAAAGCTGGAATGGCCAGTCGGTAACCCATCAATAGAAGCCACCCATAAGGCAGAAGAAGTCCTTGCTGGGCACAGAGCAGGAGGTTGGCAGCATTACAGTGGGCGATGATGTAAGCAGAAGGGGAATAATAATAATAATAATAATAATAATAATAATAATAATAATAATAATAATAATAATTTATTATTTATACCCCGCCCATCTGGCTGGGTTTCCCCCAGCTACTCTGGGCGGCTTCCAACAGAAAAATGAAACACAATAATCTATTAAACATTAAAAGCCTCCCAAAACAGGGCTGCCACAGATGTCTTCTAAAAGTCTGGTAGCTGTTTTTCTCTTTGACATCTGGTAGGAGGGCGTTCCACAGGGCGGGCGCCACTACCGAAAAAGCCCCCTGCCTGGTTCCCTTCAATTTGGCTTCTCGCAACGAGGGAACCGCCAGAAGGCCCTCGGCACTGGACCTCAGTGTCTGGGCAGAACGATGGGGGTGGAGATGCTCCTTCAGGTATCCTGGATCGAGGCCATTTAGGGCTTTTAAAGGTCAGCACCAACACTTTGAACTGTGCTCGGAAACATACTGGGAGCCAGTGTAGATCTTTCAAGACCGGTGTTATGTGGTCTTGGCGGCCGCTCCCAGTCACCAGTCTAGCTGCCGCATTCTGGGTTAGGTGTAGTTTCCGGGTCACCTTCAAAGGTAGCCCCACGTAGAGTGCATTGCAGTAGTCCAAGCAGGAGATAACTAACCAAGCGGGAGTAGTCTAAGTGGGAGATAAACTAAGCGGGGAAGTTGTATTTGGCAAGGGTTTCAGGGAAGGAGGAGGAGGCGGGCAGAAGTCATGTGGGCTGGCTGGAGCAGGCTGCAACCAAGGGACAGGAGGATGGCTGGTTTCTCTGTTTGCAGACCTAAGCCTACTGTTCCTAAGAGAGGAGCAAAGAATCTCATTGAGATGTGCATGCTGGAAATCCCTCCACTGTATAAATGTGTAAATAAAACCATTTATAATAAAGACACCATAGTCTCTGTTGTGCTTCATTCCAAAGGAAACACAAGCCCTGGGTGAGTGCCTGGAACACCCTGGGAATCTTGCCATCGCCCAGCAGAGATTGAAGGTGGCCTGTAACATACTGAATGTTCAAGGATGCCACTGATTTTACTGATTCTTCCTCTTTATGTCCATGGCAGATGGCAGAAAAGAGAATTAGAGCTAGTCTCGGACACAGCTTACAACTAGTCTAGTGGCTTTCTGTGGCTCGCACACTCACTTTCCTGACTCCAAAAAGTGTTTTTTGCACTTCTGATGTGTGGCAGACCTATACAAAGAAAAGGCATGGGAATGAAGTCAGAGAGAAATGAATAACCATAGCTGGGTGTGTTGCAAATAAATCCACTGAAAGTAAGAGGTAGGCTTGCCTTTTGGGTACAGGACCAACATCTTAACAGTTGATATAGAATCACACTGTGAAAGAGTTCCATGATTACAGCTGCACTAGGTAGCAGGAGGCTTTTTTGCAGAATGATGGTGCACACTCCTTATGATTCCTCGTGCCCAGGAAATATTGCAGAAGCCAGTTTTGCCTGCATCAGTTGTCCCATTCAGTGCTTTTGCTTTTAACTGCAATGCCACAACAGCCAGAAAACCATCATGGCTCTAGGTATGGGTAGAACAAAAATTTGTTTGGTCCACGTTTTTAAGTTGTCCTCCTTGTTGTTCTTCTGCAGACAGAAGACCGTTTTATTTTCAGCAGGCCTTTGGGAACTGACTGGTCTTTTTAAGGAAAGGGCTTTATATGGTGCTGTGGTGCATTTGTTGCTTTTGTTCTCGATTTATTTTTATATCGTTTTAATTTTATCAGGCTTAAAGCTGATCTGCTGTAAGTTTTTAGTTTTTCTGTATTTCATCTGTGGTTTGTATTTTTATCCGTAAGCCGCCTTGAGTCCCAGTTTGAGGAAAAGGTGGGCTATAAATAAATATAATAGCAATACCATAGGTATTTAAATATGCATTTCGTGATAAAATACACATTTAAGAATGCATCTTTAAATACTAATTTTCGTACTCGCTTAATTTTTATTTTGAAAATTAATGCAGAACAAACTTATGAATAAACACATGTGGAAAATTGACACAGACTGGAAACAGACTGATCCATCTATCTCTAGTTCTGAGAGAGCTTGTGTGGAGAAGGCAGCTGGGATCCCTCCCCCCTCCCCCCGGTTCAATAAAGAATACATTAAAAAACTATTACAACACAAAGCTTTTTTTCTTCTTGATCCACTACTTGTTTCATATTCACTCATCACTACGAGGAGCCAACTGCACATTTGACATATGCAGTAGCCATCGCACATAAAAAGATCATTCATTCACCGAGCGTTACTCCTTGCTCAGCAAATCTGCTCAAGGGTGGAACTGCAACCATCTAGCCATCCACAAGAACGCGGCTTTTAGCATTCAAAAAGAAAAGAAAAAGATTCTCAGGAAAAAACGGGCAGAACATTTGCATGTATCATTTATAATTGAACAGTGCCTGTAATAATCCCCCTTGATGGAGACAAGTAAGGAACTACCACACTCAGTGCAGTGGGAAAAAAATAAATAAACACAGCCTTGCAGTTTCAGTGTACTATTTCCAATGCTAATAGGGCTTTCTCACCTTAGGGTAAATGGTACAAAGGTAAATCAAACCAGTAAAATCTCTTTGTTTATCACTCCCCCTGTGCTATTTCTGTTCCCCAATGAACACACAGTCCTAGGCAGAGTGAGCGGCTAGCGTTTAATGTGCTGTCCATAAGCTTTAATTAGCTTGTGTTTAAGTAAACAAAGTTACCGGTCCAGTCACGCTTCCAGACGTAAATCTTCCCTTTCAGCAGAGTTTTTTTTAGCACAGCGGCAAAGAGTAAGGTGAGTCAGCAAGAGTTAATTCAGGAACTCTGGAGCAGGTTGCAAACTCAAAAGGCTTTATTTAGAAAACATAGCCAGGAGATAAGGCAGACATTCTTCATCTCTGGCCAAGTAAAAAACTTAAACAAAACTGTGCCTCAGTGTACAAACTTCAGGCATCACTCCTACACACAGCAACCAAAACTAAGAGATAACACTACTGAGAGAAAAAACGCTCCTAAGAGAGAGAACACATCAAGGAACTGACTATTTATACAGGCTGTCTTACATTCCCGGATGCTTAATTAGGTTCAGCTGCTCAGTGTTTAGAGCGACTAGTATAACTTAACCCTTTAATACCAACACCCCCTCTCGCTCGTGACACTGAGCTGTAACAAACTTAATTCAAATTCAGACCTGAACAGAAATCTTGATGTGATTGCAAACTTAATGCTTTTGTAAAACCATCTGCGAGATTATCTTTACTCGGGCAGTACTGTAGCTTCACCAAACCTTGTTTTACACTTTGATAAACGTTTTGATAACGGATGTCAAGATGTTTCGTATGTGCCTTGAATTGTCCTGATTCAGCTAATCTAATGCAAGGTTGATTATCTTCCCATATTCTGATGGGTAAAGGACATTCCCCAAACAATTCCTGAACCAGTTGTTTATAGAACTCAAGTTCTCTGCAAACATCAGACACTGCATTGAATTCCGATTCAGTGGAACTTAAAGCTAAGAGTGATTGCTTTCGCGATCTCCAACCAATTAATGCAGCTCCAAATTTTATAGCCATTCCTGAAACTGATTTTCTATCTTGTCCAGCATCTGCCCAACTGCTGTCAGCCCAGCATTCAAATTCTGTGCTGCCCTCTGCTGACAGTTTTAGGCAAAGACTTTTGGTAGTTTGGAGATATCGCAACACTCTTTTTACTCCTTGCCAAGCATGAGTGGATGGTTTTTCAGCTTGTCTACATAACATATTCACAGCGTACGTAATGTCAGGCCGAGTCCACTGTGCAATGTGGAGTAGACTGCCTATTGCTGACTGGTAAACCTCGGGGTTACTGAACTCTGCTTGTTGCTCGGCTTGAGCATCTTTTACATAACTTAGTTCCATTGGGGTTTTTACACCAGCACATTTATCCATTTTAAATCTTTCTAGTAATCGTTGGATTTTAGCCTCTTGGCTGAGCCAATAACTTCCTTTTTCATCTTGCTGTATTTTAACTCCTAGATACACGGATACAGTGCCTAGAGATTTTAGCTTAAACCTTTTCCCAAGTGTTGTGGCAAACTTTTGTGCACATTTATCATCCTTTCCACAGTACAATAGATCATCAACAAATATCAGAACCACTTCTTGCTTACAACCAGCACTTTTTAAGTACAGACATGCATCTGCCATGCTCTTCTTGAACCCCATGCTCTCTAGAGCATCAGATAAACAGACATTCCAGTTGCGGGCAGATTGTTTCAGCCCATAGATGGATTTGTGTAGACGCCAGACCTGGTTTGGCTTGTCTCCCTCAAAACCTGGCGGTGGCATCATATACACTTCCTCCTGTAAATCTGCATTCAAATAAGCCACATTGACATCAAAATGAAATAGCTTGTTTCCCTTCTTAGCTGAAGAAGTTAAAAGCATTCTTAATGTCTCTGACCTCGCAGTAGGGGCATAGATTTGGGAATAGTGTATGCCTTTGCGCTGCGAAAACCCTTTGGCAACTAGTCGGGCTTTGTATTGCAGCTCACCAGTGGTTGTGGGCTTTATACGATATACCCATCGACATCCCACTGCTTGTTGGCCTTTAGGAAGTTCAGTGGATGTAAACACACCGAGAGACTTCATAGAAGCCATCTCTTTCTCCATCGCTTCCTGCCACTTTGCAGCTTCTGAGCTTGAAAGCTGTTGTACCTCTGTGTAGCTTTCTGGCTCACATTGGGCTAAATTTACATATACACTTGTCACTTTAAACCTCTCTGGTGGTTTGCCCTTTGTGGTGCGTTTGGACCTACGCAATTCCACCTCTTGTTCCCCCTCTGACTGTTGGCTGTCAGAACCTTTCTCAGACTTTAAATCTGGATGCGCCTCTAGGGATAAAGACCTTCGTTTAGATAATTCCCTTGGGCTTGGCGTTGTTGGCGACCTGCTGCGCTTTTTCTGCCTGCTAGGTCTACCTGTGGGCGATGTCGGAGCACTCCTAGACTCAGGCTTCTCTGCCTTAGGAGATGTTCCTTGTGCATGGTCAGAGTCTACATCTGAACCCTGTGCACCATCATCTTGTTCTGGTTCACCAACCTCTGGATTTTCCTCTCCAGTGTGAGTTCCTAAATCATCCCTCAAAATATCGGGGTTACCATGCAAGCGAGTCCAACCGGACTGCTCACAAAATTCAGCGCTCCTGCTGATGACCACTTTGGTAGTATCCCCATCTGGATTCACGAACCTCCAAGCTTTAGAGCACGGTTCGTACCCACAGAAAATGAGTTTCTTTGCTCTTGGACCTCCCTTTCTCCTTAACGCTTTTGGAATGAGAACATAGGCTGGAGATCCAAACACCCTAAAGTAATTCACTTTGGGTTTCTTGCCATATAAAGCAAAATATGGCGTGGTGTCTATAACAGAATTATAAACGCGGTTCAAAACATGAGTGGCCGTCGTCCAAGCTTCCGCCCAATAACTCTGAGGTAGCTGCGCATCGTACAGCATAGAGTTTGCCAACTCCTGCAAAACTCTGTTTTTGCGTTCGGCTACGCCCCCTTCTTGGGGTGAGTAAGGGGTGGACAGACGATGCTTAATTCCCTTTTTCTTAAAGAAATTTTGCAGCACAGACCCGGTGAATTCCGTACCGCGGTCCGACTGAAAAGCAAGGACTCTAGTACCAAATTCAAGTTCTACTGCTTGAACCCAATTTTTAACTGTTTCAGCAGCATCCCCTTTTGTCTTAATTGGAAAACACCATGTGACCTTTGTCTTGTCATCTGAGAGACAAAGCGCAAACCTCGAACCTCCGAAGCTAGCGGTAGGCATCGGACCACATAAGTCCATATGCACAAGCTGAAACGCTTTGTCAGATTTCCTATCTGACCTGGGATAGCTGCACCTGTGAATTTTTGAACTTTTACAAGCAGTGCAATCCAAAAACTTTGTACATTTGTTTAGCTTACACCCTTCAGATAATTCAGGCTGTCTCTTAACGTATTGGAAGTTAATGTGTCCGAGACGCCTATGCCAAAAATGAACGCAATAATCATGAGTGGGAGAGTTTATACAGCCAGCTTGGACCTGTTCAACTGCATCAGAATTAGTCTCAAAGCTGTATAGTCCATTCTTGCACTCCACCTGTAAAAGAGACACACCATCCTTGGAAATAGTGCAAAACCCACTTTCAAACACAGTTTTAAACCCATCTCTGTCAAGTGTTGATACAGACAAAATACACCCTTTCATCCCCTCTAGCACATAGGCATCAATTTCTGTGTTCAAACAGCTCAGGAACACTGTGCCTACGGATCCTAGAGAACGTGTGGATGAATCAGCCATCTTGACAATTTTTGGAGTTTGAAGTTGCCTGCAATTTTTCAAACGAACACTAGATGGCGCCACCAGGTGATGGGATGCACCACTGTCTATAATCCACCGTTGATCACTCTTGCAGTCACGAGCTCCCCTTAAAGCCATAGCTGAAGCCATGTGCTGTGAGCTGTGGGCTTGGCCACGCCCTCCTCCTCGTCTCCGCCGTCCTCTGGAACTCCTTATCTGGTAACTAGGGGCAATGGCTTTGAAGTTGTCCTGGCCTGCATCACGTGGACAATTCCTAATTAAGTGGGAGGGAGAACCACAGCGGTAGCAGCGTCTAACTGCAAAGGCATTCACTGTGTTCTCAGGCTCTGCACCCCCACTCCTGGGCACAGCATAGCCTCCCCTTTCAGACAAGCCTTTTTCTCTTTGTCTCTTATCCTGTTCATCTGCAAGTCTAGATGAAATATATTCCAGCGTTAAGTCACTGGCTTTCATGCATTCCAGAGTCAGAGCAAGAGTCTGGTAACTTTTATCAAGGGAGGACAACAAAATATATGACTGCTGCTCCTGTGTAAAAGGAATGTTGAGTTGTCTTAATTGGTTAAAGACAGAGACCATCTTGGCAATGTGCTCTTTCACACATGCTCCCGGCTGCAGACGTAACTCAAACAGAGTCCTCGTGGCATGGATCCTGGCCCCAGCAGTGTTTCTGGAATTTAACCGCTCCAGGGTCGTCCAGACCTCATGCGTGGACTGTAACTCAGCTACATAAGGCATTTGTTCCTCGCCCACTGCTAACGTTAAAAGACCTTGAGCTTTACGATCACGTCTCTTTGCAGCTGCAGCTATAGCCCTGTCTGCTGCTGAAGCGTCTTCTGCAGCTTCTACAGGAGATGCCTGTGTACAGTCCCATACCTCTTTAGCTTGCAGCCAGACCCTCACCCTGGCCTTCCAGTCCTGCCAATTTTTCCCATTCAGCCTTGCAAAGGGGACTGTATAACTTTCCTGGGGCTCTGCCATCCTCCCTGGGGCTTAGGAAAAATACTCACACACTTGTAGACTGCTTGCTTGCTTCCCAGCTAATGAGGTGGCTCCTGCAGGCGTCTTCCAGCGAGTTCAAAACTGCGCAGTGCCTCTTTAAAACTTTCAGCACATTGCAGGACTCAAGCTGCTTTCTTTTGCTTTCCCCTTTGCTGGCAGCCTCTTCTTGGCTTCGCTCCAGTCCTTTCATAAATCACTCTGGACTTCAAACCTTATCTCTTTTCACGCACTGACCATAACCTGTCCATAAGCTTTAATTAGCTTGTGTTTAAGTAAACAAAGTTACCGGTCCAGTCACGCTTCCAGACGTAAATCTTCCCTTTCAGCAGAGTTTTTTTTAGCACAGCGGCAAAGAGTAAGGTGAGTCAGCAAGAGTTAATTCAGGAACTCTGGAGCAGGTTGCAAACTCAAAAGGCTTTATTTAGAAAACATAGCCAGGAGATAAGGCAGACATTCTTCATCTCTGGCCAAGTAAAAAACTTAAACAAAACTGTGCCTCAGTGTACAAACTTCAGGCATCACTCCTACACACAGCAACCAAAACTAAGAGATAACACTACTGAGAGAAAAAACGCTCCTAAGAGAGAGAACACATCAAGGAACTGACTATTTATACAGGCTGTCTTACATTCCCGGATGCTTAATTAGGTTCAGCTGCTCAGTGTTTAGAGCGACTAGTATAACTTAACCCTTTAATACCAACATGTGCTGACTGCAAACAGCACACCATTTACAACTCACAACTGCCGTATACCTTATTATGAGCTTAACTGGCCATATTATAATGTACACTGCAACGGAGGTTACGATGCATAATTTGGGAGAGATGCTTTGGGGAACTCAAAAGGTAGGGTAAGATTATCGCAGTGTGCATTTGATATGGATCGCAGGATATAGCACACTTGGGTTTCATTTGAGGCGTCGCGATCACGGGGCTGGAAGGATAGCTCCAATTCAGTGGCTGCCCCACTGGGATTAGAATCACAGGCCTTGTTCGCTCAAGTGCTAAACATGCCATAGTTTAAAAACAACACAGCCATTCAAAGCAAGCACAGGAAAGCTTCATGGAAAGGTCAGGTTTTTTCCTCTGGTGATGAAAAGCCATCAATTAGTGGGCCTGGTGCTCATATGCCAACATTGAGTGTCAGAATGGAGAAAGCCTGTCCCACTGTAAAAGATGGTAAAGGCAGCAGGGCCTTTTAGAATCCTAGAGTTGGAAGGAACTCCAAGGGTCTACAGATCTAAAGGCATAGGGAGGTAACAAATGAATGTCCTGGTTCTGGCAGGAAGCAGCAGTGACTCTGGTCTACCAAAACGCGGTGTTCTACCAAGTAACATAACATTCAAAAGAGCATGTTCTGACTTTCTGAGAATGGAGGAGGAGAAAGAAGAGCTACATGTGAGCTGCTTCTTTCAGTAACTCGGTTTTGGAAAGGGAAACAATCTTAAGAGCTGCAAAACAGATCTTGAGTTTCTTCCCATGCCAGCTGGAAGAGAAGGAGTCAGGCTGCGAGTTACTGAGGATGCATGGGCCTAAAAAAACAACCACCCAGATCTCTTGCTTTGGAGTAAAGCCAGTAGCAGTCTTGGAAACTGGGTGGTTTAAGGGAGACAAGGAGAAGGAGTCAGGAAGTAAGAGACGGCTCCTCACTCAGCCTTTCTGTTGGTGAAATGCTTTGCAAGGAAAGGGAGAAATGTTACAGCCTTCCAGATGATGTAGGACAGGCACCCCCCCAAACTGCGGCCCTCCAGATGTTTTGGCCTACAACTCCCATGATCCCTAGCTAACAGGACCAGTGGTCGGGGAAGATGGGAATTGTAGTCCAAAACATCTGGAGGGCCGAAGTTTGGGGATGCCTGATTTAGGAAAAGGAACTCCAAAACTGCAACAAGAGCCTTCAAAGGTAGTGCTAGCACACTGGCATTCTGGATGCCATTAATGGCAAAGGCCCACTGCAGTCCTCAAGAGTGAGGGGCCCTGTTGCCACATTGGTCATTAGGACTCAAGGTCCCACGTCACACAGGGAGCCTCCAATGCATAGAGCAGGCTTCAGAAGCTATTAGTGTTTTGTGTTGCTGTTTATTGGGAAACAGTAGAAATTCACACAGTGAATTACAATGTGGCAAGAGGGACACAACGAAGGGGGAAGCAATGGAGGTGGGCAGGGCAGGGCCAGTGAGCATGGTCCCACTCTCCACCTCACACCAGCACATGAAGCTGCCTTATACAGAATCACACCACTGTTCCATCTAGTTCAGTACTATCTACACCGGCTGGCGTTGACTCTCCAGGAGTTCACAGAGGAAGTCTCTCCCATCCCTACCTGAAAATGCTGAGGATTGAACTTGGGACCTTCTGCATGCAAAGCATGTGCCCCTCAGCCGTAGCCCTTCCCCTAATTCCACTGGAATCATAAGGAGCTGAACACACCACAGGGGCTACTGTGGTCCCTTGACTCTGAGGCTGAAAGAGATTGCCATTTTTGGAGCTGCAACCACATACTAATTACGCTGGGAACTGGTTGAGTTTAGGCTTTAGGAACTACATCCAATCTCCTCCTCCCAGTTCCCCATAGTTGTGGGAACTGCTTGGTTCACAGCAGTGCTATTTTTCTAGAAAAAGAGGTGCCGAAACTCACCACGATCATCTTCCTTGTTTTCTCTTACAATGACAATGGTGCTCACCTGAGAGGGACCGGAACAGAGTTCCGGTGAATTCCAGCTGAAAAAAAAGCCCTGGTTCACTGCATGGCGAGAGCCTATGACAAACCAGGTTCTTCGCTGGTTGGACATGAGATACATACTTCTCTCCCATTCCCACCCAAAAGATTCTGGCTGCTTTCAGAGCCATTAATCTGAAGCAATTGCTTTCAATCTCATTAAATGGGCTCCGGTACTGCATTACAAAGCATTTCAAAAGAGGCGAGTAATTCGC
Organism: Zootoca vivipara; assembly: GCF_963506605.1. Taxonomy (NCBI): domain Eukaryota; kingdom Metazoa; phylum Chordata; class Lepidosauria; order Squamata; family Lacertidae; genus Zootoca; species Zootoca vivipara. The sequence goes on along the minus strand of NC_083277.1, from coordinate 23,404,382 downwards.
TGTCACCTAGTCTATCGAAATCTGAAATGGCGTGCATTCTGCACCAGAAAATGAATGGCTACAATTCTGTAATGCTTTTACTTAAGCCTTTCTTCTCAGAAGTGAATTATAATTTACTCCCTATGCAACATTTGGCCCTTGACGTGGAAACCAATAATCTTCAATCTTTCAAGTCTTACCCATCTGCTAAGTATAACAGCCAAGACAACTGGCATGCCAGGAATTGGATGAAGCCAGCTGCTTCTGCAGGATCTAAGCACTAATACTCAGTGACTATCCTTCGAGAACTCTGGGCTTACTTGATATTTTCCTGTGGTAGCAATTTAAAACATACCCAATGTATTTATTTGCTTGTTCATTTAAGCCTGCACTTCACCTTTCCTCCAAGGAGTTCAGCTCTGTGATTTACAGTCACAATAGGTGGGACTGAGAAGAAGTCACAACTTGCCCAGCTGGCCATCTAGGAGTATTATAGCACAACAGGGATGTGAAGCCACATCTTAAGAGCTACATTCACAATGAAGACTCTAGACCTTTGGCCACATAGGGTTTCTGTTCCAGATTCACAGAGAGGATGGCGACACGAGACAGTGAGCTATTTAACATGGCTAGAAGAACCGGATATCCAATTAATGCATGAACAAATTGGATGCAAAGTCTTGGAGCCAAAATAGTCACCCCTTTGATGCTAGCCTCAATTTTTCAGTACCCCACAGGATACCCTCCTCATATAGATCAGATGTGGGGAACATTGGGCCCTCCAGATGTTGCTGAACTACAGCTCCCATCAGTCCCAACAACACAACCCATGGCCAGCGATTGTGGTACTTGTAGTACAGCAATACCTGTCCTAGACTCTTAGATTATCCAGCATGGCAGGAGCTGAACAACTACAACTGATTTATAGGTATTGATTGATTGATTCACAGTGTGCATGGTGGACCCTCCAGGCCTTTCTCTTTCTCCAGTGATCAGGACTTTCCCTAAGGCCACACTCCACCTCAGGCCACAACCCCCACCAGCCCTGCTCTGTGCTCCTCTCAAAAGCTTTTCTCAGGCTAGAATGAAATGCCTTTTGCTTGTGTGGATGGAGAGATCTATGTATGTGTGAAACCTCTGCTGGAAGGTCGCTTACTGTACAAAGGTAACAGAAATTGATGTCCATTTCCCTGCCATCTTTTTTGCCTCTGGCCTGGCAAAAACCACTCTCATGTGTGTCCTGGAATGTTGCCCATGAGGGAACACAGCCCTTGGGACGAAAGGAAAGTTCCCCACCTCTGATTTATAAGTATTTTTTTTTACCTTCAATCATATTCCCAAGACGGTTTATATGAATAAATAAAATAAAATGCAAATACAAGCAAAATAAACCAATGCACTGTCAAAAAAGAAGCATAGAAAAAAGAAAGTTGTACCTAAAAAGCTTGAGAGGGGAAAGAAGAGGACTTTGGTCTGTGCCCCCAAAAAGGGTGTAAGGGCAGATGTCAGATGAATCTGGGGAGAAGTTCTGTAAGACTAGGTGGCCCTCATTCTTAAACATTATCAACCCCACCCAGAGGACTGCCATATCAAACTCCACTTGTAATATACTAGCAGCTCAGTTCTCCTTCAATATCTACCAACACATAATTGAATTACCTCTCTACAGTTTATATGAATAAGAGTGGTTAGGGCTTAATAAAGGTCAACTTATCTACAGCAAACAGGATGGTTGTAAAAGGGAGCACATTTACACACAGAGACAGTCTAACAGAAGTAATTTACTCCAACATTAACTTCAGTATTAAAGTACTTTACAAGTGCTTTTCACACTGCTAATTCAGGTCAAAACCACTGGTACTCCATATGCTTCAGTGTTTCCCCAGTGAAAACAAGGTACTGGTACATATGTACTTTCAATACCCTTCTTGCATAAAGACTCTTATCGCTGCCTAAGGACCTCTTCGCCAACCACATTGTACTGAAGGTCCTTCTCCCCTTGCTGTATTCATCCATTCTCCAACAGACAAGCCTGCATCCATTTAAACAGCAAAGTTTGTTGTTTGGGGATATAGATATCCTAGAAAACTAGCTGCCCTGTGTACATGTTATCAGCAGATCAGAATTAACCTCATTGGAGGTTTCACAGAAATGGCAGGATGTGTACCACATAGTGCCTTACAATGCAATCCTAGCCATGTGTACTCAGAAGTAAGTTCTACTGAATTCAATGGGGCTTGCTAAATGGAGGTTAGGACTGCAGCCTGAGATAAATTGTGTGCATTTTACACTATACATGTGCACTATACATGTAGCATGAGAACATGGTGGCTCCCTGCTTATGGAATGCTCTCCCCAGGGAGGCTTGCCTGGTGCCATCATTACATTATCTTTAGGAAGCAGGCAAAAAACAGTCATTCATATACGTATATATATGAGCCATGATGTGCAAGAGGCAGCACGTTAAGTTAAATAAGCAAGCCAAAAAGATACATGAGTTACAGGTGGTCTAGGTTCGTCCAGGAGACAGTTAATAAAAGAAAAGAAAAGAAATAAACCAATCAGCATCAAAAGTATCTTTTTTTGTTTCCCCACGCATCACTCCACAGCGTTGCGCAAGTTTACCAGTCAAAGCCAGCACCACACCCTATTATACCACTTGTCGATAATACACCCGTCAGCAGATTGCAATTTGCTCCAATTTAGCGCTAAAGAGCGAGTTTTCCAGGGGAAAGCAACGGGACAAGGGCAAAACTGCTGAGACTCGTGCTTAGAAAGCACGGGATGAACAGTAAACCACTCACACTCGTGCTTTCTAGGCTCAGGACAAGCAGAAGTGTGGACGAGTCTTGAATACCAACCTCTTGTGCTGTCAAAGGTTTACAAATCCCAAATCCTATATAACCTCTTTCCTTCTAAGCCCTGGTATTGTCTGTATTTGAATGGGAGTAAAAAAATTAGGTGATCAAAGGTGTGTGTGGGGGGAGAGAGAGAATCATTCCTTTTAAATCAGGCCTCTGGCTTTTAATTATGGCCATTTTGTGTTGGTGCGATGTTAACCCTGCAAAAGACGTGAGGTCTGCAGAATGGCAACTCACACTCATAACGATTAGCATCAGGAGGCACCTTCATTGTACTGTTTTTGATGCCTGTTAAAAAAGTGTTTTGTTTCGGCAAGCCTATCCAGATTACGTCATTTAATACGTATCCTTGTATCCTTCTTCTTAAACTCTTGATTTTATCAGTATAATAAATATTTGATAATGTATTTCTTTGATTAAGATATCTTTCTGTAAATGAAAAAAAACCCACTTCTGCTTTAAGGGAAAACAGGACAAAATAGGAGCTGTATATTACTGGGGGGGGGGGTAGGTAATGGCAAAGCAGGGCTTTTTCTCCAGTACCATTACACAGCAGCAGTTCTCAAACCATTTTTCCCATGGACCACATGAGAAATACTGCAGGTCTTGGCAGACCACTTAATAAACTTTTTTTATTGTTACTCTACAATTCAAAGCACATACATGACTCATATTTTAATAACCTTTCTGCCTTACCAGTGTGCTTTGGGATTAAATAAGAAAATTTTTAAAATAAAAAACAACAACTCCCACCACTGCCCTTCCACAATGATATAATCCCCGAAGCCATCACAAAATTATGAAAATTGTTAGCCTGATAACCCAGCCCTGATCAAAATGGTCTCAAAAAGAAATCAAGGGCAGGTCCGTGTACACATATTCTTGATTGTTCTGCAAACTTCTCATGGGTCACCTGAACGGAACTCGTGAACCACAATTTAAGAGCTTCTGCTGTAGCAAAGTTCCCCAACAATAGTGCCTGCCACATGTTTTAGACTACAGCTCCCATCCACCTCAGCCAGCATGCATGTGTTGCCTGGGGCTGCAGGGAATTATCATAGAATTTTAGAACTGTAGAGTCGAACCCTCTGCAATGCAGGAATCTCAACTAAAGCATCCATGACAGGTGGCCACGTAGTTGAGAACTTCTGGAAGGCACCAGGTTGGGGAAGCTTGTGTTATGGAGCTGACTGGAGTGCATGGAGCATACGTTGTTCTACTTTGCTTTGCTTTTGTGCTGGTGAGAATACTGTTCCGTATTCTCTTGTACTGAGCAAAGCATGCTGGAGAATACTGCATTGCAGTCACTCTCTCCCTGTCTCTGTCTCAGGCTATCCTGCATCACTGGGTGGGGATGCGGGTGGCGCTGTGGTCTAAACGACTGAGCCTCTTGGGCTTACTGACTGGAAGGTCGGTAGTTCAAATCCATGCAACGAGGTGAGTTCCTGTTGCTCTGTCCCAGCTCTTGGCAACCTAGCAGTGTGAAAGCACACCAGTGCAAGGAGATAAATAGGTACCACTGCAGCGGGAAGGTAAATAGCATTTCCTTGCGCTCTGGTTTCCGTCATGGTGTTCTATTGCGCCAGAAGCGGTTTAGTCATGCTGGCCACATGACCCAGAAAGCTGTCTGCAGACAAACACCGGCTCCCTCAGCCTGAAAGCGAGATGAGCGCAGCACCCCATAGTCGCCTTTGACAGGACTTAACCGTCCAGGGGTAATTTATCCTTTTACCTACCTACCTCACAGGGTGATTGTGAATATAAAAAGGGGAGGGGATCATGAAAGGTGCCTTTAGGAGGCAAAGGAAGGCTATAAATGTAACCCACCAATGAAACACACAGCAATAAATTATATAACCCCTTTTAACTACCCTTACCCTGGAGGGAAATTGCCAGTTAAAAGTGCACTAGCTGAGATTTTAACGCCTCTTTTTACTAGAGACCCTTCAAAAAATAAACTAAAACTCTTGTCACAAGTCAATATTCATTTACAAAATTACAGAGAATATTATTACGGTACTCTTATACAGCCATCGAGAATATTTTTTAAAAAGGGCACTTTCTAGTTAACAGTTCTATCACCTACTCTTGACTACTTCTAAACCTGAATATGGAAACTCAATTCCAGTGACATGTAACCACGACAGATAGAGAACCAGCAAGTTTTCTCCCTGGTGTTTCCTGAGGGCAAAGCAATGGCTGCAACAACTAAACAGTTATGACTTGTTTTGAAGAAAGATGGAGAAGAAAGGGAGGGAAGGGAAGGGAAGGGAAGGGAGAGGCACCACTGGACTTTGAACCACAATCTGTTTTCAACAAATACTGCCATGACCTCGGCTTTCAAACAAAACACCAACATATTGAGGTGTGTTAACCCAGTCCGATAGTAACATGTTTCAGGTTCAGTTCCTCAAAAGCGAATGCCGCAAGGCATCAAATGTGGGATTCTTGAGCTTCTTCAACATTTAGGTACAGTATTAACAATCCTGCTCTGAGCAAAGAATACAATCAAGGATGAGAGAGGGAAAGGTTGGGAAGTCCCAAGCTCCCATAGTTCCACAGGCATTTTCATTCAAATGTCCTCCCTGTTTTATGGACTGTTCTTCTGTGTTTGCAAAGGTAGGGGAAAAAACCTAATGGGTCTTCCAATGATTATGTTAAATAGAATAATGGGTATGCATCGATCCTTCCAGCTAATTCCACTTCAAATAATACATCATCCTGAGTGAGAGCTTTTGCTGTGATGTATTAACTTAATTCACCATCACAGCATTAGGAAAAGTATTTAACGTGAGATATTAACTAGCAGTGCCAAAGAGAAGGTTGCAATTATTTTGCAGGTTATGCTAAAATGGTTTTAAAAGCCACCGAGCTCATTTAATATAATTTAGAGGGGCCTTACGCACATCAAGTTCTCTGACAGCCCTCAAGCATGTGTGGAATGAATCATGGCATTTCACAGCTTCTCATGGAATGTCATCAGAAGAACGTTCCACTGTGGCAGGTGGTCACTCCCTCTTCCCAGACTCAGAGCCAAAATGCACAATTGGAGCATCAGATGGTACAGCTTCTGCTGTCCTGAGTTTAGGTGGGGGTTCATATGTTTGGTTTATTCCTTTTTTCTTTTTAAACCTGTAAAGGGGGGCTTATAGGGAACAGCCCCCCCTCATCAGGTCGAGTTCTTCGCAGAGCAGCAAGTCCAGCAGCGGATCAGATTACAGGAATCAGGAAGCAGAGAGGGAGGAGAGAGGCTCTGACAGCATGCGAGAGCCTCAACACCGAGTAGAGAAGGAAGCAGCTGGGGAGGAAATGAAGGGATTGGCCACTGGAGAGCAGTTAAAAGGACTGCCCTTCCCCCCCTGACACCTGAATTGAGGCGCACGGCACCCCGTAGGGCGAGAGGGAGGTGCTTTGGGGTTCCCAAGCTGTTATGTTGGGTGCGAAACAGAAAGAAGCCATTGCGAGGTTCTGACTCGGACTGAGCAGACATGTTTTCCAGACTCTTTGCACTGTAAATAATCTGTACAATAAAGACACCTTAAAGACAAGGAGGTGTGGAGCATCGTTACTCAAGAGTAGCCGCAAGAACCTCTGACAAAACCTAACCTCTTTCTACCCCCCCCAAAAAAAACACCCGAGCCTCAGGGCACCACACTTCCTTCTGCTTTTGATTAACTATCATTCAGAGCTGTGTTCAAACCCAAACCTGTGGGTGATCTTAACTATCCTGCAGGCCTTTTCTCACCTGGTCTGGGAGGACTGACTCCAGCTACAAATGCTGAGACTGCTGAAAAGTCCAGAGACCATTCTGGAACACCTGCTTTGCAAGCCTTTTTCTACCAGCGTGTATTGCCAACTCCAAGACTCACACTCTATGCCGCTATCACCTCAAGAAACCTAGCTCCTCACTGCCATAATTACTAGCTGCACCTACTTTTCCTTGTCTGTTTCATCATTGCTACTGCTGGCTTGTATGCTAGGTGGAGAACCAAACAGCAATCAGGCATCTCCTGAAGTTAGGAGGACTTGGTGCTGCTTCATGACTTCATAGCTTATGATACAGTCATACCTCGGTTTAAGTACGCTTCGGTTTGAGTACTTTCAGTTTAAGTATTCCGCGGACCCGTCTGGAACGGATTAATCCACTTTCCATTACTTTCAATGGGAAAGTTCGCTTCAGGTTAAGTACAGACTTCCAGAACCAATTACACTCATACTTTGGGTTAAGTACGCTTCAGGTTGAGAACTCCACAGACCTGTCTGGAACGGATTAATCCACTTTCCATTACTTTCAATGGGAAAGTTCGCTTCAGGTTAAGTATGCTTCTTCAGGTTAAGTACAGACTTCCGGAACCAATTGTGTACTTAAACCGAGGTACCACTGTAGTTTGAACTGGGGCAATGAAACACCACCGTGGTGGAATGATCATTCCCAGGAAGATTTGACTGATAGAACGTCTTCCTTGCAGCTAAGCACAGGGGGGAGGGGGAGGGGATGGGAAGCTGAAAGTTTATTCAGAGCAATTCTGGTTTTCTGTGCTTGCTTGCTTTCCTTTGAGAAAATAATATGGCTCCCTCCCCCTCCTTACAGCATGCAGTCTACTTATTTAAGCAGCAGTGTGCAACATCTCTCAATACCACCAGCAGTTCAGCTGGAAAAATTGCACACCAGGGGGTAACATTTTATCAGGATGAAGCCTATTTTATAAAAACTGCCATCAGCGATACACAGAGTTCTCAATACTTTGGGGGGGGGGAGTCACATGGACCTGTGCTTTAGTGTCACTGCAACCTGTCTAATTTAACGAAGAGAAAGACCAAGTATGAAGAGAACTATTTCACTTAAAATGAGGAAGGAAAAGGAAAACGTTTCAGGGGAGCGGGTTTATTTTTTTATTTACAAATTGCAGTTCTTTGTCTGAACGTTTGAAAAGGCAAAGTTTGACGTTAAGGCTGAAAATGGGCTCTTGCATCTACACCTCGGTACAGAAGCATATTTTTGCAACTCGCAAAACCGCGTAATAAGAACAACAATTTGCAGAGCACAGCAGGTACATTTCTGTGATATATAAAGTGTGTGCAGCAGGGGGGAAGAGCAGATTGTGTCCTCTATATCAAAAAAATGAAATATGCTAGTTGGGTGAATGCTGCTGATAAAACTGGTATTCTGATAGCCTGTTATAGCTGCATTTAACCCCCCCCCCCAAAAAAACCCCACTTGTCCAACGATTATATGTGGACGGCCCACGTAGGAGACATATGCTAGTTCTAACCCCCCTCCCCCCACAAACCTTCCCACATCGAGCAGAAAGGTCTGAGGGTGTTTGTGATTGTGTGTAAGCATGTTCAGTTAAATGCACTTACAATGTACAGTGGTACTCTTGGGTTAAGAACTTTATTCGTTCCGGAGGTCTGAAACTGTTCTTAACCTGAGGCACCACTTTAGCTAATGGGGCCTCCCGCTGCCACCGCACGATTTCTGTTCTCATCCTGACGCAAAGTTCTTAACCCGAGGTACTGTTTCTGGGTTGGCGGAGTCTGTAACCTGAAGCGTCTGTAACCTGAAGCGTCTGTAACCCGAGGTACCACTGTATCCACAATCAGGGACTCCAATTGAACAGGATTTCCAGTTGTAGGAAGGCTTGTAAGTGTGTTCAGTCACATGCACTTACCAAGTTCCTTTAAGAACTTCCCACTCAACACGGGAAGGTTGAGGGTGGAGAAGGCAGGGAATGCTCACAAGGCAAAGGGCAACGGCAGCTGACGGGGGATGCCTACAAATTCCATTTCCTTTCCTTGTGGTGTCTAAAGTCAAACCACACAAGCAAAGGAACCAGGTGCCACAGCTTTACCTGCCCCAAACTGGATGCCAGATATGATGTCATGTTAAGGGCAGGTGGGCATGGCTTGGGGGGAAATAGCCTGATGGGCCCAATTAGGAGCCCATCATTGAGATTCTTTGGAGAGGTAGAAGTCGTCTTCAGAGAGGGGCGAAAGAGACAGCCTGTTGCTTCCAAGAGGGAATCTGGATTATTAAAAAAAAGTCCTAAATAGTGACACACTTCCTGGCCAGGCAAAACAAAATGTGAGGCATCCCCCCCCCAGTTAACTTTTAGGCTAAAGAATCTGTTCAACGTTTAGGCCAAATGACCTGTTCAAGGAGATTGAAATGGATACAAAGGTCCCAAAGAGCCGTCCAATGTATTTTCAGTGCTGGTTCTCAGGATTTGGAGGACCTCAAGCAAGATGCTCTCTGTGGGTCCTTAAAATATAAACACACACACACACACACACACACACACACACACACACACACCATATTTATGGGGCTATTATACAATAATGAACATTCTTTCTGATTTGCTTGTGGAGCATTAACATACCTGTTTCTCCGAAAATAAGACGTAGCCATAAAATAAGCCATAGCAGGATTTTTAAGCATTCAAGGAATATAAGCCATACCCCGAAAATAAGACATAGTGATAGGCGCAGCAGCAATGCCGGCCATGGCAGGAGGAGGAGGAAAAAAAATAAGACACCCCTTGAAAATAAGCCATAGTGTGTTTTTTGAGGAAAAATAAATATAAGATGGTGTCTTATTTTTGGAGAAACACGGTAGCTTTCCATCAGTCATTCATTCTTCCCATACTTTTCAATGCACTTTCCCATTAACTTACCAAATTGCTAAATTATTTTTTTTCCAAAAATGGATGAGCTAGGGCAACAAAGCACTTTAATCTACTTGAGATGCAAAAACCAGTGTGCATTGGAATGCCCCTCACAAAACACTCAAAAAGAATTCAGAAAAAAATCACCCAGAGGGTTCCATTTTTATTTACCCGTGTATCAATTCAGGTGGCATCCTCTACAAATTCGCCACAGCTGCTTTACAAGATCTTCACATCCTACTGCAGTGCAAATGTATGGTTGTTGTCTCTCCTGTGTATTGAAAATACCTCTGCCGGTGCAATGTTACATACAAAGGAAAAGGCATACAGGTCAAGCTGTTCAAGTGTTCTTGCTTTAAGTTACCTAACAATTTGTTCCATCTTTCTCACAGGCATTTCCAGCGAGTTCTACATTTTGTATTTAAAAGCAAATAGGGAAATAATTGTCCCAGCAAAGGGCATTTAAAGACGAGTGAATGAAAAGTGCAGGAAACCAGCTTGTTTTCTAAAACAACACAAAGAACCATGCAAGCAGTCATGACACTCATTTATCTAAAACATCTCTATTTCAGAATGAGTTGATCAGTTTGAGAACCACTCAATCCAAGTGACTCTTAGAGGGTCATGGTATTTAGCAAGCTATTGTAAAACACTGGTATTTACTCCGGTATTTACTCCGTGCCATTCCTATTACAGTCTCTCTCTACACACCTGTTAGCAGCAACCGAGATGTCAGGAGTCAGAAAATTTCTCAGGAAGTTGCCTGCTCGAAGCTTGGAAAGTTAGCTATTATATTCTCCCTGACTGCTGTTCTCTGGGGCCCTGAAAGCAACATTCCCTTCCAGAACAATGTTTCAATAATGATCTTGGATTCAAAACCAAGAGGGAAAATGCAGGTGATCAGGGGTAGGGGAACTGGTTTAGAACAGAACCAAACCTATTTGCATCATGTTTAGGCAAGAGTGGAGCTATTAAGAAGGGAGTTCATCTTAAATTTATAGCACATTAACAACCACAGCCTAACCTAAGGTTACCAGATTTTTCCAATGAATCCAGGGACACTTCAAACAAACAAACAAACATTACACGTTCAGGATGTTGATGCTGCAGCGATGGCGGTGGCGGTGGCAGAGGGGCGGCCGCCGCCTTGACCTCAACCGTCATGTTTCCCTATTCTCTGAGGATTCTATCTCCTTTCTCCATGAGCCTGGGCAGTGCCTGAGTTGTTGGTTCTTTGGTGGTGGTGGTGGTGAAATGGTGAGCGGTGGGCCAGGCGGAGAAGGTAGGTCAAGAGCGGAGGCGGCGGCAAGACTCGGGCAGCACGATGCCTCCCTTCCCACCAGAGCAGCCCCAATCCCATTCCTACTTGCGTGCAAGCAGGAGGGGATAAGGATCCCTCAGCTGGGAAGGAAGGTTTCCTGTTGCCTAACTGAGAGACCCCTGCCCCCTCCTGCTTGCACGCAAGCTCCGATAGGCAGTGTGAAGCCTCTCTTCACAGCTGAGAGATCCCAGTGCTGCTCCTGCTTGCACGCAAGTAGGAGTTAGGATGCTGCTCTGATAGGCAGCATGAAGCCTCCCTTCACAGCTTGGTTGCTGGGGTCAGGGAAGGTGGAGGCAGCCCGGAAGCTGCATCTTGGAGCCCCTGCACCACCATCATATGGGGACTTCCAAGCAGCTCCTGAAGCCAGCCAGAGCCAATTGCTCTGGGCTGCTAAGACTGCTGCTGCTGCGTTTCCAGGGGACATTAGATGAAATCCAGGGACATTCCGGGGACGGAATTTGTCCGGGGGCTTATTCGCAAATCTGGGGACTGTCCCCGGGAAACGGGAACGCTAGCCTAACCCCCTCCCCACTTTATATTGCTTTTTGGGATCTTTGCATCACAAAGGGATTAAGAGATTAATTCCTTGATCCTTACAGATACTTAAGCTTTGGAGTAATGCTAACTGCGTGCATTACAAAAAGATAAACACAAGGGAAGCCAAATAAATCATTAGATTTCTAAAAAGCAGTGAAGTTTGAGTTGGCAAGGGGGATAGAGTGATGGTGCTATTTTCAAGTGGGGGGCAGGACAGTTGCCTTACATGCTGCTAGGTAGACAACTTGATGCCCTTGGTAAAAAGGTACAAGACTATTGGCCAAGAACAGGGATGGGGCTTTCTTCTGATGAGGACCATATTTCGTTGACCATAATCCCTTGGGGGCCACATGCAAACAGTGGTTGGGGCCAGAGCCAAGCAGGTGAAGCATGGGTGTAGACAGGGGGGCAGGAGGGGGCAGCTGCCCCCCCCTAGAAGCAAAAAATTATTGTATTTTACAGACCATAACCAATACTTTGCCCCTCCAAAAACTGAAGTGGAAAGGGCTTTGCTTTAGCAAGAGCAGCTCTCCACTTGCTGGGGGCTGTAACAAAAACACATCAAATAAATAAAGCAAAGTGGCTACCAGTACTTAAGCAGTTAAGACAATGGAGCAGAATATCCCTTCAGGCAAGGTCCACCCTATTGTTATTCAGTGGGAGTTGTTAATGGGCATTCAGGGATCGCATTAATTCTATTGGCGATTTAATGAGGGTGCAGAGGATTCAATTTGACTAAGGTGGCCCTGCAAGGCTAAAAGGAAGTGAATAAGAGGGGGGGGGGCTATAGCTTTGATAGACACAGTGATGTTTATAAAAAGCATTGGTGTTCCAGTCTGCCCCTCCTCCTGCATCTGTATACTGTAAATCAGGGGTGGCCACCTCCCAAGAGACTCTGATCTACTCACAGAGTTAAAAACTGGGAGTGATCTACCCCCTTTTGGGGGGTTCAGGTCAAAGCTGTTGAGTTTTTTTAAGGAAGGGAAGCCCTGTTTTGGGGGGTTTAGGTCAAACTTGTTGAGCTTCTTTTAGGAGGGAGGGAGGCCCATTTTTGTTTAGGGCTTCAGGTCATAGTTCAGCTTTTTTTAGGGAGGAGGAAAAATTTGGGTGAGCTTTTTTTAGGGGTGCCAGTGATCTAGCAGTGATCTACCACAGACATCCAGTGATCTACTGGTAGATCACAATCTACCTGTTGGACGTGCCTGCTGTAAATCAAGCAGAGAGAAAGCTGCTTACAAGGCTCCTGTACAGGTGTACCGGTATCTTCCTCTTGCTGCAGAGTTCTAGCATCACAGCGTCACCCAGAGGCACCCACAAATGTGAGTTATCCCTCTCTCTATTTCTTCCTTCCTTTCCTCCCTCTTCCATCCTCAATAAAATACTGGGGGGGGGCAGATAAGCCCCACATAGAAAGCCCATCAACATGGGGGGGAGGACTCTTTAAAATACAGTATTTACCAGTAATTTCTTTTGGGGGGGGGAGGCACCTAGGCCTCTAGGAGTTGGCTGCTATGCCTAGGACAATTCAAGAAAGCAGAATCATGCATATGCTATGGTAATATATCAATAGAATCATGGAATTGTAGTCGGAAGGGACCACAAGGGTCATCTAGTCCAACCCCCTGCAATGCAGGAATTTTTCCCCAATGTGGGGCTTGAACCCACAACATGGTTGAAATATTATGCTGATATGCAGCAACGCCTCAGAGCCATCGAGACTGCGGCCCTGTCTTGCCTCGCCCTCGCCTGCCCTGCCACCCCCTCTCCCCTGCCCGACCCTCCCATCCTCTTGCTGCAGAGTTCCAGCTTCACAGCATCACCCAGAGGCACCCACAAATATGAGGTATCCCTCTCTCTATTATTCCTTCCTTCCCTCCCTCTTCCATCCTTAATAAAATACTGGGGGGGGGCAGATAAGCCCCACATAGAAAGCCCATCAAAATGGGGGGGTGACTCTTTCAAATACGGTATTTACCAGTAATTGGGGGGGGGAGAGGCACCTAGGCCTCTAGGATTTGGCTGCTATGCCTAGGAGTAGGACAATTCAAGAAAGCAGAATGATGCATATGCTATGGTAATATATCAATGGAATCATAGAATTGTAGTCGGAAGGGCCCACAAGGGTCATCTAGTCCAACCCCCTGCAATGCAGGAATTTTTTCCTAAGGTGGGGCTTGAACCCACAACATGGTTGAAATATTATGCTGATATGCAGCAACGCCTCGGAGCCGTCGTGACTGCGGCCGTGCCTTGCCTTGCCCTCGCCCACCCTGTCACCCCCTCTTGCCTGCCCGACCCTCCCGTCCTCTCCAGCCAAGCAGGGTAGCCGCCGCCGTTGCCAGCCCCAGAAGCACAAGGTGGCCGCTGCCACCGCTGCCGCCACCACGATGTCGTCAGGCCAGCTGGCCCTGTAGCCCCGCCCACGTTCCCACTTTGTGGCCCCGCCCCTGAATGATCATGGCTTGCCCCCCCCCCTAGTTTTGATCCTGGCTACGCCCTTGAGGTGAAGCCCCCGTTCCCCACCACATTAAAAACTTCCCCATACAGGACTACCCTCAGATGTCTTCTAAACATTGTATAGTTATTTATCTCCTTGGAAGGGCGTTCCACAGGGCGGGTGCTACTACCGAGAAGACCCTCTGCCTGGTTCCCTGTAACCTCACTTCTCACAGTGAGGGAACTGCCAGAAGGCCCTCGGAGCTGGACCTTAGTGTCCGGGCTGAAGAATGGGGGTGGAAACGCTCCTTCAGGTATACTGGGCTGAGGCCACTTAGGGCTTTAAAGGTCAGCACCAGCACTTTGAATTGTGCTCAGAAACATACTGGGAGCCAATGTGGGTCTTTCGGGACCAGTGTTATATGGTCCCAGTAGCTACTCTCAGTCACCAGTCTAGCTACCACATTCTGGATTAGTTGGTAGATTCCGAGTCACCCTCAAAGGCAGCCCTGTGTAGAGCACGTTGCAGTAGTCCAAGAAGGAGATAACCAGGGCATGCACCACTCTGGCAAGGTACCGCACAGACAAGGTGAGTGTGCTGGAACAGGGGCTGCAATCTGGTCTCAGCACAAGAGCACTCTTCCCTCCTGCAGTTGCCAGCCACTGGTATTCAGAGCATAGCCAACATGGCTTGTGGCTATTGATAGCCTTATCCTCAATTTAAAGCCCCTTAGGTTGATGGACTCTACAGCCTCTTGTGAGAATGAATTTCATAGCTTACCTATACATTGTGTGAAGAAGTGATTTCTTTTGAACCTTCCAGCTTTGCTTGCCCACAACACTTAACCCACTTCCACCCTCCTTCTCACCCTCTGGGCTCCCCTACCACATCGCCTGCATGAAACAAACAAGAACTGGTCACATATAGTAAGAAATATGCATAGATTCAAGGAAATAAATATAGTGTGAGCTCCAGGTTGTGTCCAAATTTCCAGCTACCTATACGACTGTGATGTATCATCTCCAAGATTCTTGGAAGATAGTCAACGTGATTCTTTTTTCTATTGCCTGATCAGACATAAAATGAATTTGGATTGGGCACTACATAAGAACATGACTGGAGGGTAAGCAGTTTTACAGCTGAGCCTGACAATTCTTTTTAACCATAAAACGAATCCTGGCCATGCAACAGACTCTTTCGGGAGGATTACAAAACGAGCCTCAATGTTGATCACATTCTGTCTAAGCCATTTTGGGGTTAAAGGTAAAGGGACCCCTGACCGTTAGGTCCAGTCGTGACCGACTCTGGGATTGCGGTGCTCATCTCGCGTTATTGGCTGGGGGAGCTGGCGTACAGCTTCCAGGTCATGTGGCCAGCATGACAAAGCCACTTCTGGCGAACCAGAGCAGCACACGGAAATGCTGTTTACCTTCCCACTGTAGTGGTACCTATTTATCTACTTGCACTTTGACGTGCTTTCGAACTGCTAGGTTGGCAGGAGCTGGGACCGAGTAACGGGAGCTCACCCCATCGTGGGGATTCGAACCGCCAGCCTTCTGATTGGCAAGCCCTAGGCTCTGTGGTTTAACCCACAGCGCCACCCGCTGTCCCTCATTTTGGGGTTCAGCCTGCCTAAATCTAACCTTTTAGTGTGGTGATGGAGTGTTATTTAAAATGAAAACATTATTTGAGCTGTGCTGAATTTTTGTAGAAATGCGGAGCAGCAGAAGGCAATTGTTTGCTTAGCCAGATCACGGGCAATAAATTGGCAGAAGCTCAGTACTAAAAAGAAGGTAAAATTAAATAAATAACCGCTAACCTAATGTTTAATTTGTTCTAGATGTACAGAAAGTGCATAGCTAACAAGACTTGCCTAGACATGGAACTGTGATCAAGGGTATGAGAGAGAAAGAGGAGAGATGCAGAAATGCCAGCAATTTAGCAACCACCAATACAAAATGTTAACTTTTACAGTAACTGCATATTACATTATTAAGACTACATGTTTCATTACAAGTGTATGGTAGATGCTTGGATAGCTTTCAAGTATCATGGCGGACTCTTGTTAAGTGGCAAGGTGGAACTTCATTTGTGGTTAAAAATACTTAGGAACAGGTTTACACCATGCTGGCGAGATACATACGTGTGTGTGTGTGTGTGTGTGTGTGTGTGTGTGTGTGTGTGTATGTGTGTGTGTATCTGAGAAGCATTCACCGAATTCACTGTTGCATTCTAATCAACACTTTGCGAAACTATTTGTAGTGTGTTAAATATAGCTTTCTTGTAATGATCTTTTAGGTATCTTCTAAACTTTGGTTGATTTGAAACAACATGATTCTACCCACTATCTAGCAACCATGGCTAATGGGCACACTTGAAAACTAGGGACACTGTTGTAGACACCCTGCACATAACCACAATTGCACCGGAGTGGGTGTTTTCGGAGGGGGGTAGTTGGGAAGGCGCAATTCTTCCCTCTCCAGCTACAACCTACCCCTGAAATCTTCCCTCTTCCACTGTAATTTGAAGCCCAATGTACAATGAGTCCTAAGGATGGAAAGCATGGAAGGTAGCATGTCACAGGAGAACCCTGCTGGTTACAAATTTACTACCTGTCTTACAGGTGATGCGTTTTGAGGCCTTTTCATACTGAGGATTTCAAAGATGAGAACTTGGTTATATAGGCAGTACTCAAAGTCTAGTTTTCCCATCAAGCTTTCAGCTTATATCCTGCAGATGAGAAACCTGTGGTCCTAATACAGTTGAACTTCCATATCCACCATCCCTTACCACTGGTCAGGGTGACGGGTGATGATGGGACCTGAAGTCCAACGGCATCTGTTTCCCATCCCTGTTACATCCCTTCCCCTACCCTGTTTTCCACTAACCTTTGATTGTCTATGATAGGGTCAGCGAACTTTTCAGCAGGGGGCCGGTCCACTGGCCCTCATACCTTGTGGGGGGCCGGACTATATTTGGGGAGGGGAAATGAACGAATTCCTATGCCCCACAAATAACCCAGAGATGCATTTTAAATAAAAGCACACATTCTGCTCATGTAAAAACACCAGGGAGGCCCCACAAATAACCCAGAGATGCATTTTAAATAAAAGCACACATTCTACTCATGTAAAAACACACTGATTCCAGGACCGTCCACGGGCTGGATTTGGAAGGGGATTGGGCCGGATCCGGCCCCTGGGCCTTAGTTTGCCTACCCATGGTCTATGACAGGCATCCCCAAACTGCGGCTCTCCAGATGTTTTGGCCTACAACTCCCATGATTCCTAGCTAACAGGACCAGTGGTTAGGGGTGGTGGGAATTGTAGTCCAAAACAACTGGAGGGCCGAAGTTTGGGGATGCCTGGTCTATGATGTGGGGGGTGGGAAGTATATTCTTCAGATATGTAAATAAACTAGCAGTGATGCCCAATCTTATCTAGATACATCTACACTTGTTTGTACAAGTGATGGGTTATTTACTGAGGAACAATTGCTCTCACACATCACAAAATTAATGCAAAATACCTCTCACCCTGGCCCAAATAATCTGGCAACATGTTATAACAGCCGGAAAAGGACAGCTGAATATAAAACAGATTGTAAGTAAACAGGAACATTTAGCACTTGGAAATTTTTAACAGGTTTGTTTCTAAGTTTAATGAAGCAATTGTGGATTTATTTGTTTTTTAAAAAACCCCACAATAGTTATTAACTTTTTCAAACTTACGGACTAAGGGGATGTCACCACAACACAAGACAAATTTCACATTTTGGTGGTGCACAAAGTTGCAAGAAAGAAAGAAAGAAAGAAAGAAAGAAAGAAAGAAAGAAAGAAAGGGGGAAGAGGAACAGAAACAGCGGTTAAGATACATCTAGGCAGTTCAGTAACTCTGGGTGCTTCCCAACCATCAATTAACTCCAGTTCTTAGAGCCAGTGTGGTACAGTGGAACCTCGGTTTACGAACACCTCGGGTTACGAACTTTCGGTTTACGAACCATCCTAACCCGGAAGTAAGTAACCCGAGGTTTCCAAGGTTTCTGAGACAGGGAGAGAAAGGAGGCTGCCCCGGTGTCCATCCAAGCCGGGCAGGAGAGCCCAGGAAGGCGCGCTGGCTGCGGCGAAGCCGAGGCCAGTCGGCTGCGAGGAGCCGAGGCGCGCCAAGGGGAGCCGGGCCCGGCGCTGCCTTACCCGCCATGCTGCTTGCTGCCCACCCGCTTCTTCTGATATTGTCCGTCATGGCCGCGGCGGCCGAGGAAGAGCGCCGGCGGGGAGGATCTCCCTTCGGACTACCGTACCAGCCTCGCCAGGCGCAGCCCAGCCCCTCCGCACTCTGATTGCAGCGGAGGTGTTGCCGAGGACGACCGGGCAGGCTGGGGGGTCGGCGGCGACGAAGGCAGGGCCAAGGCGCAGCAGCCGCCGGCGGCGTCGCCGAAAGAGCCGCAGCACAAAGTCAGCAAGAGAAAGGCGGCCGCCCCGGCGACCACCCAAGCCGGGCAGGAGAGCCCAGGAAGGCGCGCTGGCTGTGGCGAGGCCTCGGCCCGTCGGCTGCGAGGAGCCAAGGCACGTCGCGGTGCTTGCTTCCCATTCGCTTCATCTGCTGGATCGGCTGCAAGGGGATATTGTCGAACGCCGACATCCCCTTGCAGCCGGATCGGCTGCAAGGGGATGTTGTCGAATGCCGACAACATCCCCTTGCAGCCGGTCCGGCAGAAGAAGCGAATGGGAAGCAAGCACCGTGGCGCGCCGCAGTGCTTGCTGTCAATCCGCTTCTTCTGACGGACCGGCTGCAAGGGAATGTTGTCGGGGCCGTGCCACCGACAACATCCCCTTGCAGCCGATCCGGCAGAAGAAGCGGGTGTACAGCAAGCACCGCGGCACGACTCGGCTCCTCACAGCAAAGGCATCGGCGCGATGCCCCAGCCTCCGGAAGGCATCGGAGCTGGGACTTCGCTCCAATGCCTTCTAGAGGCCAGGGAGCGTTTCCGTGACTGGGCTGTGCAGCCGCGAAAGTGGTCCCCGGCCTCCGGAAGGTATCGGAGCCGGGACTTCGCTCTGATGCCTTTGCGGAGGCCGGGGACCGCTTTCGCGGCTGCACAGCCCAGTTGCGGAAACGCTCCCCGGCCTCCGGAAGGCATCAGAGCCGGGACTTCGCTCCGATGCCTTTGCGGAGGCCGGGGACCGCTTTCGCGACACTGGCCTCCGCAAAGGCATCGGAGCGAAGTCCCGGCTCCGATGCCTTCTGGAGGCTGGGGCTTCACTACGATGCCTTTGCGGAGGCCCCCAGCCTCCGCAAAGGCATCGGAGCAAAGCAGTTAATCCGTTCTAGGGGGTGTTTTCCCCCCGTCTAGAACGGATTAATCAACTTCCCATTACTTTCAATGGGAAAGTTCGCTTCGGTTTATGAACACTTCCGTTTATGAACAGACTTCTGGAACCAATTGTGTTCGTAAACCGAGGTTCCACTGTATAGAGCAAAATAAAAAAATTCCTTCAGTAGCACCTTAAAGACCAACTAAGTTTATATTTTGGTATGAGCTTTCGTGTGCATGCACACTTCTTCAGATACACTAGAAACAGAAGTGTCAGACCCTATATATATACAGAGGGTGGTGGGGGTGGGTGGGAATGGGAGATGGGCTGATGGGAGTGGTAAACCTGTAGATGGGTGTTAATGGCTGCTGATGGCTGCAATTAGTCCTGGGCTGAGGTGCTAAAGATCATGCATAATGAGATAAGAATCCGATATCTCTGTGGTATAGAGGTTAGAGTACTGGACTAGGACCTGTGAGACCAGAGTTCGAATCCCCACTCAGCAATGAAACTCACTGGGTGACCCTGGGCCAGTCACTGCCTCTCAGCCTAACCTATTTGACGAATTCGTTGTGGGGATTAAATGAGATGGGAAAGAACCATCTATGCCACCTTGAGCTCCTTGGAGAAAACGATGGGGCATCTAGCTGTATGCAATAAATAAATAAACAAATGGTGGTGGTGGTGGTGGTGTTTAAAATTACGTAAGTCCAGTTCTCTGTTTTTGAAACAGACTTGGCCACCGTAAGAAATGACTATCAGCAGTCTTTTCAGTGCAGTCCTCTAGATTATGCCAAAAGGGGGCATCAGGTCTCTATAAAAGCAGCAATTTTAGATTGAAATAATTAATTGTGATTAGATAGATAGATAGATAGATGATAGATTATATATAAGATAAGATGATAAGATATGATAGATAGATGATAGATAGATAGATAGATGATAGATTATATATAAGATAAGATGATAAGATATGATAGATAGATATCACATATATCATGAGGTCACGCTCATGCAGGATGTCAATAAATTATAGCTTGCGGGAGGAAATGTATCAACTGCAGCTGATTTTCATGCCCTGCTAAAATGCAGTTGGTGAAAGCACTCTTTGCCTAAGGGATAACTTTGGTTAATTCATAAATAATGTATTTTCTATACATCTTTTATTCCTTAAGAATCAGACGTGAAAAACTCTAAAACACAATCTTAGAATGGTGCTTTATAGGCATTAAAAATACATACCCTGCTGTCCAGAATATGATTTTAGATGGTTTGGTATGCTATCCAAGCTATTCTGTTTGTGGCTTGCATTGTTTATTAGAAGCAATACCAGCAGAAACTGGGCAACTTTAGGTCTGTGAGAGATGTAACAGTAATTCTTCAGCTTAAATTTAGTAAACACCCTGATTTCATGAGCTGTTGCTGAAGTGCAGGATAGCATCTAGTGCAAAGAACTGCAGTGGCCTGTGAAGATCTAGTCATCTTTTCTCACCACTATGACGCATCACCATAAGGGACCCTCAATGCAGGAGGTCCCAGGTCCAATCCCCAGCATCTTGAGGTTGGGTTGGATCAAACCCTTGTCTGAAACCCCAGAGAGCCACTGCCAATCAGTGCTCTGGGCAGTGACATGGGCCAATGGTCTCTCGACTCATTTGGCAGCGTTATATTGATGTATGGAAGATCCACAATTCTGCCCCGGAATTGTCGCTATGTCTACAGCTACTGTGCCTGTAGCACATAAACCAGAGGTCAGCAAACTTTTTCAGCAGGGGGGCCGGTCCACTGTCCCTCAGACCTTGTGGGGGGCCGGACTATATTTTGGGAAGGAAAAAAAGAATGAATTCCTATGCCCCACAAATAACCCAGAGATGCATTTTAAATAAAAGCACACATTCTACTCATGTAAAACCTCCATGCAGGCCCCACAAATAACCCAGAGATGCATTTTAAATGAAAGGACACAATCTACTCATGTAAAAACATGCTGATTCCCAGACCGTCCGTGGGCTGGATTTAGAAGGCGATTGGGCTGGATCCGGCCCCTGGGCCTTAGTTTGCCTACCCATGCCTTAAACACTGTGGTTTACCCTTAGGACTTAGGTGAGACTGGTGGTTTAAACTCTGGTTGGTTTAAACAACTGATATAAACTGATAGCGGACAAGATCATGGCTTGTCCACTAACATGGCTAGCAACAGTTTGCCATTTAACGTTACATATGACACTCTTGGCTTCTACCTGCTTTGCCATCTTAGGGGATTCTTGCATAGCCACTTTGGAACCTCGGTTTACGAACACCTCAGTTTACGAACTTTCGGTTTATGAACTATCCTAACCCAGAAGTTAGTAAACCAAGGCGCCCGAGGCCTACTGAGCATCCGATGCCTTCGGGGAGGCTGGGCCTTCGTTCCGATGCCTCCCAGAGGCCGGGGAGCGTTTCCGTGACTGGGCTGCAGCCATGAAAGTGCTCCCCGGCCTCCGCAAAGGCATCGGAGCGAGGTCCCAGCTCCGATGCCTTCCGGAGGCTGGGGCTTCACTCCGATGCCTTTGCGGAGGCCGGGGACTGTTTTCGCGGCTGCACAGCCCAGTCGCGGAAACGCTCCCCGGCCTCCGGAAGGCATCGGAGCCGGGACTTCGCTCCGATGCCTTTGCGGAGGCTGGGGTGCGCTTTCACGACTTGGCTAAAGCCGCGAAAGTGATCCCCGGCCTCCGCAAAGGCATCTGAGCGAAGCCCCAGCCTCCGGAAGGCATCGGAGCCGGGACTTCGCTCCGATGCCTTTGCGGAGGCCGGGGACCGCTTTAGAAAGTGCTCCCCGGCCTCTGCAAAGGCATCGGAGCGAAGTCCCGGCTCCGATGCCTTCTGGAGGCTGGGGCTTAATCCGTTCTAGACAAGGAAAAACACCCCCTAAAGCAGCAGGGCCTTCGCTCTGATGCCTTCGCGGAGGCCAGGGAGCGCTCCCCGGCCTCCGCGAAGGCATCGGAGCGAAGGCCCTGCTGCTTTAGGGGGTGTTTTTCCTCGTCTAGAACGGATTAATCAACTTCCCATTACTTTCAATGGGAAACTTTGCTTCGTTTTATGAACACTTCAGTTTATGAACAGACTTCTGGAACCAATTGTGTTTGTAAACCGAGGTTCCACTGTATAAGGCTTTCCAAAATAACTTGACTTTCAGTAGGGTTCTTTGGCCTCTTACAGCAGAAACAAAAAGCAAAGCCCAAATACCTAGTATCCCAAATTTGGCACTCTGAGTAGAATCATAGAAGGGATCCCAAGGGCAATCTAGTCCAACCCCCTGCAATGCAGGAGTCTCAGCTAGAGCATCCAAAGCAATGAAATAAATGATTTGAATCACACATCTCCTTAGTTTGCATGCCTTCTTTTGCTCTGGGGAAGGAGGAGACAGCGAGGGCACACAAGTCTATGGCTTACTCAGTCTCATTCTTGTATAGCCACGCCAAAGGTGGATGTCATATGCAAGCCAAGCCAGTGAGGAGGTGTTGGTGGTTTGCATTTGAAGGAACTGGGTTTCATCTCCTAATGCTCCTGCCCTTTGGCTTGCTCTGGCGTGGTGTGGGCAAAGCAGGGCAAGAGCTTCCAGTGAGCACACAGCATGATCTTGTACTTCCAACAAAAGGCAAAAAAACCGATGGCCTTGATTACAGAAAATAATGATTCCCTCCCCACCCCAAGAATGAGATAGACTGTACAGGAGAACAAAGCCGTTTTCTAAAGGGCAAACGACAATGAACTGGCAGGGAGAGAGAATAAAGTAAAAAAAAGACCACACACAAAACCTTTCCCCCCCACACACAAAGTCACAGCCGCTGTCTTCTAATCTTTGTGCCTCAGCACATCCCTCCTTTTAAGCTATGGCTTTGCTCCAGGATTTCCTCTCTCTTTTTCTAATCAAACAGCATCAGTTTTAAATAGTGTTTTAAACTTCTGTTTCTAGTGTATCTGAAGAAGTGTGCATGCACACGAAAGCTCATACCAAAATATAAACTTAGTTGGTCTTTAAGGTGCTACGGAAGGATTTTTTTATTTTGCTTCGACTCAGACCAACACGGCTACCTACCTGTAACTAGTTTTAAACAGAGTTAGCTTTCGAATCGGAACGTTAATTCTGGTGATGAAAGTGAATACCCTCCAACATTCCTCAGATAAAACAGGGACGTATCTCCCCCTGCCCACCAACCCTCCTTGAACCCCCATTTTTTGCCGTCCACCCCGCACAGCATTTCCTATCAGAAGAAGGGGGAGTGCCACAGGACACAGCACACACACCCTTCACCCCTCAATCCCAATTGCATTTTATTATTTGGTAGATTTACAGAAAGAAAAAATGGGCTGTTCCCTTGCTGTAGCTGCTGCTCAGGACAAGTGCCGGCTCCCCCTACTTCTCCCTGAGGTTGACGGGACATTCCCGGGATGGCTTTCATAATTCTAGGACTGTCCCTGGAAAATACGGACACTCGGAGGGTATGAAACTGGCAGTTGTGTTCTCCCAGAGCTCTTTTAATGCTTGGCATCTTATAACATCTACGCATTCCTGCAGGAACCGCCACTAACTTGGATGGCTTTTAAAGGGGATCGGACATATTCAGGGAGGAGAAGTCACTCCAAATTGGAGGCGGTATGTCTCTGCATGCCAGTTTCTGGGGAACACAAGTGGCGTCGAGCAGTTCCCACACACATCTAGTTGGTCACTGGGAGAGTTTCGGGCCTTGAAGTTGCAGCAGTGGAAATCCAAAAGCAGACAAGCTCCAGTGCTGCCAGTCGGAGCTCATCTCCCTTTGGTTATTTCTTCCTTGGTATTGGTATTGTGGGCAGAGCCAGTGTGGTGTAGTGGTTAAGAGCGGTGGACTCGTAATCTGGTGAACCGGGTTCGCTTCCCTGCTCCTCCACATGCAGCTGCTGGGTGACCTTGGGCTAGTCACACTTCTCTGAAGTCTCTCAGCCTCACTCACCTCACAGAGTGTTTGTTGTGGGGGAGGAAGGGAAAGGAGAATGTTAGCTGCTTTGAGACTCCTTCGGGTAGTGATAAAGCGGGATATCAAATCCAAACTCTTCTTCTTTTTAATTTTGACACGCAAGCAGTATATAAATGAAAATAATAATTTCCCCACAGTGCCCCAGGGCACTGGAGGGCATTGTGGCTAATCAAAGTGGTGGGTGGTTCAGGGGGGGTCAATGGCACTGGGGAAAATCAATGCACCTTGCTGGAGTCTCACCCGCCTCTGCAAGTTTGCAGGAAGCTGACATGCCAAGATACCAGGCTCTACTACACACTTAATCTGACTCTCTCTATGCAGGCTCCATCTACCCTTCTTGGATTTTGCTTTATGCATGTATCTTAAAAGCATTTTTTTAATAGTGAAATAAAAAGCGGGCCTCTTTTACCAAGCTAAAAATGCTTAAACTGTCAGGGCCCATGATATGTGGTAAAGCATAAAATGCAAAAAGCGCCAAGAATTACTACAGTTAGGGAATGTCTAACTAATTTCTTTTATTCTAATCATTATAATCAGCAGGCATCCTAGTTATCAATCATCTCCCAAATCACACCGGGGTGAAGATAATATGACTGCTGTGACTGACTACTGTAATTTGTACATATTAGAGAGCCAAGTATTGTTTGTGAAACTCTGCTAATGAAACATACTCCTAAAGTATAGGCTATCAAATTGAATATCTTTTGCTGTACGGCCACAAAAGTAATTTCTATTAAAGACGCATGAGATTTAATTCACAAGGTAACAAACGATTGTATTTCAAATGCAGACATTAATAGGGTCTATAAATATTCCTGTGCTAGCTTCACTTCCCAGCATTAGAAAATAAAAAAGGGTCATTCAATAAGAGAAATTGTAAATTTACAATGAACAATGAAAAACACTTTTTTTAAAAAAAGAAAGAGGAAAAGAAGGGGGTTAAGGATGTAAAAGGACAACGATGCAATTTTCTAACTAATTAATGTCTACTAAATGTATTTTTGGCATGCTAGTATGTATGCTCTCTAAATAGCAAATGCAATCATGCATGAAAAACATTTAGAAAAACAGATTATCTGGAAATATTTCATCTTAGACTAAGGGTTTATGCTGGACACCAACTTCCATTAGCCCCAGCCAGCATGGCCAACAGTCAAAGATTATGATGGGGGATGGAAGTCCAACAATGCCTGGAAGAGACAGCAGTTGGGTAGTCCTCCTTTTGGTAACCTAAACACACAAATACAAATATTCACTCATTACATATGCTAATCATCTGCATACTATCTCTTGCTTTTTCCTGTAGGACTAACAGTCGTTAACAGTCGTCAACAGATTTACCATACCCATTAAGTCAATCACCCATCTCCTACTCCCTCCTGAGAAAAACCCCTCCCCACCCTCCCACTATATATAAAGGTCTGGTGACTTCTGCGTCAGTGTATCTGAAGAAGTGTGCATGCACACGAAAGCTTATACCAGAACAAACTTAATTGGTCTCTAAGGTGCTACTGGACAATTATATATCTATATATATCTTCTTCCTTCTTCTTTGGCGATCACTCGTATCCGAATAAGATTGTCTTCCAAAAACACGGTTTTAACAATGGGTCCGTAAGTGACTGGTTCTGGATCCGCACGTCCTTCCACAGTGGGGACATTGGTTTCCGGGTGGGAGTTGATCACGGTGTGGATTTGCCAAGCGTGCTTTACTCTTAGCACGTTTCTCCCTTGCATCCTTAGTTTGAGTGTCTTCAAAGCCCATGACACCTTTGATAAAGGCTGTTCTCCAACTGGAGCGCTCGCAGGCCAGGGTTTCCCAGTTGTCAGTGTTTATACTACATTTTTTTAGATTTGCCTTGAGACAGTCTTTAAACCTCTTTTGTTGACCACCAGCATTACGCTTTCCATTTTAAAGTTCGGAATAGAGTAGTTGCTTTGGAAGACGATCATCAGGCATCCGCACAACGTCCAACGAAGTTGATGTTGAAGAATCATTAACTATATCTATATCTATTTTTAACAACATCTTAAAAAGCAGAGACATCACCTTGCCGACAAAGGTCCGTATAGTTAAAGACTGCGATCTACTCACAGAGTTAAAAACTGTCACAGATCTACCCCCTTTTGGGGGGTTGAGATCAAAGTTGATGAGCTTTTTTTTAGGAAGGAAAGCCCCATTTTTAGGGGTGCAGAGCAAAGTTGTTGAGCTTTGTTGGGGGGAGCCAGTGATCTACCAGTGATCTACCACAGACGTCCAGTGATCTACTGATAGATTGCGATCTACCTGTTGGACATGCCTGCCCTATAGTTTACAGCTCATAATTTGTCTACAAGAACTAAACACACTCAGCCAAACCGTGGCTTAGCTCAGTGGAGCTCGGGACCAAAATGACCAGGGAAGAGCATAGCATCTGCAAACCCCTGTCTAGGAGCTACACATTTGCTCAATTGTGCCATGGTTTGGCTTAGTGTTATGTGCAAACAAAGGCATTAACGGGAAGAAATGTTTTCATCAATGACTGTCGCTTATTTTCTAATGGAATATCCCACCACCTCTCAAAAAGGACTGGATATCCCCATACAAAACAATGGCAGTGCCCAGGAACCAACTACACAATAAACTTTCTGGGGACTTCACACCTGAAACTAGCACATCACAAATTTCTCCATTATGGAAATCTTCTTTTTCTCTCCCTTGTGACTTTCAAGGGAGCTTGAGAGCTTCATATTCTTTATATTGCTTGGCTAGCTATTCATGAACTGAATAAGTTGAAATGCAAGCTTTAATGTTACAAAAAAGGGCTTGAATTCTAGAAAAGATGGCACGAATAAAAAATACTCCCTAAAATAGAACAATTTTGCATATAGGCTTGCAAATGCAACACAAGGGAATTTGTTTTGAATTTCAATATCTTACACAACATCTTCATGGAACGTGGCAGAAAATAAGCTGATCTGAATTGATTTGATTGGTAATTGAATACAAAAACAAAAAAGCTATAAGAACCAGTTCCAGCATTGCATTGTACACATGATTTTACCTTCAATGGGATAATCTATAGCGCATTTTTGTTCTGACCCCACTTATCAAACACCATTTTGAAGCACTTACTGAGCTGTGATGCACCTGGTTCCTACGTCTGA